>NC_133395.1:121982067-122287983 GCF_047511655.1 Castor canadensis | reverse complement strand
TTTGGTTTTTTGTTCTTTTGCTGCTTTGATTTGGTGGCTTAGGATATTTATATTTCCAAGGAGATCTCTGCCACTTTGCCCTGGTCCCTGACCATATATAAACCATGCTACATCTTTAAGTACCTGCTGTCGTTTAGAATTCATTGTAATTGCAGATGAAAGTGAAGAAACATATTCCAGCTGCACACATGGGATGAAGAGGTTGTCTCTCGGCTGGACTAATCGGTGCTTTCCGCTTCCTTCACTCTGTCATTGCATTATTAAATGGTTTCATTTTTCCCAACTTCAGTTTTTTATTAACTGTACTTTCATGAATAATTAATACATCCGAATGTTCTTATGCTTACTTATCCTGCTCGAGATGCGTCTTGCTTCTCGAGTGTGACGATTTACGAGCTCTATAAATGCCACACAATTCTTGGTCATTGTGTCTTCAGTTACCGCTTTCCCAGTTTCTTTGGTCTCTCCCTCTGGGAGTCTTATGAGATGTATGTTGGGCCTTCATGTTCTGTATTTTGTGTTTCTTCACTCGCTCAGGTTTTTTCACTTCTTTTTTCCCTTTCCTTCATTTTCATATATGGTCCTAAAATCTGTGTTCAGCAGTATATAATGTGCTTTTTAACTGAATCATTGAGTGTTTTTATTCTAGTGGATCATGGAGAAGAGAGAATCCTCATGTCTTACTCTTTTTAGGGTTTTGAGTCTAGCTCCAATATTGGGAATCATCTGAAACTTTGTCATGTCATGCTCCTTTTCAGAATATTGTTTTGTGACCTCTACTCCTTGAGTCTCTGATCCTCTCATGTACTGACTTGAGGTTATCAGTTTCCCTGATGTTTTGTAATTTACTATTGGAAACTAACGCCTTGCTGTGCTGCTTACAGCCTGGGCTGGAGAATTGGTTCTCCAGGGAAATGTCTCATTCCTGACCTTTCATGAGCAAGAGCAACTTTTATGTTCATTTTTTCTGCAAATCCTCCTGATTCTGACCTTTGTGTTCCATACCCCAGTCTCCTGAACACCACAGGCATTCTCAGATGAAATGTTCCCGCCCGCCCAGAACACAGGCAGACAAGTTTCATTGGTTTGGTTGACTTTTTTTCTAATCCATAGGCTTATTGTGGGTACAACGCCTAGTGAGTATTCGTGGTTTTTTGTAAGGATCTTATAACAACTTCCTGCTTTCCCTAGCTCCAAGGTTTAGTCTGTCTCCCGCCTGGGTGTTATAGCCCAGTCCCCCGGGGAGACAAGACCAGCCTTGCCCCGCAGGTAACACTCTCCCCTCTACCTCCTAGATGTGGCACGAGGTGGCATGCTTGTGACTCTTATTCTCGGGTATATCTTTATTTTACCACATGGTGATTTCCCTTTCTTTATTATAAATCCGCTGAGCGTTTCAAAGAATTTTTGTTATTGTGTAGCATGTCTCAATGTTTGAAGGGTTGGGATTTTCACATTGTCATCATTTGCCATTTTTCTAGAGCCCAGAGCTTATTACAAGCTTATGGTAAGATATTTAAATAACACATAAGGATGTGCGTTAAAATGTTCATCCCTTTCCCTTCTGAAAACTGCTTAGCTCCTAAACCATCTTGTCAAAAATAACTTTTACCATTTTCCGAGGCTTATTTCTAGAATCATTTTATGCATATACAGTGTACATATGTGTACCTAAAACACAAGGATTTGTTTATATAAACAGGAGCACATTTAACTCTCTGCAATTTACTTAACAATGTATTTTGCACTTTATGGCACGTTGTTGCTCTTAGCTTTTAGCTTTACCTCTTTTTTCTCACGACTATATAGTATTCCACTATGTGGATGTACCATAACTTATTTAACCAAGTTCACTGTTATGAGACAATTATGTTTTCAGTTATTTTACTATTACAGTATCTACTCCTGTACATGGCTTTATCTGTGTATCATTTATAGTAATTCTCTGTTTATTTTTCTGTTTCCCATTCCTCCCTCTCCATCCCACCTGCCCCACTGTGAGATCCTGTGGTCAAAAGCTTTATCTTTCAATGGTGACCTTTATACCTGGCATGGGGCCTGGCACTGAGTGGGCATTTCCTTCATCTTTGATTCATGTGTGACTGTCAAACCAGCAGGCAGACTCAGGAGGAACCTCCAGCAACCATGTTTTTATCCCAGTAATAAGAACAATTGTTGCCTCTTCAGTGGTCTGTAGTTATCCTCTGAGTACCTTGTCTTACCTAGCTGATAGATTTCATGATCCCACTTTACCAACCAGGAAACTTGAGGCTCAGATAACATCACCGTAACAGGCAGAGGTCAGATTTGAATACAGTTTTGTCTGAAGTCAGCACCTGGCCTCTTGACTGCTGCTCTTTAATTAACAATTGTGTTGGCACAGTTGAAAAAGGACATGCTTAATTGCTCATTCCCTCACTTATTCATTCACTCAATCAACAGGTATTTATGAGGAGCTCACAGTTTTCCAGCAGGGAGTGATAAATCGATGATTGATGAAAAACTTTTAGATGGTGGAATTTAGGGTATAAAGATATTCACAGGTAAAGCAAAAAAAGTGAAAGTGTGAGTGGGGGGAAGGTGGGCCAGCAGAGCCCTTGAGAGCTCACAGCTTCCAAGAGCTGAAGACTTCCAACATCTGTGATGATGAGTCAGGAAGGACAAGAGTGACAGGAGGGGTGAGGACCCAGGTCCAGCAGGCCTGTCCCTTTCTTACCTGGGTGGCTCTAGTCAGTCACTTCTTGCAATCACAGAACCTGTGCACAGAGGGTCTGGGGAGCCCGTGTCCAGCTTCTTCTGGGAGATGGCTGAGCCCCTCATCAACCCTTGGTAATTTTAAAGCAGTCGCTCCCTTGATTGAAATCTCAATTTGGGAACAGGCCTCCCATTGGCCTGTGGCTGGGAATGTCCACCAATCAGCAGAGCGGGAGGTGGGGCGGCGTCCCTTTAAGCAGCCTGGAGAGCTTGGAGCGGCTCTGCCCAGGACCCCAGTGGCCTTGGTGGATCGGGAGCTGCGCCTGAGCAGCTGCCACCGCCCGGGGGATGTTATCCCGCTGCCCGGAGCCCCGCAGGGCCCCCTCCGGCTCTGCACGCTTGGCGGCTGACACCCCGCTGGCTCCTTAGCTGCACCCCCTGCCTCGGGGTCCCAGGCCTCCTTTTCCAGCCTCCCCGCAGTCTCCCAGCTGGCGGAGGCGCCACAGTGGCCGAGCAATGCAAGGCTGAGCCGGGTAAGTGGCCCCGGGGCGCACGGAGCGGCAGCAGGGGTGCGGGTTGCTCCCGGCTCGTCCCCCTCCCCTGGAAAGGGTGACTTGCAAGGGGACACTGAGCTGCGAGAGACGTGCCTTGCGGCCCCCCGCCCCCCACATCCTCAGGCTGGGACGTGAGTTCTGCCGAGGGGACCTGGGGTCATTTGGGGCTGAGTGTGCCAGCTTTCGCGTAGTCACTTTATGAACCCACAGTGGGGATCGTGATATCACGAGGGAGGGATGATGTGGTTATTGCGTTAGGACTTCTTCAGGGGAAAAGATATTAAACTCAAAATTTGCTTTTTAAACGGTCTATGTTTGATTTTCTTACCATTCACTTCCCTTAGATATTTTAAATGCCTTTACTGCTATGACCTACTTAATTATTTCCATTAAAATATCAAAAAGACCTTAATGTCTCCAGAAAGGCAAGCTTGCAAATATGATTTCCATTTTCCCACATGCCTTTATGTTTTGAGCTTATATTGCCACAAAAAAAAAATATGGCTATTGCTTATTTTGCTAGCACTTTAAAAATTCATTTCTTTGCTACCTGGTGTGGACTTTTTTATTCTCTCTGAATTGGGCTGGGGGAGGTCTTCTTCTGGCCTTCCTGGCTGTGTCTGCCTAAGGCAGTGGAGTTGGGGAAAAGCTGGTGGGGGTGGGGGTGGGGGAGCCCAGTTCTGCTCTTTTGGGGGTACCAGAGTCAGGACTTGGTGAAGGCAGGGCTCTTGCAGATTTGGGGTGCTTGGGCAGCTGCTCTCTGGGAAAATTTAAAACCAAAATAAACGTGAGATCTGGTGAGTGGGTGAGAGGGTGGGTAATGTTTTAAAAGATGTGTTTTCAACCTCCCCCCAACCCCCATCTGTTCACTGTTGGTGCCTGAGCAAGAAGTTGAGAGGTAACCCAGAGGGCCAGAGTTTCTTTTCCTTAAAGATGAGGCAGCTGGAAGACATGCCTTCCATAATTGGAGCAACGTCTGATGCATAGACGGCCAAATTCCATTTCCGCCCATATTAAATTATTTTGGCTTTTAGCAGCCCCCCTTTCGCTAGGGCTGGCTTTTATTTGCAATTTTTTAGGTAGTGTGAATCATTTGTATACTTTGGGTTCTCTGCTTTCTGCACACAGATGTTTTTATCTGTGCAACTAGTTGGGCAATTAGAGAGATGGACATGGCCCTGTCTGCAACAGACAGAACAAATACCACGTGGGGAGGAACTGGGCCTTTGCTTTTCAAAGCATCAGTTGCCAAATCTTCCCAGCCATTGGGCAATTCAGATAAAGGTGTCAAGTGAGCTGAGCAAGGAAGAATTTATATGTGCAGCTAATTCTGTCCGTCTTACAATGAAGCATCTTCTCATGGAGCCAAAAATCGAGGCTGTGGGAAGGGAGGGGGGAGGCTTATAAAAACGATCTTATGTCTCAGTCACTGACTACCCAGCTTTCCCTGGATTTCTGAGAACCTGCCAGGAGAAACTGTTGACTGGGTAAAAGTTTCAAGAAATGCAGAACAGAAATCAGGACAGGCCTTCCTTGAGCAACTTTTATTTCTGTTTGAAGGAAAGGAACACTTTGTTAGAATAACAAACCATGGCTGCTTTTCAAGAGGGAAAAAAAAAAACAGTTCTTGCTCTCAAGCAGATTCGATTTAAGAGTGTGAATCATTTGGCTTAGGGGTTTTTTTTTTTTTTTTTTCTTTTTCCTTTTCTTTTTCTTTTGCGGTGGAGTCTTGGAGATGATTAAACGTCCTGTCTGCAGGAAATTAGCAGAGATTTGAATGTTTTCCTGAATCAGCCTCAGATGGTACACAGCTTTGGGTGTAATACAAGGAAACTCTGTTACTAGGCAGTCTTTCTTCTGTGATACCTTCAGCCTCACTTGGGCTTCCCAGCTTCACCTTCAACAAGCCTTTATTTATCTATTTATTTATTATATTCAGGGCTTGTACTTCCATAAGAAACTGAAATACCTTTCTCATTCCTTTTTTTGGGGGGTAGGGGGGACACACATTCTTGCTATGTAGCTCAAGCTGGTCCCTAAATTCTCAATTCTTCTGCCTCAGCCTCCAGAGAGCTGGGATTACAGATATCCAGCACCACACCTTGAACCTTTCTGAGCTTTCTAGATAGAACTTAGTTTTGAGACTTTTTTTTTTTAATCAAACCCACTTTCCTATTAGCCTCTTCCTACCTGCTTTATTCAGGAAAATCTCTTGGCTCCTTTTCCTGAGATTGCCTTTAAGTCAGGATTGTGATCCCTAGGGACACAGATGTCTGGGGGAATGAGAGCCATGAATTTGCCAATTTGGTGGTGACGTTTATAGTCTTTGTAGAGCTGTTTGCAGAGCAGGCAAAGCGGTTTGGGGTTGACTTTACCCTGAAGTGCATCAACCATGCAGCGAATGAGCCATTAGAAGACTCTAAGGGACCACTGAGGGGCCCAACACAGGGCTTTGTGTAGTTGTATGTACAGAGATTTGTGGTTTTTAATAATTTGGAGTTACTGTGTTCCCCAAGATATCTTTCTTCATCTTTCCTGAAAGATAGCCAGCCACATTAAGCACTTCCTAGCTGTCTCATAAAATTAAAGAGCTCTGGGGGAATCGAAATATGGTATGATACTCTGCTGTTTTAGCTACCAAAGCACAGAATGCTAACTCTAGAATGAATGCAATGGAACCATATTGAGGTTGGATTGAGAGTTTCATTGCAGTGTTCCAAAAAATTTCCTTTGATATTTTTTATTTTCTCAAAATCTAAATGGCAAGGGATTCTTTTCTAGAGTATTTAATATTTGAGTGCCTTGCAGAAGGGTGTGTGTGTGTGTGTGTGTAGTTGTTTTTTCATATCCTATGCTCTGTATTGCAAACAAAGAAGCCTTTTTTCTTTCTTTCACAAAGGTTATAATCTGGATGACTTCCACAAAAATGGAAGATGTAAAAGTGGTGGAGGGAGTAAATGCAGGTACTGCAGGACTCAATGTCTGGGAAGGCTCGTGACTGTTTCCCAGAGGCCTTTGAGAACTGCTCAAGACTCTTAGCCTCCAGCCTGTGTGTGGAAATCACTGTCTATCACCAGGATCTCCAGCCTCAGTGAAGCACCTTCCTAGGCCAGATGCCAGTCCATAGGGAGGGATGAATGTGACATGATTTATGATATCTTTGAAACTTAGCTTCTTACTATTTTTCTTACAGGAGGATCCTTCAGCAGGGAGAAGATGGGGCAAGGGAGAGAGGCAGGGGACAGTGGCTAACTGATTCCTTGAGAACATTTGTAGAAAGTTATTCTGTGTTTACTTAGGCTTCTGTACCTTGTCACTGGCTTTGTTTTATTTTGATTCTTTTGAGACAGTGTCTTGATGTGTAGCCCATGCTAGCCTTGAACTCATGAGCCTCCTGCCTCTGCTACCCCACCCCACCCCCTGAGTGCTTTATTTTATTTTTTGATGAGTAAGGCTCTCTTCAGGCCTCTGGGAATGATGAATGTCTATTGTGTTAGATTTTAGATAAATTCTCATTTCGAGGCCTAGCCATCCAACCTGGGATAGATCTCATCTTGGCATATTATAAATGGTAATAGTAGTAAACAGAGTGATTTATAGCTGTGAATTTACTGGGCTTTTACCAAGTGCACACTAAATGTCCTGTCAATCTTTCTCTGATTTTTCAATGCATAAGAATCCTCGTATGTCCCAGGCGTGCTGACTCACACCTATAATCTCAGCTCCTTGGGGGGTAGAGGTAAGATGATCAGACAGAAGTTTGTTAAGACCTCTAAAAAAGCAGACTAAAACAAAAAGGACTGTGGGCTCAAGTGGTGGACTGCTTGCCAAGTGAGTATGAAGCCCTGAGTTCAATCCCCAGTACCAAGAAAACCCTTTCAGAGTGCCTCTGTGGTCAGGTAAGAAAATCTGCCTTTCTAGAAGCACCAGAGCATAGCATGTGTAGCTTTGGATGGAATCTTGAGAAGCACTGTGCTGTATGCTTGTCACCGTAGGGAACCAGGTCCTATCAGGTCAGTATTACTGACGTTCCCCATTCCACGAGGAGCAAGAGTGGCAAGGCTAGTGGTGTTCATGCCCAGGGCACCTGGGCCTCTGAATGTCTAACTCCAGAGTCTGTTATCTCAAGCATACCCTCTTCTTGGTGCCTTGGGGAGTCTTTGCTTTACAGTTTGTACCCAGGAATCCCCTGTCCTCCCTGCTCCCTCACTCGCCCTGCTGAACGACCCTCCTCTAAGATGCTGGCTTTCAGTAGGCAGAAAGCATGGGTGCCTTTTTGTGCTTTAAAAGTTATTTCTCAAATAGGGCCTTGTCCTTTCTGCCCAGGGCAGACCTCAGATCGTGATGCTCTGCCTCCCACATAGCTGGGATCACAGGCATGAGCCACCATGCCTGGATCCGTTTAGGGGCAGGGTCTTGCTGACTTTTTGCCCTGGATGGCCTCGAACCATGATCTTCCTTCCCATCTTGTCTCCCTCCCGTGTGGCTGGGATTATAGGCATGAACCATCACGCCTGGCTCTTGTGAAGTAATTGTAAGTCTTCCAGCTTTCTGAATCCTTTAGGCAGCTCTCTTTCCATCTAGTGGCCTTTTCACAAATGCCACTTCCCCTCTGCCAGCCCATAGCACCTCCCACAAGGCTAAGAATGTGAAAGCCTGTCCTACTGACCTTGAATCCACCTGTGGTTCCTTCCTCTTCCTCAGCCTCTGTGTATGCCCCTGCTCTGGTTAGAATCCCAGAAAAGGGACATTGTAAAGAGAGACAGAGGCAAGAAGCCTTGTTCCTGCCTCTGGACTCATTCTCCCTTGGCTTGACCTGATTTCTCTGACTCTTGGGCAAGTGGACCAGTACTGATGTTTCTGTCTTAATCACTGCAAGCCTGTGACATGTGACAAACCTTTTAACCTCATGAGTTTGCATCCGTGATCTGTGAAATGGAATGCCATGGCAAGACCTTCCTCCTGTGGAAGCAAAGGGCAGATGGCTGTGAAAGCACCTTGAACTTTTTTCAAACACATTTTGAAGACATGCTCAGGCTGCCTTGTAACCCTGTTTCTTGGGAAGAACTGCTTGGTCTCTTCTACCAAAGGCTCCATGGATATTTGGAACAGTGCGCACCGCTGGCTCTCTCTTGAGGAACCATGATTCATACTAATATGTTAAAATTCTGAGATGCCTTGATGTACAGAAATCTGTTCAACCTTGTCTTTGAATGTTCTGTGGTCCTGGAGCCCCTTTCAGTCTCACCTCTTGACGTGCTCTAGAACACACTTAGTAGCAAGCTGCCAAGCTTATTAGCATTGTGACAAGTCACACTTCAGAACCTCAGTTTCCTCTTTGGTAAAATGCATATAATGGTGATACTTGCCCTGTAGAATTTTAGGAAGGGTGAAAGGAGGAGGGAGATGTAGAGATTGCTGGCCACCTGTGAACAGTGTTGGTCCAGTGGGATCCTTTCCTCCTTGCTGCTTCTATATGCTCCAGCTTCTCCCACTTGTTTGACCTTTCTCTGACTTTCTTCTGCCTTGATGGTCTTTCCTCTCTCCTGTTTCTTCAAAAATTGGGCTGCCTATGTCTTCTGGGCTCATGTCTTTACTCTGTTTTGTACCCTTGCTGATGTTACTTCCTCTGTGGCTTCATGTTACCACACAGTGATGACATCTTCAGCCTGGCCCTCTCTCCTGAGCTCCAGATTCCAGACCATCCCC
The DNA here is from genome assembly GCF_047511655.1 of Castor canadensis. Lineage (NCBI taxonomy): Eukaryota > Metazoa > Chordata > Mammalia > Rodentia > Castoridae > Castor > Castor canadensis. The sequence continues at coordinate 122,279,026 of NC_133395.1, read as the reverse complement.
TTGGTATCTGCAAGGGAATGCCTATAGGTACCAAAATCCAAGGATGCTCAAGCCCCTTATGTAAAGTGGCATAGTATTTGCCCAGAACCTTTGCATATCCTCCTGTATGTCTTAAGTTATCCCCAGGTGACCTATAATATCTAATGCAGTGTAAATGCTGGGTAGGTAGGGAATAATAACAAAGAAAAAGTCTGTACATGTTTCTGTACAGACACCCTCCATGGTTTTTCTTGGTAGTTGGTTGAATATGGGGGTGTGGGACCCCCAAAAGCAGAGCGCCTACTGTATGCACCACTCTCTTCTCAGCACCTTCATTAGGCATTAAATAAACCTCCTACATTTAATTTATTTGATTATTTAATTTAATTGAGCTAAATCAGAACATAGCTCTCAAAACTTATTCTTCTCTTTATGTATGTTGACAAATAGCACCTCCAGCCACCCAGGTGCTTGAGCTAAAAATTTCTGGCATCTTTGATCTTTCTCTTTTCCTTACACTCCTAATCCAGTGAGAATAAGTCATCCTTTTATTTCTCACTCAAAAATATATCCCAGATGGTGCAGACCAGAGTGGGAAAAGTAGAGGCAAGGACTGCTAGAAAGGGGTTTAGGGTAATAATATCCTGAGGCACCCAAAGTGCTTTTTATATGGACAGGGTACAGGTTACAAGGATGTAGGTATTTGTCAAAATTGATGAAACTTTATGTATAAGAGCTATGCATTCTGCTGTATGTAAATTCCACCTCAGTAAAGAATAGGATAGAAAAGATATTGAACCATCTCTGCAGGTGCAAATTTATCCATGCATCATTTCTCACCTTGATTACTTGATAACTGCCCCTAACACCTAGCATTAAAGGTTGATTTAGTGTAACACTCCTCTGTTTACATCTTCAGACAGCTCCCTATTGCAATAAGGACAACATTCAAACTCTCCACCATCATTGTCAAGACACTCCACTCCATCGAGAATAGGCACTTGCCTATTCCTAGAAGAGCATTGTCCTTCTAACCACACTGGCCTGTGAACCCTCACTTCCTGCCTGCCGCTGGGCCTTTGCACATGCTGGGGTTTGTTTTGTTTTGTTTTGTTTCTGCTTGGAATGCTCTTACTCTAGAACTTTGTCTGATTTGCAGTCTCTCCTCTCTGAGGTCTTCGCTGAAATGCCATTCTATCAAGAGGACTTCTCAACTGCCCTGTTCCACTTGTACCTCCCACAACCCACATTTTTTTTGGTGACATTACCTTATTAACATTCCTCCAAAGCCCTTCTCAAGATCCAAAATACTTGTTCTCAATATGACACTCTTCTGCCTGTTCCTGAGTCTTTTAAAGCCAGGGACTATCTTTAAGTCAGTCACAATATTTGTCACCTAGTAGCAGTTCCCTAAATGGATTTTAACTGATTGTTACCTGGGCCAGTGTCTAACATAGCAGCTGTAAGAAAATTGTTAACTGATTTTAAAAACTTTAAATTGTATTTATTATTTCCTCCCCTCCTTTTTTTATTTTTCTTTTCCTTCCCATTTTTCTTGTCTTTCCTGGGAAATGGAAAAATAAATGTGCCTCTTGACCCTGCTAGGTTCTTGTACTTAACATTTCTGAGCTCACCAGATGAGGTCAGTGATCCTCGCCCAGCGTGGAGGTCCGTGACCCCTTGGAAGAAGGTGTCCTTGCAGTGTGTGTGTGCAGAAGTATTCCATCACCTTTTACAAAGAGCACCCGGTTAATGGTTTTCTTTGAAGACTCTGAGCTTCTGAGCTTTCCCGCCTAGAAAGTCTGATCAGATGCAGCTGCTCTGAGAATTGCTTGTATCCAACAGTTATTTAGATCAGCGAGAACACCCTCAAATACCTTCAGAACTCAGAGGGCAGTAAACATATATTTATGCTTGAAGCTGTCTGAGAAAATCCTTCCCAGAGAACCAAGGTTGAGTTGGATGCACAGGGCTTCAAACTTCCACTCCTCTCTGACTCCAGAGGCCACCTCCACCTCTTACCCAGTGATACTATCTGTCAGAGCACTTGCTTAAAAATCAGAGCAAATTGCATGTCCTAGAAGTGATAAAAAAAATATCAACAGATATTGGTGGGAGTGAGAATGTCCTTCCCTGGCAAAGAGAATAATGCAGGTGTTTCTGAAAGCCCATGACCCATGGCTTATTTATTTGGACTGTTCATCGAGTTGCTTGAACAGGAATCATCCAGAGGTTTTGTTTGCCTGGAGCTCTGGTTAAAAAAAGATTAGAAGGCCCTTTCGGAGCACAGGGGACAGTACTATGATTGATTAACAGTGCCTACGTTGGGCAGGAGCCAGTGCTGCACATAAAGAATTAGAGACTGCTGGAGCTGGAAGGGTCCTTGGGGATCATCCAGTCCAACTCATGCTCAGATAACTACAGCATTGTAGGTTTGGAGGCCACAGAAAAATACTCATAAGCTTGACAAAATGATAACCTTTATTTGCTTTTTCTTTTGGGGGCTGGGGGTTGAACTCAGGGCCAGGCTTATGCTAAGTACATGCTGTACCAATGAGCTCCACCCCTGGCCCATAATCTTTAGGTGTTAGGCCATTGTTCCTCTTGGCTCTGTTCAGGAAGTACTGCAGCACTTCCTGGGAATGTTCCTTGGGAATCTCACACAGCACTTCTGAGGCCAGTTAACTTGGGAAAATCATTCATTTCTGTCTCCCCTTTACAAAGACCTCTGAGTCAAAAAAAAAACATGGTAGATGTCCTGAGAAGTCCTGCCACAAACAGGCCTGTTCAACATTGTTTCCCAAACAGGTGTGATCCTGGATGCTGTTTTGCAGACCACTGTCCACGTGGTGCCATGTGAGATGCTTAGGTGATGGGGAGTGTGTTAGATTGCAGGGCAGTTCTACAAAATTAACAATGTAGTGGATGAAAATCACAGGCATATACTCGCTCATGTTCCTGAGGCCAGAACATTGAAAGGCAAGATGGCAGAATGTGCCTCCTCGAGAGGATGTGGAAGAGAATCGTTCTCATTTCCCAGTAGTCCTTGGTCTGTGGCCACATTGCTGTACTGTCTGCCTCCATCCTCACATTGCTTTCTTCTCTGGGCAAGTGTCGAACTTCCTTCTGCCTTTCTTATAGAAGAACACTTGTGATGATATTTAGGGTCCATTTGGCTAATCCATGACAGTATCTTCATTTGGAATTCCTTCATTTAATTATTTGCAGATTCTTTTTCCCAAATAAGGCAATACTTGCAGATTCTGGAGATTAAGGCATGGCTATAAGTCTTTGGGAGACCATTTTCCAGTTCATCTCAGGCATAATGACTCTAAACAGGAGACCTGGATCAAGTTCTCACTTTGTCACAAGCTCCATTGGTCAGCTGCAGGAGCAATTCAAGTATTTCAATCACAAGTGAGACCCACTTCATAACCCCTCTGAACCTCAGTTTCCCTCAAATAAAAAATGGGATTTTATACAAACCTCAATCTCACAGGGTTATTATAAAGATTAAATGAGGTAATAGACTTAACAGAGGTGAATGCTGAGTAAATGTTGGCTTATTATAATTATGTTTTTTGTATTGCTGTGTTACTACCTCCATTATCGTTGAGTGAGGTGGTGTGGGCTATCCTGGCCCTAGGATATCCAGAGTCCTCTCAGAACTAGTGTGCTGTGGTTCCCATCTCTCAAAGTTCACATTATATTTTTTAAGTCTTTCCACTGACTTGCAATATATACAGATAGGAGAATGGACATACATAGGTCTTCAGCCCAGTGAAGTTTCATGAACTGGACATTTCTTGACCCTCAAATAGGTCAAGAGATAAAATCTTACTGGTGCCCCAGATGTCCCTTTGTGCCCCTTCTCTACCCCCTTAATGTTAACCACTATCCTTATTTCGAACATCATAGACTTTGCCTGTTTTCATACTTCCCATAAGTAAAATCATATGGTGTGTTGCATTATATACATATCCACTCAGCATTTGAGTTTTGATCATTTTGTTATATACAGTTGTACATCGTTCAATTGTCATGTCATTTTCTATTATTAAATGTATTGCAATTCGTACATTGAGGGGTTAGGAGTTCGGTCAGTTTCTAATTAGAAGCTATTACAAGTGGTTGCTATTGTAGACGTTCTTGTGCTAATCTTTGGAGGGAGCATGACATGCCATGCTGGGACACAGAGCTCAGTTCTTGTACTGAAAAGCTTTTTCTGGCATTTCGCCAATTGCTTCCCTTATTTGTTTTGGAGCGTAGAGAACTTCTTATAATCAAAAATGTCTTTGTTTGGGCTACTATAATAAATTATCACCAATTGTATAGCTTATAAAAAACAAATCACAGTTCTGGAGACTGGGAAGTCCAAGATCAAGGTACTGGCAGACTCAGTGTCTGATGAAGCCCACTTCCTCATAGACAATGGCTCTTTCTCTCCTTGTCCTCACTTGGTAAAAGAGGAGAGCTCGCTCCCGAAGGTCTCTTTTTATAAGACCCTTTTAGGGTCTCTTCTTATATCTCACTCAGGAGGCTTCTGTCCTTCTGACCTAATCAGCTTCTCAAGGACCCACCTCCACTGTTCCCTCAGGAATCTGGATTTCAACAAATGAATTAGAGGAGGGTAGCGCTGGGGGTAGAGACATTCAGAGGACAGCAAAGGATAATGGCTAATTCAAAGGAATTGTGCTCATTCCCTGGTCTGTCCACCACCTGCCCAAGCCATTGGCTTTGTCTACATTTTCTGGATGTGTTGAAATCTTTTCAACTACCACTCTTTGAGAATACTTCCCCTTAGCCTGCCTTCCAGTGGAGCTAGGATTGGATGTGATAATTTCAAAGGAAACAACACCAGCCAGACACAGCTCCACCTCCCAGCAACCTACTCAGTGCCATTCATTTACCCACACCCCCAGGACCAGTGCCAAATCAGCCTATCCTTCCTTGCTGCCTTAAGGAGAGACAGGATGGGCCATAAGTGTCCCATTGCTTCTCCATCTGGGGCCTCCACTGAGCGGTACTACCCTCCTATTTCATAATTCCAAGCCTGAAATTTGGAACCTCCCAGACTGTCATAGATTAGAGCATGTCCAGCTGAAGGCTGGGGGCAGAAGGGTGGAGGGAGGATCTGGCAGAGACTGCCAGAATGATGTGGACACGAACCAAAATCTTGGTACCATTGCTCAAAAAGCATGGGAGCTGCTGGTTTAACTCAGCCATATCATTTTGTTGTTGTTGTTGAGGAGGCTGAAACTCATGTTTCAAGCACTCACTGTGTTATGTGCATAAGAGACTCTTTCTGGCTCCTGAAATTGAGTTTGTTCATAGATGAAGCATTGCTATATTGTAGTGAATGGTGGGATAATATATGTGACTTTGTCTAGGGTCCCATTAATTTGTGTCAGGTTGCCTATTTACATATGTCAATTCTGGAATTGGCTGGGGAAATATATGGTAGATATTAAGCCCAGTTACCAAAACACTCCAGAGAGGATTAGATGAAATTAGGCTTGGTGCCAAAAACTCCTTGTCTTATCCATTTGTCCTTTTTTTTTCAGATGGCCTTAAAAATACATCTGTGACAGATGGAGTGGGAAGGGAGGCATGGGAGACAATACATTTTAAGTGTCTTTATTAGGTTTTTCTATTTATTTTTTTTCTTTCCTGTTGACTAAGAAGTAGGAAAGAAAGTGGGAGATGTTTGGGAAGGGTGAGGTTGATTCGGAAAATTTTTATCTGTTCAAGTCAACAAAGAACTTAAGCCATACTTTTCTGTGGGATTATAATATTTCGTGAAAGTGAATAAATAATTAAGTAATTCTATGTCAGGCTCTTTTGGAGATACAAGTGTATCAGAGTTGTTCTTTATTGAGCATTTTTTTTATGATCAGCAGTATATTGGGGTCTTTTCTACATTATGGGTCAGCAAGCTTTCTCTATAAAGGCCAGTTAGTAAATATTGTAGGTTTTGCAAATCAAGTATGCATGTACTTGTATAATAAGAAAACAAATTTCCACAGAATTTTATTGGCAATTTTCAAAATGTAATGACAATAACTGAGTTTAAACATTTTGTAATACAGGTTTATTGATGAGAAGAGTGGAATTCTCTTTTTTGCGGGGGGGGGGGGGCGGGGGGAGGACCTAGGGCTTAGAGTTACTGTTCCTTAACAATTCATTGCAAATGTTCATCTGTAGAACACACTCTTAGCTCATGGGCCATACGAAAACAGGTGGTGGGCTGGATTTGGCCTGAAGGCCATAGTTTTATTTACATTATTGCTGAGTCTTATGTATATACAGAAATGCTTAACTTGGGCTGTATATAACAGTGGAAGAACTCAGCATCGTGAATGAGTTAAGCAATTACTTTTCCTTCTGCAAAACAAGTTTAAGGCAGCTGTGTAGGGCTGGTCTGGCAGCTTCACGTGTCATAGAGACCCAGGTTTCTTTCTTGTTGTCCTGCCAACCTACCATATGGCTTCCTTCCTCAGAGTCACTCCATGGTCCCAGCTGCTGGCACTGTGCATTCCAGGCAGAAAGAAGAACAAAAAAGGGGGCTCGGGGGAAAATAAATAAGCATGTACTCTCTTCTAGGGGGTTCCCAAAGTCCCATGCAGTACTACCACATCTCCTTGCTGGGACTTGGATACAAGGCTACACATCTCTGCAAAAAAGGCTGAAAAACACACTTGTTTGTTCCAGTTATTGATTGATGTGCTTAGATGAGAATTAGAATCCTAAAACCAAGGAGGAAGAAGAGATACTGGGATGATACACGATTTCAGTTACCCATGGTCAACTGTGGTCCAAAAATATTAAAAATTCAAAAATAGTAAGTTTTAAGTTGTGTGCTGTTCTGAGTGGCATGGCAAAATCTTGAGCTGCCCATGACCCATTTTATCTCATCCATTTGTCCTGCGTGTCCACCTTGTACGATATCTACCCACTAGTTACTTAGTCGCCTTTTGGCTATCAGATTGACCAGCTGTATCAGAGTGCTTTGGTTGAAGTTATATGTAGGGTTTTGTATCAGCTATAGTTTCAGGCCTCCACTGGAGACCTTGGAATAGCTCCCTTGCAGAGAAGGGGAGGGACTTCTGAAAGTAGAATTATCTACCACGTGTAACAAGGCTAAAACATGAGTCCCAGAGAGATTACCACCTCTCCCATGGCCTTATGGTATCAGAGTGGGGTCTAACCAAGTCTGCTCAGCTTGTCTCTTTTCCCCACCCTCTCCTGTCTGCCCTCAAGCATTGTGAGGAGGAGGTATACATGAATAGTATGAGGATGAGATGTTGACTTGATTTGTATACACCTCGATCACCCAAAGACATTCCCAGGAAGCTAATAAGAAGATTGGAACCATCATCCTTCAGTGTAGAGCTCAGCAAAAACTGGATTGGGGAATATATCTGAGGGCAAAGCCTAACTGGTTCCTCCTCATTCCCCTAAACACAAAGGCAACCCTTAAGACACTACCAAACCTCCCCATTCACACAGTAGACAAGTGCAGTGACCCGCAAGCTCAGGCATGCACACAGAAAGCTGCCAAGCTTTGTTGTAGGCCCAGTTTCCTGTGAAGTTGCATGGAAGGAAAGATGTGGGAGCAAGAAAACAGGGACTCAGGCATGTGACCTTTTTCAGTGACCCTACTCATGACTGTGGCTTAGAATTAACCAAGAAAGCTCACAACTTCTTATCCTAAGTGTGGTAGATAGGAGCTTTCAGGGTCTTTCTGTATATGCACATATGCATGTGTATTAGGTCATTAGGGAGAACATTTGTGTGCTTGCCAAGTATCAAGGGCTTCATCTCACAACAGTCCTTTGGGGTACTGTCACTTCATTTAAAGATAAGTAAAGATGGTGTTGAGAGGTTTCATAATATCCCCAAGACCACATAGCTCATAAATTAGACTTAAACTTAGGTAGTCACGTTCAATTCTTCATTTTCAACTGTGCTGTTCATGACTGTAATACTTCAGTCACCCCGAGAGATAAAAGCTATAATAACCTTATCAAGACACATGAGATTACAGTGGAAGGAATGATTAATTTTGACTTAGGAAGGGGGATGAGGGAAGGTTCCAGGAGATGGTGATGTTGGAGTTGGGCTCAAAGAATGACTGGGGCCATGTGGATAAGAAGAAGAAAAATCCATTAAGATGAATTGCAGTGGTCAAATGTATCCTATGACACACTCTAATAAGAAATAGCTGGCCCTGGCCAGTTAGGAGGTAAGAAATAGATTCAGGGGGCCCTGTGCATTTGCTCACCTCCCTCTTGGTATTACCATAACCATGCTGAAACAGCTTCTCATCTAGCTCTGTTTCAGTCATGCCTGCCATACCGGCAGACAAGGACAAACCCCTCCCAGAAGATGACTTCCACTGAGTGTTGATAGTCTGATGTTGAATTGTTTGCTTCTCTTTCCTCTGTATTCATAAGTTCAATTGGTCTAAGTCCAATTTTGTGTACATGTAAAGGAATAAAACTCATAAATAAAAGAGGAAGCAAAAGTAGGCTTTAGTAATGAGGCCCCTGCTTAATTGTATCTGCAAGCTAAGGGAAGTCATTAAATATTTACCAAATTGTTGCATTAACATTTTCACTATGCTTGCTATGGATACCAGAACTCTCTGGAGAATGCAGCTGTCTACCACCAAGCTAGAGAAGTGGTCTATGGCTGAAGCAAACGTACACCTGTATGATTACCAACCTGCATCCACCCAAGGGCCTCAGACTGTGTCAGCAATCACCCGTCACACAGGGAGACCTTGGTGAGGTTTAAGAAAGTGAGACAGTCCCCAGGCATTGATGGAGCCCTGGTAGGCGTCTCTCCTTGAAATGTCTTTCTTCAGATGAGGTAGCATATCCCTACTACATTCCAAGTTGCTCTGTTTTTTCCCAAGGTCACTGTTTCTTGAGAGTTTTGCTTACGATTAGTGTGTCTGTGATAAGCTGTGGTGAGATGTAGGTCCTTGATTTTTTTTTTCCTTCTTAGTGTAAAGAGTTCTTTAAATGGGGCTGTGTTTGCCTGGATGAGAGAGTGCAGAATCCATCAGCACATCCAGCGCTTGTCCTGTGGTCACCTCCAAATAAGGCATGCTGTAGGTATTCCAGTCCCAGAAAGGTCTTGAGCTGGTCAAGGAATCAATTATTGTGCATTAAAAAGCAATTCATCATTGGGAGCAGTGAACTCCTCTGTTATTTTTAAGCTAACCTTTTGATTTATGTGGCATGCAGAGTAGTGTTTCTTATGTGAACTTCTGGAAGATTCATGGGTGAGTAACAAGGTCCCTACTTTGTGGGGTGACCAGTAAGGGGTGGGTGTCTGAACACCCTTGTGGTGGCCCCCATAGTTGGCAATTTTGAGCAAGGGCTCCAAAGTCATGCAATGGTTCAATTCTCTGCTCTGACAGTTCTGTAATGTTGCCCAGGTTACTACTGAAATCTGTTTCTTAAATTAAAATGGATTAATTATACTATCACGCTCAACACATTGGTTTGGGGATAAAATGAGATAATGCATATAAAGTCATTATAATATTCAGTGTGCAGCAATCACTTCATAAATGATGGCTATTACTATGATTTTCTGAACTTTTAATTTTGACTTAGAACTTTCTAGCCTTTAAGACATTCTGTTTAAGGCCAGATGGGAGGTCTATCTTAAATGATAAAGTTTTAGAAACTCAGAAATATAAGATATCAAGAGATTATTTAATCCAGAGGGATGTAAACTATAGCTCTCTAGCTGAATCCAGCTTGTAGCCTATTTTTGTAAAATAAAGTTTTATTGGAAACATCCATGCCCCCTTCTTTTAGTTATTGTTTATGACTGTTATTGCTCTATCAGAACACAGTTGTAAACTCAGGACAGAGACAACATGGCCCAAAAAACTATAATATTTACTACCTTACCCTTACAGAAAATGTTTATTGGCCCCTGATCTAATCCAGTGAAATTTTACCCCTGAGCAAGCCAAGACTCAGGAGAAGGGAAATGATTTGCCAAGATACACAACCAATTATAGCCAACCAATGGAAGCTCTCTGAGTGTCCTGCCAGTGTTCCCAGCACTGTGCTTGTTGCTCCCTGCTTCTGTATGGAAGAGTTATAGCCACTGTGTGTAGAAAACTACAGAAACAGGGCTCTGAGTGTGCCATGGAGAAAACCACTTCTTAAAGGTAAAGGGTCAACATTGGCTAAGCAGGACCATGCCCTCTCCTCTGTTGCTGATCAGCTGAAGGGGTTCCAGTCCCATACTCAGTTTCTGCGGCCAGTCACCCAGTGGTTGGGGAGGGGGCATACTTCCAACTGGCCTCTCTAGCATGTGGTTGACTTTGGTGGGCATATTTAATGGTGACCAAATTTGAACTTCCCTGAGACAGAGAGCTGTTGGGAAGTGGTTCGCAAAGGGTTTTGCTGGTGGCAGTGTTTCAGAGAATCTAATCATGCTGATTGCCTCAGAATTTTCATTTTGTTAGGGTTCCTATTTGGAAGCACTTCATTTAATCCTCCCAACAACCTTATGTAAGGAAATGACTATGTAGGTTATACCTGCTGCTTAATTTTTTTGAGACCATCTTGAATTGATGGAAATGCATCCTTAATTGTGTTGCTGTTATGTCTCCAATGGGCTTCATTAAAGTGTATATTCACTATTCCCTATAGGAAGGTCTGATTAGACAAGCAATAAATCATGTTTGTGTACAAAGTGGCAGTAGACCCTCCTCCTTCCCTAGTCCTTAGAAGGTGCATCGGGGCAAAGGATTATTATGGCTGTCATGTTCGCTCATGTGCGTCCGAAGTCTAGAACGTGGCCTGCTACATAGCAGGAGCTTGCTGAGTATTTGATGAGCTATAATTCAAGATGTGGAGTGGTATTAAATCTTCAACTGTGACTGGCTTCTTGTACAGCCAGGGAAAGCCAATCTGGATGAATGGGCCCTGGTGCAGACCCAGGAATGGTGACTTGAGACTTGCAAATCGGGATGAACTTCAATGAGTAAGAGACACCCTGAGGTGAGCAAGTGCTCAATCTCTGACAGCTCTCCTCACTTTTCCCCCACAAGGACAACTCTTGTTTCCCACCAAACACAGGAGAGAGGAATCTCACAGCTGCTCTCTTTCACCATGCTGAACTCTTCTGTCTTCTGTCAAAGTCTGTTGTGTCAAGTTTTGTCATTTGTGCACTCAGATTTGGTGTAAGGGATGGCTTAGTGAGAATTTGGATCTCTTGCCTGTTGCTGATGAAGAACCAATGTTGAGTTTGGTGTGGTAGTTTGGAAGGGGACATGTAGAAATGGTGGCCAAGCAGGAATTGCCATCTTTCGGGGTTGTTTTTGCCTGACTGTGGCTCTCCTGACTCAAAGTGGACAGGTGTCATTTTGTGTGTGCCTCTGGGTACTACTTGGAACAGAGATGGTTCTGATTCATTTTTAATGTTTGTAATTGTCACCACCTACAAATCTTAGCCTTATGGAAGTGAAGATAATCAGCCTTCTTCACACTGGGCTTCACATCTTGGATTCTTTCATTTGTTTCTTCAATCAAAGGATCTTTGTTTAGTACCTATTGCACTTGAACATGGAGACAAAGACCCCGCCCTCAGGAACTTATGTGTGTAACAAGCAAAGGCAGACAATAAGCAAATACTGGGCGTGTCAGATGGTGACTTCTGGGGTGCTCTGAAACAGATGGTGACCAAAGAAAGCCACACTGTTTAGACCTGGAGGAAACTCGATGTACTATTAATTAGGGGAGTGTCCCAGCATGTAAAGGGAGTGTCTGGTGTGTCAAAGAATGGCAAGGGAGACCCTGGGGTTGGAGCAAGGGATGCTGAGGAGAGAAGAGGGAAGATGCCAGAGTGTGTGAGACCTGGCTGGCCTAGCAAGGGACTGTGCCTTTCTCTCTGTGTGAGAAAGGAAGCCCATACTAAGCCTCATGTACTGCAGTGCACAATGGATGAATTAGTCAGACTTCTTTGGGTTTTGAAGTTCAGAATCTGAAGTCAGATCAGAATCAGACTAAAGGAAATTTATTGGTTCACAGAGCTAGGAATTCTGAGCTGGTTTCTGGCAATATTGGATGGGCATTCTATTCTTACCCAGTATCGTAGGGACCCATTTCTCTTACTTCTGCACTCCTTTGAATTGGCTTCATTTTCAGGCCAGGCTATCTCACCACCAAAATGATCCTTGACATCTCTGGCCTACAGATGCTTTAATCTTATCAGTGAGGCTTTCTTAATCTTCCAGTGTTCTTATCAAATCCCTCCCCAACAAAAACAAAATACTGATTGGTCCTGCCTTAATTGCATCTATGCTAATGGATCAAGGAATGGGGAGTGGTGTGAAATGCTCAGGTTGGTCAATTTGGATCATGTATACACCTCTAGACAAGGTAAACCTGGCCTGGTATGCACACCCTTACCCTGCTCCCAGGAAAATTTGGCAATGTCTGAAGACATTTTTGATTATTACAGTTTGGGAGAAGGTGTCTTCTTCATGAATCAAATGGGTAAAAGCCAAAGATGCTGCTAAATATTTTATAGTTCACAAGACAGCCTCTCTCCCCAACAAATATCAATATTGCTGAGTTAGAGAAACCCTGGTATCACCCCATAAGGATCTATAGCTCTTCAAGGGAAGTCCAGTAACAGACACAGGCACAACTTCCAGAACACTTGCTGACTGGTGACACTGTGCTGGGGAGTAAAACCTGGGCAGAGTTAGGGAAAAGAAACTGATGTGGCATTGCCAGTCCTAGATTCAGCTGTTAAACCATCTCACCAAGTCACTGAGAGGGTTGAACTAGAAGCTCCAGATGAAAACAGTTTGTAAACTGACACGCTACACAGTTAATGCCTTCTAGTGAAATATCTGTTGTGTGCAGGGTTATAATGTGCGACACTATGTATTCTGCAAGATAGAGTTGCCAACCTCAAAGAGTGTCCAGTGTAGTTTGGGAGATAGGAACATACTTTTTTCTGTAAGACAAAAGCTGGGAGAGACTCAGACCTGGGCAACAGAGCATTCTGGGGCTGACTGGGAGCAGGTGATCTGTAGGTTTCAAGAAAAAGGGCTGTGTAGACTAGAAGGCTTTTACAGTAAAGCTTCCTTCCATTGGGGCTGGGGGCATGCAATAATGAATGTGTATTTTGTTGGTGCATAATAATCTTTTGCCCGGAACCTCCCTTTGACAAGACCCTAGATGACTGCTACTATCTCAGATGTCTACTATGGTTAGCAAAATTGTTATTTGGGATCATTAGTATATTTATTTTACTTGATGGATAAGGGAAAAGATTTGTTAGAGTTTTAAAGATAGAAAATCATGGTGAAAAAAATTGGTAAATCATGAACCTTAAATGATGGCTTTGGATGAGGAATCACAAAATAATTTCCTGTAAGAGTTAAATTCAAGTCTTTTTCAGCTTCCTTTAAGTTCAGTTGCTACCCAAGGTAGTATGTTATTTTGGTTTCTATAGAGTCTAGAAGTACTGTTTTATTGGGATTCCTAAGAAGGTTTATTAGGATAAAAGATTTGCAGTATGGGACACTGAAGAAGAAGGAATGTTTTTCAAGAGATGCCACCTTAGCACATGAAGGGACAGGGTTTCCCAGCTGGGTCTGGCTTACTGGCTTCACCTCTTAGTCCTTTGATGTGAATGGTGATTGATCTGTGGTTCAAATCACCACTTTCTTGACAGCTAGAGAAGTTGACCTTTTTCTGTGTGTGTGGAGACTTTAATTATTAGTCTGCAACTTGCTGAAAGTGTGGGTGTCTTGCGTCCACATGCTGTTTGCTCGTTAATTAACTCCCTAGTTCTTTCTGATTGGAAACTTATTGGAAAAGGAAAGCAATTTCCTTTTGGAGTTGGCTGGTGAGTTTTTTTTTGGCTTGATTATTTGCCATTTGCCTATTATTAAATGCTTTCCTTGAAATGAATAAGGAGGTTCAAGAGGAGTTAGATAAACCCGTGCTCTACTAAGACAGATCATTAGCAAGAAGTTGGTGGATGACTCACAAAAATTAAGTGATGCTAAGTGAATTTCTTCTAATGGGTATTTTAATTTTGATCTGGTAAGATGGTGGGTTGCTCTTTTAAACAGAGGAATTATGTGTTCAACTTTCTACTGCAAAAGTTTTCAGCGAGTACAGTTCCAGTTATGTAAGTTTCAGAAAGGATGGTTGTGTTTTAAAGTTTTATAGGCTGGAATGTGGCAAGTGAGGGAACGCTGTCATTTTTCCTGACCCATTGAAGGAATGAATCTTACTTGGATTCAAGATGTGAAAACCAGACAAGACGTTGATCTCAAAATGACTTTATGCTTGTGTTGGAGGCCCATTAGAAAGTGAAATTCCATGCCGTAAGTAAGTCCTAATTTACTTAATTTTCTTCACTAAGAATCAATTTAAGTCATCAACCCTATGGTATTCCACACCAGAAAGTTTATTTCATGCAAAGTCTTCATATCTCAGTACATGGATAAGAAACGTTCGTGGGGAAAAAATTAATTTTCTCATAGGTTATGGGTACAGCCTGGATTGTTAAAGTTATGACTACAGCTCTTCAGTCTTCTCACTCCTGCTTTAAAAACAATATCTTATTAAGTAAAAGGAGGGTATTTTTTGCCTTGCTCCTAATTGCTGCAAAATTGTGCATAGCTAAACAATGGTTTTAAAAGATTCCACCTACAATTAAAGCCTGAATCAGTAAGATACATGAGGTTATGTATGATGCAAGACAAAAAGATTGCAGAATCAAGTGTCTTTATCCCCTGAGAATAATAGTCAGTTCAGAGTGTCAGTTACTCTTTTCAAATCAGAATGCTTAAAGGTAATCTGCAGCCTATAAATACTTGGAAAGGGAGTATAAATAGAATGGTGCCACTTAAAAAAAACTCACTTATATCTTTTGTGTACATTAAAATGAATACATCGTAATAACTATAATTATCAAACTATATTTTAGAAGCTTCCTGTTCAAATGAGAAAAAACATGGTATAGATAATTAAAATGTGTCAGCTGATCCCTGAGCCCAGCCTGCTAGATAAGGTCCTGTGTTAGAAGCTGGGCAGTCAGGAAGCCCAGATTCTGTGTGCAGCTTTGCCAGTGGCTGCCAGCATGGTGATTTCTGACAGGTCACACGACCTGTTTGGGTTTCAGGATTTGCATCTGCAAGATAGGATGCTCAAACATGTGATCCCAAATGTGTGATTTTTTTTTTTTTTTAACAAAACTGACTTCATATTACACCACGAATGCTGTATTGTCAAGCTTCTTGTGAATACATGCTGCTGAGTTTTGGAAAGGGTGATGAGGTAGGTCATATAACCTCCTTCTTTGGGAGTCCTGGTAGGATCAGAGAAGTTTTTTAGGGAACTCTACAGGAATGCTAGTGAGATGATGGCAGAGGGGTAGCATGGAAAGTAAAACATCTGGCCATGAGGTAGAAAACTCTTTAGGAGTGCTTAATTTCTCATGCTAGAGCATCTATTTCAGAGTTTCTCAACCTGTGCTCCTGGGATCAGAGCATCAGTTTCACCATCAGCTGGAAACTCCTCAGAAATGCAAATTCACAGGCTCCCCCACCTCAGACCCACTGAAAAGCAGAAACTATAGGGTTGAAACCCAGTGGTCTGTGTTTAACATGCCTTCCAGGTAATTCTGTTGCACATTAAAATTTTAGAACTGATGCTATTACTAATCCTAGACCACAGGCATTATCAAGTGGAGAAACTAGAAAATCAAAAAGAAAGCAAAGAGAATTTCATTCTTTTCTTAAAGGGGCAAGGAATGTGGATTGGGTAAGGGTTATCTGAGAAGATCACTAAAGTGTTTTCAAATTCCACAGCTATTTTTAATAGCATCACCAAGATCCATCCCTCAGACAAAGTTCTGAAGTGACAACAATGTCAATAAGGTTTTCCAGTGAAGAGGGAGGGGTATGTGCAGGAGAAAGTCACAAGAGTTCACAAGAGTGAACCAATAGAGAAAGTCTGTGAGCTGTCACTTATTAAGAAAGAACCCCGACTTTGCAGAAATAACTGGGTTATCAGTTAGTGAGAATCCTTGCTCATTCCCTGGTCCTTTTCTCCCTACTTCCTTATAAACCTAAGAACTCTGAGACCAAATGTAGATTTCAAACCCTGGACCATCAGCTAGAGGATGCTTAGCTGCTACCTATACTGAATTTAAACCTTTCTCAGGAATCATAGATACCAACAGAAGATCCGTCCTCCTCCAGGCCTCTCTACATTGGAACAAGTGGCCTAGACAAGAATAGTTCAATTGCCTAGACAAAAGCCCTGGCGTTGCCCACTGCAGCCTGCAGAAGTCCATGGGAACGCTTTTATATCTCCTCTTTTTCCTTCAAGATCCTGTGTTGTTATAGGATGAGCAGCAGTTCCAAACAGAAGCATCAATCTATATGTAGAATATGGGTTTCTGAGTACTCCAGATGTTCTGTCCTAAAGCAGAAGATGACAGTAGGAAATGAGAGCCATCTATACAGCCTTGACTACAATAAAGACTTTAACCCAGTGTCTCCCAGTTTTACCAGTTTGAGAAATCCAGTATCCCCCATTCCTCCTCATTTACCATCTAGCCTTTATAGTTTTAGAATACATTCAGAACTAGAATTTTTGGCTTGACATTTTAAGGAATTAGAGTTGAACTTTCTTCTTTCTTTTAAAGCAAGCTTTGGAAAATTGAAAACAATTTCAACATTATCTATCCAATGAATAATTTCTCCTTTGGAAAAAGTGGCTCATAATTATACTATGCTTCATATCTCTTACTGCTAGTAATTCACCCCATTGACATCAAGTGGCCAAATAACTTAATTCTACATTCTTTATACCGGATATCAATTCTATAGTATACATCCTCCTCCCCTTCAGTGGGGATTGAACTCAGGGCCTCATGCTTGCTAGGCAAATACTTTACCACTTGAGCCACTCCCATACCCCTTTTGCTTTTCAGATAGGATCTTACACTAACTTCACCAGAACCAGCCTCTGACTGTGACACTCCTACCTCTGCCTCCAGAGTAGCTGAGATTACAGGAGTATACCACCATGCCAGGCACTATAATATGCATCTTTGATTATAAAAATAATTTATACACATGGATCAAGGTTTATCATCCCAGTTTTAAAGATTCATTGTACATTCTTGTATACTATAATGTACTGGTTAAAATCATTGGTCTACCCACAACCTCAATATAATCATACATATATACTACGTAGGTAATTATATCTTTCTTTATTGAGCCATGAGGCACTCGATCCAAGGTCTTATTTCTCCTGCATCCTGATGACCAACCAAAGCCTAGATCCTGCTAAATTGTGGTTCACTGAAAGCATTTCATATACTAATTTCTCTTTCTCTTTCTCTCTTTCACACACACACACCCCACTCACCTTTTCTGCTCTAGGTTTATCACGGTTTATTCTTTTATTGTCATTACCTAATAGCCAACACTAGTAGACATCAGAATGTCCAGAACACATCCACTACATCCAGTATAATTGAATGTCAACCCTGGGCAGGGAGCATTCCCTTCTAGATATGACTTGGTAATTAACCCTGCTATTTTCAAGTAAGAGAGTAATTACTGTAGTAGTAACTTCATGGCTCCCTCCTCCAGCCGGTACATTCTCATATCTCCCCAGAAGAATGACAAGGAACAAATAAGAATACAGATTGGAGCATCTTGAGATGGATTTTTCCATTGGACCTATTCTAGCCTTGGTTACCAGAAGCTACACAAACATTTTCACTGAACCAAATCAGACAGCATGAGGTATTCCAGGGCTGTGGTTGAGGTAGGCTGACTATCAATGAATATCAAGTCCAAAGTACCTCTGTGTCTTCCTAACTGCTGGGAGAGATGCTCTGAGCCACTGCTGTGATGCCACACAAGTTAGCATTTTTTTGCTCACTGTTTGTTTCCTTTTGTCTTTGATTCAGTATCCCTTTAAACAGGTGGTAGTCTTCCCTGAGAGATGTGTCCTGTTCCAAAATATGGCTATTGGAACACTACAATTAAGAGATGAAAGAAAACAGAAAGTATGGAAATAGCATAACAGAAGATGCATGGGGCAAATGAGCAAGGGCACTGGGGCAGTGGCCAAATATGGGTATTTCTTGGAGAAGTTCACGAGTCCTGATTCGTTATCAATGTCTCTTATTTCTGAACCTCAGTTTACTCATCTATGAGATGAGAGGATTGAATTGGATATCTCCCACCATCTGCTTTTACAGTCCAAATAATAACAGCTGACATTGTTGCATGATTACTGTGTGTCAGATACTCTTTTGAGGGCTCCTACTGTGTTATCTCTTTTGATTTTCAGAATACTAGTATCTGTCCCATTTTGTAATGAAAGGCTCAAAGAGGTTGAATAATTCTCCTGAGGCCACAGAGCTAGTAGGGGCAGAGCTAAGATTTCTTCTCAGGTATGCTTCACACCGGAATCTGTGCTCTTATCCTTTCCTGTGTGGCCCTCAAAGGCACAAAAATAGCATAGTGTAAAGTAGGATTTCTGAGCTAATTCTAGACCTGTGATTCTGAGCACAGGGAGTTTTGTCCATGAAGGAACATTCAGCAGATTCTGGAGACATCTTAAGTTGTCAGGATGGGGAGAAAGTTGCTAGTGGCACCTGGTGGGTAGAAGCCAGAGATGTTGCTGAACATAGTACAACACAGGCCTGTGTTTCTTACTGATGAGGGTAACAAATACATCCCCGCTGGGTGATTTCGTCATTGTGCAAACATCATAGCAGGCAGTTACACAAACTGAGATGGCTGTGATATCACTCGATAATGTAATCTTTTTAATTATTTATTTGCAGTGCTGAGGATGGAACCCAGGGACCTCTCACATGGTAGTCATGCTCTACCACTGAGCTATACACCTAGTCCTTAGCTGTTATAATCACATGGGTCACCACTGTACCTGGCATCTGTTATCAACTAAAATGTTGTTATGTGGTGTGTGACCATACTTGGCACAGACACTGATAACCAAGGGTTATCTGACACAGCCAGGTGTGGTGACATACGCCTATTACAATCCAAGGCAGTTGGGATGCTGAGGCAGGAGGATTGTGGTTGTGAGGCCAGCCTGGGCTATGTAATGAGACCCTGTCTTAAAAAAAAAATTTAAATATATATATTCACCTGAGGCCACAGAGCTAGTATGTGTGTGTGTGTGTGTGTGTGTGTGTGTATAAAAATTATGCATATATTTATTTATTTATTTATCTGACATAAATTGTCTGCAGGATTGCCAGGATCTAGAAAACTCTGCTCTAGGCCCAACCTAGAAATAAGTGACTCATTGGACCTCCCTGTTTACCACTGTCTATAAATGATAAAGAGGCTATTCCCAAGGGATGGCATCCTGTTTTCCAAGTTTTGCGCCTTTGTACATTGAGGTCTCATCCTATTAGTGCAGTGTTGCACTTAAGAGCCACAGGCTTTGGTAGAAGACAGGTCCAGGTTCAAATCCCTGCTTTCTCCTTTTCTGTTTGCTTTCAGTGCATCCTGTAAACTCCTAAGCCTCATGTTTCTCATTCCACAGGTGGAGATGAGCACCTCTGTCTTGGATGACTGGGATGCAGTTGGTGCTCAGTTAATCTTTCCAGCTTTCCCTTGTCATTGTCTCTCTTTCCTTTTACAAACTACTCATTCAGACTGTCCTCTTACACATGTCCAGGGGATGCTCTTGGCTCTACTCTTGATGTCAGCAGGGACCACAGGTTGTCATTTGCAACCTTATGCTTAGTGTCTTAAACACATAGAAGCTGAAGCAGGTAACAATATACCCCACAGCCAAGCACAAGGGGATGGGAGAAGGAGGAGCAAAAGAATCCAGGAATCTTGGCCCCTGGCCAAGGCTTCCCCTGAAGTAGACTCTCAGGGTTGGCTAGTTTTATTGTAGAATAAATTGTTGCTCTATAATGTAAATGGAAAATTATCTTGTGTAACCAATCACAGAATCTTTGTGATTCTTTGTGGAACATACCACCCAGATAAGCTGAAGATTTATACATTTTTTTTATTTACAAAAAGACCATTTCTGGAGTGGGAGGGTGGGAAAGAGGGTACACGTTGAAGAATAGGGGTGGAGATGGTCAGGTGAAGGAATCCTTCATGCAAAGGCTCTAAGGAAATGTACAATTCACACTGATAGAGTAGCTCAAGTGGTAGAGGGCCTGCTTAGTAAGCATAAGGCCTTGAGTTCAAACCCCAGTACTGCCAAAAACAAACAAAAGTCATTTTAAAAAAAAGAAAAGAAGCAATTGAATATGCTGCACTGAATTCATATAAGTTGACTTGAAAAGCAAGGCTCCAGCTAGACTACTAAGAAAGTGACATTAAATATGCCCTTTTCCTTCATAAGGACAAGATCCTTATCAATGTTTGTACATTATTTATTCAGGTCAGCATAGAGATGGGTGGAAGAGGGAAGCAAAGTGAATGAAGGTGGAAGGCTCCAAATAAGACCTCTGATCTTATAAGCTGCTTGCAGAAATGCGAAAAGATGATTAGAAGGCATAGCCAATACCCTGAGTTTTCTAAAGAACCTTCCAGCTAACCTGAGCAGAGTTACGGGGATTTCTCCCCATGGTCTCTCTTCCATAGAATCTGGGATGGATAATGGGAGAACCTACATAGTGGATTTTTATCCTTTTGAATTAAGGAAGTGGTTAGACCTCTGATGTAGGGGAAAAGCAAACCACCCCACCCCTGCCTTAGCCAATGCTGAAGCCCTTTGTTGGGCTGCTTTCCCAGGCAGCTCTGCTGGCTTGTTCTTCCTACAACCCTGTGAAGGACACAAGAGTGACAGTTTGTGCAGTTGGATGCAAGAGGAAACAGCCTCTGGGATGATGAATGTGTTATTCAGGTTACAAAGTCAAGGGCAGATCAAAGGCTAGAGTCCCCATCCTTGAATTCCAGATCAAGTTCACACTATTGAGGTGGTTGTAGCAGCCCTCTCTCTCCCCTCTGGAGCATCAGTAATGTGAGCCTATGGAATAAACAGCAGACAGATTAACCAGAGAAGAGGTATATACATTTATTATGTGCACAGGGGCATAGTGGGAAGGAAAAGTGAGCAGCTAATAAGATTTAAAAGCTTAGCTACCTTTCTTCATAGGGGAGAGGGAGGTGGGCATTGAAAGCTGCTTTCCTGGGGAGAATAGATGACTTTGGGGGAGGAAAAATGAATGGGTGTGCAGAAGAATAGGAAATAGCCTGTGTAAGGTATAAACTTCCAGTTTCCTCTCCTAGGGTGGGTTAATCTTCCCTGGTAGATAAAAAAAATTCTCATGGAGAGCTTTCTATAACAATCAGATTCCTCCTGAAGAACCTCTCTTTAACCAGACAAGGAAAATTCAAGAAAAACCCCACTGTGCATTTGCTGGTTCCCAAAGGTCCTCACTTTAATGTGGATGTCATATAGCAAGGTAGAATATTTTGGGATGTTATTTCCTTATTTCTTCATGGTATCAGGTCATTTTAGAGATGGTTGAGGTGAGGTAGGGATTTACATAATAGTACTGAAAACTGGTGGGTGTTAAAATATACAGAGACACACACATATACATATAAACATATACATATGCAGGCACATGTACACATACACATTTATGTCGCTGTAAATAAGTAAACAAGATAAACAAACAGCATTATAAACATGAACTGACTCTCTTCCCTGATATTTTGGGAGCAAAGAAGTGGGGGCTGTGGAGAACTTGGGAGTGTGTCCCCAGCTACAAGAAGGCTACAACAGTCAACTTCAGCTGATGACTGCCTCGTGGGAATGGTGATTGTTGTGGTCAGAGATTGTGGTGTGGCTGCTTTTTTAAGAGAAGGCTGAATTTAGCCCCTAACCTACCTTGGTAAAGTTTTGTTGGAATATAGCCATGCCCATTTGTTTACATACTAAGCCCTTATGACAGAGACTATTCGAACCAGGCCAATAAGGCCTTCAGAACCTGTTTCTCCACATTCAGTATAGACCCAATGAAATGCATATATGGGCCAAATTCCAGCTGCAGGCCACCAGCTGGCCGTCTTGGGACCCTCAGAGGGTCTTCTATCCTCCTTCACGTGCTCACCCCTTCCTCTTTTCAGCCTCAACAGCAGTCACTGGGGATCACTTAACACCCCTGGTTCTCAAACTGCGCTTGCACACAGAGTCCCTGGAGGGCTTATGAAAATTCAGGTGGCCCTGGATCCATCTCTCCAAAGAAGACTCAGGAAGTCTAGGTGGGGCCTGCCACTGCTGTGGCAGAGGCTGTTCCCAGGCAGCGCTGTCACTGCTGGTGCAGGATCACACTGAGAAGGATGGCTCAGACCTTCCATGCTCTTGGGGAGATCACCAAGCACTCAGCCTAGAAAGCAGTTGACTACATTGACTGAAGGAGAGGAATTAATCCTGCAGGACCCCTGGGGCAGACTCACTGAGGCATTTCACAGCCCACACAAGGACTTTAGGCAAAAAATGCTCCCTAGATTTCCATAGAGTGCCTATATTCCCTCAATTTGACAAGCATCTCATGGGCTCCATCCAAGTCCACTTAACCTGCAAAAGGGCTGTCAGTACTGAACATTTCTCATTCTGGTTGTTGCTATGAAGAAGGGTAGTGGTTAGTTAATCCTTCAGTCAAACATAATGAACTTGAGAGTCCTTCGGACTTGGACTTGTTCTCCCAACAGTTTTTTTGTTGTGATGGTGATGGTGGTGGTTGGTTTGGGGGTTTTTTTGGCCTGGCAATTCTCTTGGTGCTATGATAGTCTCCCCATAAAGTAGCCACACCAAGTGTCCCTTATATCAGGATCAATTCAAACCTGGGATGGAAAGGGAAGACCCAATTCAGAAGGCTACATGGAAATTTTAAGACCAGGTACAAACAGAGGAAAAAGGGAATAGATTCAGAAATTAGGTAGATGCTCACACTTATTAGTTTGATTTCTGTGAGCTGCAATTTCCTTATCTTTGAGAAGACACTATAGACATGACCTTGAAGGGTTGTTGTGAGGTTTGAATTAGATGTTGTGTATGCAGTAAATGTCATCTACAAATCTGGCTTATATGTCTTCTCTACTCCAGTGTCCTTATGGCCTGAGCTCCTGTAGCAATTGTCTTTGTTGGACAGAGATTCCCAAAGGAGTATGGCCTTTTGTATATCTGTGGGGAGCACCTGGTAGCTCTGCTTTGGCTCTACATTGGCAGATCTGTGAAGAAAGCATCCTGTTTTCCCACTCTTCCTTCATTCTCTGTGTTTCTCGTTGCTGGAATGTGACTCCTCTTATCCCAGCATCCAAAGCCCCCTATGTAGCTTCCTCTTGGCCAGGCTCCTAGCAGTCCTTCTTCCTTCTGCAGCCACCCCAGCTATGATGAGTTGAGCAGAAAAGACTCTGCCAGCCCCATGGTCCCCAACAGGGCTCTCTCTGCTTGTGCCATTTAAAGGAAGAGGAATGTGGCTCCTGATGACGAGTCACAGGCTGCTACCTCACTGTGTGTGGAGCTGTCTGCAAGGTGCAAGCCTGGCCCCCTCATAGAAGGTGCTAAATAATTCACCACAGTAGCCTGCTCTGACATTCATCTGAGCCTGTCACCTGGTGACCCTGAGGATGCACTAGGGAAGTTTCTGTTTGCTGTGCTGTGGCACCTCAGGAAGCAGGGAGGCTAGCTAGGCAGTATGAAACCAGCCCTGGGTGTCAGGGACTCTGTAGGCCCCAATCAGTAAGGGACTTGATTGGTGTGTGCTGATGGCTCTTTGAATGTAAGGGCTTCAAATATTATGTTTACAGTCAGCTTCCACAAACATCTATTAAGCACCTGCTGTGTGCTTGCTTGGCAATTTTACCTGCATGCGCTCATACATTCCAGAAAGTCCATGAGGAACAGACTGTTAAATGAGACTCAGAGAAGGAAAGTGACTTGTCCCAATTCACACAGCTAATAAGGGGCAGAGTCAGGACTTGCCCTTAGAACACCTCCCACCTGACACAATGCCTGTCACCACAGTCCCTAACCATAGTGGACCATTTCTACTTCCTTCTGTTTCCTAAGCTGTCTTGGTGGTTCACACTCCTACATGTTAGTCCTAATGCTACCAATTTCTCTAGAAGGAAGGACATTGTGGTGCACAATTAAACCTTTCCAGCTGCTTGCTGTTTCAAGTTCTGCTGCCTGCTCTTTGTCATTTGCCTCCTGCTTTGTCCTGGTCATTTGCTGATCAAGGTGGTGGTTGGAAGGTCATGTTTAAAATGATGGTCTTAACTTAGCCTGGGGGAGCAGAGGGGGTGCGTAGTTTGAACAGTGGGAAGAAAAGTCAAGAGTAGAAGAGTGTGATGGACCAGGAAAGAGCAACAAAGGCTGCTCTTAGGCTGGCTGGCCAGGAGTACTTAGTTTTACAATTCTAAGAAGGAAATTTTTGCACAGAAGAGCACAAAGAAGTCTTCCTTGATAGCCACTCTCTCATTAGATGTACAGATCACCCCAGCATGATTGAAACTGAAGTTGGGATCCAAGTCCCAAGCTCACAGGCTTCCACGTGTCAGGTCTGGTCACACATGAAGTAAAGAGACATATGGTGAAGGACAGAGAAGGGAGGTTTATTCTATGGCCCAGGATATACCATGGGAAGAACAAAGTAGTGGGGGGAAAAAGGTGTACAGAGTTAAACAGTCCCAGTCATGTTATCTCAGTTCTTGTTTTGGGAGGTGTTCTGGAGAAGTTGTTACCTCTGTCATCATTGGTCAGGATAAACAAGTCATTGTTGCCTGGCCAGTGTCCTGTCTTGTGGATCTCTGCTGTTTCTTAGGGCAGTTTCAGTCCCTTGTCTTAAAGGGATTATCATCAGTTCCAACCTTCCTTGATTCCAAGGTGGCAGGCAGCAGGGCAGAATGGCTTAGAGCAAAGACAACAATACAAAATGGAAACAGATGCCAAGCTTTTCTCCTGTTCTTGGTTAATTTGTGGGCCCAAGTAAGGAGTCAGTGCTTTTCAGCAAAAAAGAAAAAAAGCAATTTAAGTACTCCTTACATGGTAAGTGCACAGGTTTGTATTATAACTTCTTTGCAGATAATGATGATAGTACCTAATACTTAGCTCTCCTGATGTGTCTGACACAATGCAGGGTTCTTTGTATTACAGTTATCACCATTAGTCACATGTTTTAGAAAAAGGTTTCTGAAGAGCAGAGAGGATAAGTAACTTGCCCAACATCACACAGAGAGCAAGAGCCATAGCCCAGGACCAAACAGACTGTTTTTCTTCTAATGTGTTTAGTAGCACCACAAAAAGGAACTATTCCAGAGAACAGAGGCTTCTTGATTCTAATCCTAGGGATAGTTCTAATATAGCAGGACTTTCAAACAGAGATAAATTAGATGTCCTCTGTAGCAAGCTATTTATAGATATTAAGGAATATTTAAGATTAAAAGAAACAAAGGCAGAATCCAGGATAGCAGGTTGAGAGATATATATGACATAACTGTAACTCTCATTCTTCTTTGTCCATCAGTCACCTACCTAATGACTTTCATAGGTGTGACAGCCTCCCTGTGCTGTGATTAGCTCTGAGGAAATTGCCAAAAAATGTTATATGGAAATAAAGGATTGCAGTCATTCATAATTGTCATAACCATGAATCTGTCATCAGCTATGACAGTTTATGCTCAGCCATGGCACACATAGGACAGGCTATGGTCACGGGCATCTTTTCTTTTATTCATTTCAACTTTCACTGAGTGACCACTGTGTAACAGGCATTTTGGGGGCTCTGGGAATAAAAGGCTCAGTTGAAACAGCCTAGCCCCATAGTGAGATTCTACAGCAGAATAAAGAAATAAAATACACAGTGCTTTAAGGAGGGTTAGGCACCAGTTTCTAGAGTGGCAGCATCTGAGGATCATGGCAGGCTCTCATTTATGATAGAATTATTTGCTGAAAATTATCTTAATATGTATTTTAAAGGCAATCATTTAAGGTTTCTGGAAATTGTCCCAAGGGCATGTAGCCAATGGTGAAACATCTAATCAAGAAAAAATCTATTAAATCTTGGTAATTAAGAGTCTGTGGCATTTGAGCCATGATCCTCTCACCTCTTTCCTCTCTCCCAACACAGATCAGGGCTATGGGAAGTCTGCTCTGGGAATGTACAATCAAGATGGGTTTTCTTCCCCATTGGGTGGGACAACTTTAAAAACTGGCAACACCCTGCCCTTGTAGGAGCCATGATTTCATCAGATCAGAGTTTTGAGCAATTTATTTCAAAGAGCATTGTTAAGAACAATAGAACAATCAGTTAGCAATTAGTGGAGGCTAATAGGTGGGTGTGATACCAGTAGATACAGACCAGCCCAGTTGGTCACCAGGACTAAGCTGCTCACTGCAGGGGAACGAGGAGGCTCTACTCAGCTTTTCTGCCTAGCCTCTAATCAAGCCCACAACAGCTCTAGAAAGGAGGGAAGCAGTCAGTATTTACAATTGCTAAGATGTCCTTTTTAAAACAAAATATTATGGGACACGCAAAGAAACAGAAATGTGCAACCTAATCATGGCAGTGGGGGGATGGAGGGGTGGAGTGGGGGGCTCTGAGGGAGCCCAAATGTACTCCCACAACAGCAGATGCAGATAAAGACTTCAAAGCAGCTATGATTAATATGTTCAATAATGACAGGAAATTATGTCTAAAGAACTAAAGCCATAATGACAGTGTGTCATCAAGAAGAGAATATCAATGAAGAGAAACCATTAGAAAAGAATGATAAAAAAATGTAAATGTTGACCTTGAAAAGTATAATAACTGACATGAAAAAATGTACTAAGTTTTTTTTGTTGGTACTAGGGTTTGAACTCAGAGCCTTACAAATGCTAGGCAAGCATGCGACCACTTGAGCTACAACCCCAGCCCTTTTGGCTTTAGTTTATTTTTCAGATAGGGTCATGCACTTTTGCTCAGGCTAACCTAGGACCATAATCCTACCTCTGCCTTCTAAGTAGTAGCTGGGATTATAGACATACACCACCATGCCCAACTTATTTTTTGAGATAGGGTCTCACTAAATCCCTCTCCACCCCCTGCCTCTAACCTCAGTCCCCCCATCTCCAGCTTCCAAGTAACTGGGATTAGAGGTGTACCCCCATCCATACCCGGTCTTCCTACAGTGAATTTAAATCTGGCAAAAGAAACAATTGGCACATTCAAAAGTAAGTTGATAAAGATTATGCAAATATATAGAGAAGAAAAGACTGAGCCTCTGAGAGATAACATATTCTTAATGGGGCCGGCAGAAAAGGAGAGAGGGCAAAGCACTGAAAAAAATATTTGAAGGAATAATGGTGGAAGGTTTCCCAAATCTCATGAAAAATATTAGTCTACAAATTGAACAGTCTGATGGACTCCAGCTAGGTAAATTGGCACCCAAACATATCAGAATCAAGACACTGAGAAGCAAAGAGAAAATCTCGAAAATAATATGAGGAGCTAGCTTGATCTTAGGCACTCAGGGCTGAGGGCCACAAAGGAGCTGTGAAAGTCAGTGGGGAACATGTTAGGCAAGAGAACAGAGGTAGTACAAAATGGCTCTGAGACTGCGAATGTAGGCTCAGGATAGCCTACATTTGGGTGATGAGGGTCCACCCAAAGACCCACCTATCAGAAAGCTGTCTCCAGGTGTTTGGAAAGTCTGCTGCAAACGCACACAGAAAACTAGACCAAAACCCTGGACAATGCTGTTGCTAGAGCTCAGTTCTTCTGAGTTCCATTTTGGGGATGCTCTGACTTTCTTTACTTTAATAAACTTCTTTCTCACTTGCCACTCCTCCTTTGTCCAGGCTTGCCATTCTTCAACCAGCCCTGGACAAATAACCTGACAAACTCAAAACCAGTATCAATAGCAAGAGAAAACGACATATCACATACAAGGGAATCTCAATAAGGTTAACAGCTAATTTTGCAGTCCTCAAGAAACGTAAAGGAATCCTCTTGATTAAAAACAAAAGAAAAAACAGATACACAAATTTCATCAAATTAAAAATGTTTTTACTTCAAAGGACACTCTCCAAAAAGTGAAAATACAGTCCACAGGGTGGGGGAAAAGACTTATAAATCATATATCTATTATATATAAGGAACTCTTACAACTAAATAAAAAATTAGTAAAAAGAAAATCTGACTATACATTTCTCCAAAGAAGGTAAGCAAATGGCCAACCTACATATGAAGAGATTTTCAGCATCATTAGGCATAAATCCAGTGCAGACCACTATCACTATGGATATCATTTGTACCCACTAGAATGGCTATATCAAAACAGCAGACAATAGCAAGTTGTTGGTGAAAATGTGGAGAAGTAGGAACCTTCAGACATTGCTAGTGAGAACATGAAACAGTGTTGCCACTTTGGAAAACTGGTAGTTTCTTAAAATGTTAAACCTCCATTTATCACATGGGCTAGCAATTCCGCTATGAGATACATATTCAAGAAAAATGAAACATGTATTCCCACACAGACTTTAACACGAATGTATACAGGAGTGTTGTAGATAGTAGCCAAAAGGCGGAAACAACTCAAATATCTTATTAGAGTAATATAGTACTCCATTGTACAGATACACATTTTATTCCTCTACTCTGTGTATCTGTACAATGGAGTACAATTTGCCAATGAAAAGAATGAAAATCTGATAAAGGTACAACATGGGTAAACCAAAAATGATAAAAGATCACATACGATTTCATTTATATGAAATGTCCAGACCTGACAAATCTATAGAGATAGAAAGTAGATTAATATTTGACTAGGTCTGGAACAATGACACAAATGAGGAGTGATTACTACTCATTAGAGGGCTTTTTTTTGGTCAGTGAAAGTTCTAAAATTAGTTTGTGGTAATGGTCGCACAACCCTATGAATATACTAGAATTTTTAATGGTGTACTTTATTTTTTAATGGTACACTTTCAGTGGGTGAACTGTATAGTGAGTAAATTTTTCTGCAGTTAAAAAAGTTAGAATAATAAAGAGAAGAAGTAGGGGAAAGGGTTAGGAGGATTGAGAAGAAGGAAGTATGTCATCTCAGGATGGGATGGCCTCACTAAGATCACGTTAGACTTGAACAGGTGAGCGAGCAAACTATGCTACTGTCTGCCAGAGAAGTGTTTCAGACAAAGGAAGAGCAAGAGCAAAGGCCCAGGAGCAGGTGTGTGCCTGGCATGTTCAAGAACAAGTGTTTGAGTGACAGAAAGGCAGACAGGAGCATGAGATGGTGTCAGAGAGGTGATTTGGGCTTGGAACTGGGCCTTATTCGTTCATGGGTTTTGAGCAGAAGTCAGGCATACTCTTGTTTGTTTTTAGAAAATCACTATCATTGCAGTTTTGTGAACAGACCAAGGTGAGGAGGTATAGTAGCCTAAGTAGAAGGAAGGAGTTGATAATGGCTTGGGCCTCCATCCAGAAGAGAGAGCGTGGTCGTTTGAGCCCAGGTGACAGCAGTGAAGGTGGAGGTGAGGTGCTGGATTCTGCATACATCTTGAAGGTAAAGCCAACAGGATTAGTCAAGGATTGGAAAATGTTTAGTGTCAGGAACCTGATAGTAAGCTGGGTATGAGGGTGCCCATTTACAATCCCAGTGCTAGGGAAATTGATGCAAGAGAATCATGAGTTCAAAGACATCCTGGGCTACATAGATTCATTGGGAGGATGGAATTGCCAAAGACTATGAATGGGACAATCTGTGAGGGTTATAGAGGGAACCTGTTCCTTGAGAAGCCTTCTGACCTCCATATGCAGACGTGACACAGGCAGGTAGACAGGTAAGCCTTGAGTCCATGGGAAAGGTCTGGCCTGGAGTTTTTAGTGGGGAGATGAAATTTAAGACCTGCAACCAGATCAAAGTAGCAAATGGAGACAGAGAAGAGTAGGGGTCCCAGGACTAAGCTGTGGGGTTTTGCAGTGTTGAGCTGTCAGGGAGATGAGGACAGGCTGTCAAAGAGACCAAGAAGGAGAAGGCAGAGGATAGGAAGGAAACCAGGAGGCTGTGGCATCCTGGAAGCAGAGTTAAGAAAGTGTCTCTGGGAGACACTTTTCCTACTCGCAAAAGCGTGTCAGAGTGCAAATGAGCAGAGACGTGTTCTCATAGGGATGATCCTGACTTCCCTCTAGCTTCTACACAGGAAAAATCATCACCAATGTTCATTAGCTATCAGCCCAGAAGGTCCCATGTGCTTAGAATAGACAGGTGAGCCAAAAAAAAAAAAAAGGCATAGTACCTGACCTCAGGCAATGTAGAGTGGAGAGCGAGAGACAGAGAGAGAAAGAGAGAGAGATCAAATCATAGTTAACATTATCTTAACATAATGGATGACCATTACTACCCAAGTCTGTTAGAACTGTGAACCAGAATGACAGCTCTGAAGGAAAGATCACACATCTTAGAGAAAGAAATAAGTACTCAGTGTTCTTCCTTTGTACAAAGAAATCAATCTAACTGAGTACCAGGGAAACTTCTGTGTTTTTCTGTTTTTAGTAAAACTTATTTCCAATGAATCGTGCCCTGATTGGTACACACTTGGGTTTTTAAAGGAGCACTGAGAAGCTCTGTATTAAAGGAAGGAATATGGGTTTTGAAATCAGACACAGAATCAAATCTCAGCTCCAGATCTTCATATTACTCTTTTATCCACTTTGAGCCTCCATCTCCTTATCTGTATGACAGGGGATAATAAAAGTTGCATTGGCAGATCATGGTGGGGACTAATGAGATCAAATGTGTAGAACATCTGGCACCTAGGCTATCATTCCTTGGGAAAAACAGTGTGTCAGTTTGTACATCTTTGACAGTTCTTCTTCCAGGACAAATTTCCCATGGGATATCTTTGCTCTCATTTTGCTATCTTTTTTATAGGGGAGAGAGTTTTTCAGTCTTTCTTTCTTGACTATCTTTCATTTTGCCAAAGTTCTCTCAAAAGAAATGGATAGAAGCCTGAAAGCCTGTGTTTGGGAGGTACTAGAAAAGCCAAAATATCTCTGTGTACATCTTGCAAATTTTCCTGCTCCTTTACATAGAGACAATTCAGGTTTCTACTCAGCTGTAGAATAAAAATCAGTAGTTCCAAAAATCTGCCATAATCAGTGCAGTTTTCTTTGTCTAAGAAAAGATTGTTTGTTAGCTCTTCATGCCAGTTTAATGATATTTTCATGGCAATGTGAAGTAAGCTTCTTTAAATCATGGATGCAATTTTTAACCTTTTGGGGGGAGTTATCATAGTCTTCAGTCATCCTTCATTTTGATATGCACAGTCTAGCTTGTCCATATTTCTCATTTTAACTAATGTAATTAAAAGAGGATAAAAGGCTGTGTTAAAATTTTATGCATTTGATTATAGGGCTCAAGAATAATTAAAATGTATGAAATATGGCAGATTCCTGAGACAGTAGGGAGAAAGAAAGGTCCTTCTCCTAGATTTAGTGTGCCAGAGGACTTTTCACAAGACTTGGAAACGCCCATGATCTGAGAAGTATTCATAATATGGAAAGTTTGCACATACAGAAGGTAGAAAGCCTTTTGTGGAATAAACTCATCTATGTGTTTATCTTGAACAATTTTATCATTTATGGTAGCACAAGTCCTTTTCCCTTCCTTCTTTGAAAACCAAGTGGAAAGTGATATTGATTTGACACTTACTATATGCTACAAAGTACTTGGTAAATTTTAGCTCCTTTAATCTTTCTCAAACCTTTGATTGATAGATATCTTCATTTTATTTATTTAAGTTTTGGTGGTACTGGGATTTGAACTCAGGGCCTCTCTAGGCAGGTGCTGTACCACGTGAGCCACACTCCCAGCCCAGTGTCCATTTCATAGATGAAGACATGGATGCAGCTAGGAGATAGAAAAGCACATTTGCATCCAACTTTTGTTGGGCTCTTTCAGTGACAATGCCCCTTTTCTGTTGCAAGAGATACATTATAAATCTGAATTGTAAAAGTAATCAAAAACTATTGCCAATCTCTTTTGATCATTTTTTTTCTAATAGGACAACTCCACCTTTTGTAGTTACCTTGTATGTCTTGTTTGTGCAGAAGCATAACACATTTCAAACATTCATTTTTTGTATGATTACTTTGGTTGGATGCTGTTGCCTGAAAGAGAATAAAATCTAGAGTACATTCTTTGTTTTTCCCTATCAGGGTGAAACACATACAACTTCAATGTCTAGGATTCATTCAGGACTCCCATTGGGGTGTTTTGAATATTAAACATACCTTTAAGACATTGTAGGTTTAATAGATTACATATTTTTCTTAATGTCTTTATATAACAAAATTAGAAATTGACAGAAATTTCCAGATGTCCCCTCCTCCCCCATTATCTGTTGTTCCTTTTCTTCCTGTGCATATAATTTTCAGCCTCCATGCAGGTAGTTGAGGTCATGGGACTAGTTTAATCAAAGTGGTATCATCTCCAAGCTGACTCGTGAAAGAGCCTTTTCATTTCTCTTTTCTTCTGTTGTTGTAACTTGGAAATATGGGTTGAAACCAAAGAGACCCAAGAAAGAATAAAGCAGTTCCCTGAGTGGCTACTTAGAGTAGAGCAACCTATGCCCCCATCCAGCCTTGTCTGAGTGAGAAATCAAAATTTCCTGTGTTAAATTCTGAGCTCTGGGATTGTTTGTTACCACATCGTTACCTAGTCTATACCTGCCAGTATGACAACTTTTTGTCAACCTCCTCCCCTCCCTCATTTGTTTTACCAGATTTGGAGGCTGAATGTCAGAAAACCACTTCTGAATGGATGATTTTATAAACTACACACACAAACACACACACACACACACACACACACAGAGGGAGAAGGGGAGGGGGAGAGAGGGTGGGAGGAAGGAGGGAGAGAGAGCGAGAGAGAGGAAGACAGAATCCATGTTTTAAAAAGGCCAATGAATCTTATTAAATGAGTGGTTTGAAACCTTGGTGATATCTCTTACCTTAATTAGGGTTTCACAGAAAGTCCTAACCTAAAGTAACCTAGGACACTACTGTCTTTATCTGTCTGGTGTTCTCCAAAAACCAAAACACTGCCATTTGTCTAAGTGATCCTTGCCAGTTCTTATCTTCTCAGTACTCAAAAGCCTTCCTTAGGTCCCAGTGAAATCCTGCTTTAGTTTATCTAAAGTCCCTTCCTTCTTATTTTACACATATGGAAATGGAAATCAAAAATTGTTCACTGCACCCTTCCTCATAAAACCCTTTCTCGGGAGGTCACAGTCCCTGTTGTCACTTACCTTTCTCTTCCGTAAGCTAAGCAGGCAGATTCACTTCACCTTTTGCCATAATCCTCTAACAAGATTCCCACTAACGCTGACTACAACAGAAAGATGATTGTCCAGCATGCATGGAGCTGCCTCTTTGTTATTACCTGCCATTGTCATGCTGGTGCTGCGATGCTGGCTTGTGTCCATGCAGACATACTTTTTAATTCTACATGTATACTCACACTTTTTCCTCATATTAGTGCTTTTCCTTCATAGAAGTTCCTGGGACACCTTCTCTAGCTGCTAAAATTTGACCTTGGCAATGTGAACCATCTTTTTTATTTATAGCTTTTGAATTTTGTGTCATGCTTAGTAAGGCCTTCTCCATAGAAAATTGCTTTCAGATTCCAAAACAGTAAGTTACTTGATTTGAAGGCTGACTCAAATCATACTTTTCTTGGTGTCTTATCAGCTTTGCTGCAGTAAGTTTTGGCTTCCTTGTCTCTCCTATGTACTGTATGCAGTTATGGTCATTAATGTAAGTATCCCACCATCTAGAAAGTTCTAAGGTTCAGCAATTACACCCTTGTATCCCACCCAGGACATGCTCTATTTCACAGGTCTTTATTAAATGCTTGGTAGAATGTCCCCTGTGTGTATTCTGCACATTCTTCCCCACCCTGCATCCATGATGTATGCTATCACAACTGTGGGATTTTCCTCTATTTCTATAAAAACAATGTACATTTTGCCCCTGTTAAGAAGGTTTCTGAAATTTCCAAAGTAATTGTTGCATTACCTTATTGAATACATAACAGCATATTTTCCAAAAAATCCTCCATGAAATGGTGTCCAGATTGAAAATTTGTCACAAGGAATGATGGGTCTGAATCTTTTGTTGTCTTAATAATCTGTGTAAGCATGATTCATAGATACCAGCTTTCTCAGTACCAAGGGCTTTTCTTCCATCCCCCTCAGCACTGCAGATAGATCCTCTAAGGACTCTCAAATGCCCGTGGAAACACACATCACATTCTACTCTAATGGCTACTTAATTGTCTTCCCTTTTCATTACCAAGCTCTTTTAAGGCTGGACCCATATCTGTCTTGGTCACTATACTATCCCCAAGGCTTAACACAGTGACAAACAAATAGAAGGATCCTCATTTAATAGTTACATGAATGTGTAGATAAACTATCTATGCATCCCAGAAATATGCAGGCAGTCATCCCTAACTTAAAATGGAATAACTGAATGATTTTCCAACTTTACAATGGTGTAAAAGTCATATGCATTCAGTAGAAACCATACTTTAAATGTTAGGTTTTGATCTTTTCCCAGGCTGGTGACACGTAGTCCGATACTCTCTTATGATGTTGTGATTGCAAGCCACAGCTGTACACTGTCACAAGAGGAAACAGCTGGTACTTTACAGTATTCCATGTTCATAAGTTGGGCTGCTGGGTGGGTTAGATGTGTCAGATGCATTTACAACTTACGATATTTTCTACTTACACTGGTTTACTAGGTATCACCCCATAGTAAGTTAAGGAGTGTTTGTAGCTGTCCTGTCCTGGTATATAGTTTTAGAGGCGGTCCCTTGTTGCCTCTTGGTTGTTTTACTGCTTTCCCTCCTAGTTTCTTAGCAATCAAAAAGTGCTTGTGTTTTGTCATGCAGAAAATGGCATGTCAGTGGCTCACCCATGGTAGATGAAACCTTGAGTTGTGCCCTGAGAAGGGATGATTTTGTGGTCTTCTCCTTACTCACCTCCTCCCCACCTTTTAAACTTCAGTCAGTTTCCTAAGAAGTGCTAAAATTAATGGTGAAAGTGTCATTACTTCTACCTGTAAGGCAACACATGTTGCATGTGTGCTGTGTGCTATGCCAATTCTAAGTGTTCTATATCAATTCTCATTTGACAGTCCCAGTTCTCCTATGAGGCCAGGTACTGTTATTATTCTGTGTGTCACAACGAGAACTTCAGGTCTCTAATCCTAGAGCCAGCAAGTGTTAGACCCAAGGTTTGACCCCAGACAGTGCCTTCTAGCTCCATGTTCTGTTGTGAACTCTATGAAGTTGGTAGGTCTGTTGTCAAATCTGTTGCAGTTGACAATGAATCTCTTGTCACTTTCTGAGATGATAAGTAGCTCAGGGTAGTGTGCCCATCTTCAGATGAAGAAACTGGGCCATAGAAACTTGAAGTGACTTGTTTATGGACACACTGGGGTAAGATGTCACTGCTTTTATTTTGTCATTGGTGGCTCCAAGCTGTTTTATTTGTTAATTGACTTTTTGAAGGATATTGGGATTGGGGAAGCTATCTGGTTCCCCACATCCTCTGAGTTCTGTGCAG
The DNA here is from genome assembly GCF_047511655.1 of Castor canadensis. Taxonomy (NCBI): domain Eukaryota; kingdom Metazoa; phylum Chordata; class Mammalia; order Rodentia; family Castoridae; genus Castor; species Castor canadensis. The sequence goes on along the minus strand of NC_133395.1, from coordinate 122,243,387 downwards.
CAGAGGCGTAAGGCAGAGCGTTGCTCATTTTCTTATGTTCCATTTCGCATGATGAAAAGTTATTCCAGGTCCCATGGTTTCACTCTGAAAGGTCTTCTGTGAACCAGAGAGAAGCATTCTGAAAGAAATTATTAAGCATTATTAATACAATTATATGTAACAAAAGACATCATTTCACTTCCCCACATCCAATAAAGAAATTCATTTGAAGCTTCAGGAGCTCCAACTAAAAGGGCAGAACTCATCAGAATGGGTTCTCCAGGCAGGGGAGTGTGGGCGAGGAGCCCTGCTGACTGCTTTGTCCTCAGGGACCTTTTGCGTATGATGGTCTACATCTCTCTCCCAGGCTCCCCAGCCCCTCCCTAACTCTCCACATTCATCCCCCACTTCCTGATCATCAGCTTGCTTCTCACCTGGCCTGGGGGCCTATAGGCAACAGCAGAAAGAACTATTGATTTTAAGCAATAAGAAATGACAATGGAAATAGAGGAAAAAAATCCATGGCCAATCCTGGTAAACTCAACACCTTATTGAGTTTTTCTGTTTTTTTACTTCATTCTAAATTTTGTCAGAAATAGCTGTATTTTTGTTGATTGACATTATGTTATTCGTGACTATAATTTATTCAACATTTGTATTTTCACTTACTGGACTTTGAGTACATAAGCTCAGTGAGCACAAACTGGAGATACCCAGTCCTTAGAACCATGTGTGGCATGGAGCATGTGCTCAGCAAATATTTAGTTTATGAGGGAGTGGTACAGACAAGGTCATGGAAGACCCCACATGTTAAGTTACTGGCATAAGGTCACTTTGCTACCAGGAAGTAAAGCCAAGAATCAAACCCATGGCTTCCCTACTTTCTGGAGTTCTCTCATGCCAGTTCCTTGAATAGGCCCCTTTGTGGTAAAGGAAGATGGAGATTCTAGGCCCAAAGGAATTTAAGGAAGCTCCAGTCTGAGTGTCAGAGATGTGGGTTCTGGCCCATCCTTGTGAAATCCCATTGTGACCTTGGACAAGTCCCTTCTCCACCTAACCTCTGTTTTCTTCTTCTTCTTCTTTTTTTATTTTCCAGTACCTGAACTCGGAGCCTCATGCCTGCTAAGCAGGTGCTCTACCACTTGAGCCATTCCACCAGCCCCTAACCTCTGTTTTCTAATCTGTCAAATGAGGCTAAGGTCCTCAGATGCCCCCAGCCAGTTGACAATTTGTCATCTCCACTGTTCACTTGGAAATGGGGAAGGCTTTGGGGACAGTGTTTCACTAATTTACCCCCAAGCCAATAAAGAAAGCAGCCAGTGTGTCTTATTCCAGGACTCACACAAACTCAAAGATGGCAGACTCCCAGGCCAGCAAACAGCTGATACCCTGAAATGAAAGTTGGAGAGAGAAAAGGAAGAAAAACAAAGTATAGCATTTGAAGGATCAGCATAGCTTTTGATTTTTAAAGAGGGAGAGAGAGAAAAAGAGCGCTCTGATTGCACTGCTGGGTTGTTGCAGGGTTTAATCTGAAACAGACGCTCAGGTTGATAACTCTGTCCAGCTCTGATCTCTGGCACATCAGAGTACTGCTTTTGAAAAGAAAAACAGCCCTGTGTCTTTAAAGCCTCACTTCTTATATATGATCCCCCCCCCCCACCAATTCCTTTGGAGGCTGCATTGCTGGGCCTTTGCATGAGCAAAGGCTTTCTCCCCCCTCTCCCTGGCTTGGGGATTATTGATTTGGAAGGCGAGGCTAATTTACATGTAAATAAATCTCAGCCCTGGGCAGCAGGGCTGGGACAGCCAGATGCCGTGACTGACTTGCTGACATCACGGCCTCATTAGCATGCGGAGGATGCAGACATTGCAACAGCGACTTCTCCAGCACTGCCAGCCGTTCCGCCGACAGTTATTATTTTTTGGCCAAACTGCACATTTCCTGGTTCAGTGGCCTGGGTTTTTTGAGCAGCTCACTGGTCTCCCAGGTCTGGCTCAGAATCAGCTGGTGACACGCAGGCTGAGGTCTGTGACTTCCTTCAGATTGTCGTGAAGACAGGGAGTTCAAATGAAACTGGGATTCTCAGGGAGGCAACCAGAACACTCAGGAGGACCCAAAGGAAGGACAGAAGTCACACTTTTCCCAGCCTGGGAGGATCGCCCACAGGCTGTAGATCAAGCGAATGCAGACCCTCTAAGGCTTGAGCCTACTGCTCATTTAGGAAGGGATCAGATTTGAAGATGCTTGAGCTGCCTGAGGTCCTGCTTGCGTTTTCAGAACCCAGATCCAGGGAGAAAGTGAACCGGGGCAATTGACAAGCCCCAGAGGCTGGGAGAAGCTTCATCTGAGACTGGACCTCTCATCTTCCCTGGAGGTGGGTAAGAAATTTGCTCTTATTCACAAATTAAGCAGCAGTGTATTTTCTTGGCAGGATGGGAAAGTATCTATGTCTTTGCATAGGGGATAAGAGGTATTATCTTCTCCAGGTAGCATTTTTGGTGGTCTGGCACCTTTTACCTTTCTTTGCTTATTAGAAAGTTCAGTCGCAAAGTGATAGGTCATAGATACCGGGTGCCATGAAGACACACTTAAATCTTGATGCTCAAGAAGCAGTATTTCTCTAAAAGTGTTCCTTTCTTAATAATAATAATAAGAGCAGAAAGGGTTAAAAAAACAGACACCTAGTGGTGTTCATGTTCTACTGTCATTTCAGCACATGAGGTCAGAAACATCAGAGGTGCTGAGGCACCAGGATTTAGCTCAGACTTGCAGGTAAAGAAATGGCTCTGGAATTATTAAGGTTTAATTTTAGCCAGTGCTTTCAGATTAGAAATGGTAACAGAGCCTGATTCCGACTACATAGCCTGCTTTATTCAGTTTGTTCCCTCATTTGAGCAGATTGACAGAGAGCATTGATCTTTCTCTTCACTCTTGATTTCCCAAAAACCAATCATAGCACTGCTAATCTTCTATGGAGGTCTTGTGATGAAATATAAATTTTTAATACCATTAGTCTTTGTTATGCCATCTTGGACTATGCTGGGGTCCAACAGGACTTTTATGAACTATAAATAATCCAGACTGGGCAGAATCACACTGGAGCAAGTGATCTGTACCAGATGTGATGCCATCCACCAGTCTTACTGGACTCTGGCATAACTTAGGCACACAGATTGCTTCCCTAGAGTTGTGCTTGCAGTGACTGTGCACAAGAGCACAGGCAGGGAAGGGCTCCAGTGTGCCATAAATGTACAGACACGGGCTGCTATGTATACTGGGCCTGCCTGCAGTGTGTCAGGCTGCGTGACATTTGCTTTGCCTGCCCATCTCTTCCCCAACTCATCTCAGACTTTAAACTGCACGAAGCAGCCTTGCTTCCTTGCTAGAAGCTGCCTTGGCTGCTCTCATCCTGCTCCCCAGAAGGTGACTGACTGCTGATGGCTTTCACAGATGGGTCAAGATGACTGTCCCCAGGGCCTCCAGACAAAGTTACAACTTTGACAGAATTGCCATATTCTGGAAATTTAGATTTTATGCCTCCTGGAGTGCTTATAAAGGTTTTGCCTTTCCATCAAATGCTGTGTCCCCTGGGGAATTTTTTTTTTTTAATGTGAAAATGAAAACACATTGATTCTATTGGGCATCAGAGTCTATAAAGAATCACAGAGCAGAAAGAAATGGTGAAATAGGGGGTTTGGAATGGCTTACTTAGAAAGCTTTACCCATACAGGGAAAAATTAGAAATACAGGAAGTTTAAGTAATAAGACGGGAATGCAGAGGTTGAACCATATGAGATACGGGACCCTGAGAGTTGAAGGGGATCCCTGTCTGTGAAATGGGGAAGCAGTAAGGCCTGCAGGCAGGCTCATAAGTGTAAAGATTTGATGAGATGACATACAAAAAGTCCAGTGTCAGCTACCTAGCAAATGCTCAGCAAATGTTAGCTACTATTATTGTTGTCATTGTCGCTGTTACTTTCTGACATTATCATTATAAGTGTTGTTGCTGAAAACAAAGCCCACCATTGAAAAGGCAGTGTGTTCAAAAGCATTTGCCTGCAGAGAGGTTATGGAAACAGAAAAGATGCTACTCACTGCTGGAGCCAAACCACTCCCACTCGAAAGAACTTTGCACTCTATTGATGGAGTTGACAGAATAAAGTATATTATCCAGAGCTACCGTGTTTTGCAGATGTAAAAGTGACTGGATGGTATAATGAAAATCATTTAGTGCTAGCCTCCTGTCTCGGCAGCTGACAAGTCACATGGAGAAAGCTGCAGGGTCCAAATTGGAATTGATGCTTTTCTGGATTTCTCTTCTGCTCTGTGCATGGGAGAGGCAGTTCTGTTTCTTCTGTCTTTCTTTTCAGCACAGATACTCAGCATTTTCTTCTGCAAGCCTTCCTTTTCCAGCAAGGCCTTTGAATGTGTATTTCACCTGCTATGTGGCTTCTCAGAAGTTCCAGGCTGAATTTATGCCACCACCTGGGTGGCTTCAGCTTCTGGGTTGACTGTTAAGGGAGAGGCATCAGCCTCCCCTGCCTGCCTGTCACCTGTCCCTCTGGCTTTGTTTTGTGTCCTCTGGCATAACACCTCTATGCCAGACTTGTGATCTTCCTTCATGCTAGTAAGCAGGTTTCAAGCACACAATCAGACAGCTGTTTTCCCCTGTCCTCCCAACGTCTTGCTTGTTCAATTTAGGGGAAATGGGTCTTCAATGCAGGGGTCTGCAAGAGAAATTAAAAGTATATTAGGGCTGGGGTGGAGCTTAGTGTAGAGTGCTTGCCTAGCATGTATGAGGCCCTGGGTTCCATCCCCAGCATTGAAAAAGAAAAAAAAAAAAAAAATGAAGGAACCAGAGGCATCTGGCATAAAATTTTTTCTCAAGAAACTCAGTTTGGAGTTAATACTTCCTGTATGCCACTGATCAGTAGTACAGTTGTGTTTTATATGGAGCATAATATTTATAACTTGGTCATTGCCCTCCTCTGTTGCCTCCTGATTGGCATATGTGATCTTGGGAAAGTTGCATAACCTCTCTGAGCTTCAGTTCATCAAATGACAATTGGAAGTAAATTCCCGTGAGTGTATAGCACTGATGCAAAGGTGATGTCTGTCAGTTCCTTGCCCAGGTCCACCACTCACTGACTCTTGGGCTTTATTCCTTTTGGTGCCAAGGACTTTCCTATTTCCTAGTCAATCTTAACCTGTCAATGACAGGGGGCAGTAGTTTTAATGTTCATTTGTAAGAAAAACTGAAGACCAAAGAGGTAAAATAACTCATCGTCAGTGACACAGCTGGTGGAGAGCAGTGCTGCCTCTAGAGCACATTAATTCCAAACTGGAGAACAAGGAGGGCCCTTTGCCACCTACTGAGTGCCCACATTGGGGCAGAATCTCTTTATTTAGAAGCCTTTAAGGCTCGGTCCCTCGGATAGGAATTATACTCCCAGCACTGGGGAGTTCTCCCAGGATTTTGCACTAGGCAAACAGTTTACACATGAGCCTCCAGCCTTTTTTTTTTTTTCCTTATAGTTTATTTTTCAGATAGATTCTTGCTCACTTTGCTTTCCCGAGTAGCTGGAATTATAGGAGTATACCACCATGCCCAGCTAAGACTTTCTTCTGTGCTTGAAGACCCACTAAAGCTTTTCTCTCTTGTCTCCCCTTCTAAGAGATTGTGATCAGGAAACTGCTAAGGACTATGAGTTGTTGCAAACCAACAAGCTGGGGGACTAGGCTTTTCCATATTTTCTGTTTTCGTCATTGATGCTTTTTGATGACACTTGACACTTGTTCTTGTCCCGGTCTGTAAACATTTTGTATAGAGCTGTTGGTTTTTATTCTGTGTGTGTGCATGCACTGTTTGAATCAAGCAGGGGGAAAATCCTTACTAGAGGCTTGATCATTTGAATTTGGGGATGTGGTTTTCTTCTCTTTGGCCTAAATTGTTTGATCAGTTTATTATTTGGAGTCTGAAAACTGAGGGCTTGATTGTACCATTATTTCTCTGGGAATAAGGCAGACGGAGAAAAAAGTAAGGTGACTGGGCTAGAGATGTAGCTCATGGTAGAGTGCTTACTTAGCATGTGTGAGGCCCTGTGTTCAACCCCCAGCACTGTCAAAAAAAAGAAGAAAAAGCAAGAAATAAAAGGAAGGAAGGGAGAAGGAAGAAAGGAAGGAAGAAGGAAAGGAGAAAAAGGGTCAGAAAAAAAGATGGACTGGAGCAGTTGGAAGGGAGGGGAAGGAAGATGGAACAGGGAAACATCTGGGAACGTATCAGAACAATCTCCACTCCACCATGAAAATGCAAAGCCGCAGGTTCCCTTTGGGTAAGTTACAACTCCAACACCAGGGCCTCTGTTCTGCTTGTGCTAAAAACTCTCTCCATCTGTCCCTCAAAGCTCAGAGAGAAAGCATTTGAAATCCGAAAACCTCCTTGTGACTGAACACAGCACGTGCTTTGCACTGAGTATCATGGAGCATTTTAGAAGCACATTAATAAGAGGAACACATTTTCGAGTACACTGTGAGCCTGCCTCTCCTTGTGGGTGTAGGGGGTGAACTTCTAGCATGTGTTTGGCTCTGACATCTGTAAAAATCAAGCTGGCTGAGCAGAAGACTCAAATATGAGAGCTGAGTTGGAAGATGAAGTGTAGCACTCTAGACACACAGAATCCAGAGACTTCACGGTTGGAAGTGGGGTCATAAAGAAAATTAGAGGCAGCCTCATTTGAGAAAGTGTCATCAGAGTCATCTCACTCAAAACGATGGTGTGAACCTATAGGTGTTAGGAATCCTGGTGATTTCTGGTCATCCCTTCTCTAGTATGTGAGCTGTCATGAATAAACCATGCTGGGATTGGGTCGGGGGAAGCCCCTTCTCTCTTAGGATGTGGAATAGAGATGAACTCTTAAGTTAGACCTTAGATAGCCCTGGCACCAGGCCCATCTCAGATGATAGATGGCCAACTTCATTTGCCTCCACTTCTCCCATGCTGGGAGCCCCTCTGACCTCAAGCCCTCCTCCCTTCCTTGGCTTTTTAAAATCAAACCTTATAAATATTACCCAGCTCCATCCAGTGTTAAGAGTAACTAGGACAAAAATTCTTAGCATTTCATTCCAACTGGGCAGGGTGCCATTTTTCCAGCTCTTTTCTTGGCATCCATTCATCTGTTATGAGTCCTTGGAGATACATGTTCATGGAAGTTCCAGGACTCAGCTGAGTAACAGCTCTACTTGCTATTGGTCACAAAGTCAGATTTGGTTGGAGGGTTGCTTTTGTATATATGGATGCATATGTTTCGGTGTCTGTAGGTAGTTTGTATTAATGTTGGTGTGACTGTGTAGAAAAAAATAGTCATCACAGATTGAGCACCCACTCTGTGCTAGCCAATAGGAATTATACTTTACATAACTAGCCTTATTCTTGTAGCAATCATACAGCTAGGAATTGTCATCTCTATTCAACAATGGAGAAAACAAAACTTGTACACATTAAGGAACTTTCTTGAAGCTTTGCAGGTAGTAAAGAAAAAAGCTAAGATTCAAATTCAGCATGATCACAGCCCAAAGCCTGAATAATGCCTTCCATTTTAGGTTTACTTGTACTTTTTATTGTGGTATCCCTTGCGGATGTTTTTTTCTTTACCTCCTAGAGCTTTTCTATGGAGCCCTCATTATTTAGCTGTTGAATTAAAGTCTTTTCGGTTGATCACTTGGGAAAATTGGAAACACCAAGAGAAGATGTTAGGCATGAACGAGAACACAGTGACTTGTTCACCTGCTGCTTTCAATGTGGCTTTTAGGATGAAAATGTGAAGGTGAGAAGCCAGAAGACACAGAGATGAGGGGTAAAACCTGCAAGCCAATGGAAGATGCTGTAGCTGGTCAAGAGGGAACATGGGAAATTCCTCTGGGCTGCACTGATGGCTGTGGACACATCACTTGGAGTCTAGAGGAAGGGGCCAGGCTTGTTGCTCTAGACCCCAGTTGTGTGCGCATCAGGTGCTAGTTAAAACATTTCCGTCTCTGACCTTCACTTCTTTCCTCTCCAACGTGAGTCCTGAGTCAGATGATCTATAAGGTTGCTTCCGGCCCTGACCTTAATGAATGTGAACTTTCAGAGCAAATCTAGACTTGTCAGTGTAGGGCTGTAATTTGCACTATTGGCTGCTCTTGACAGGGAAACTAAAAGGTCAGGTTTTATGCTGGGACCTGGGCTGTCTGTATTGTGAAAAATGTTCTGGAATATGAGAACTGGGAGCCCTCAAGTATGGCTCAGAGCTTCCTAGAAGAATATCTAACCTTTGCATGTGTCACACTAGTGCAGGGGGTTACACAGGGCAGTGCGTAGGGGGGTTGCTCATTCACTCTTAGAAGCTCCATGTGACTGTGCTATAAACATAAGCATTCTACAGAGAACCAGGCCAGTCTTCCCAGATTTACCATACGTGCACCTGGGGGTGTGGCTGAAACACAGAGTCTGCGTTTTGAACAAGCTGCTGCTGCTTCTCTGTCCTCATTGTAATAGGCACAAAGGTCCCATGAGAATGGAAATTTGACTAAATTCAGAAGACCCAAGTTCCCCCAATTATGTCATTCCTTATTTAAATATACCTCAAAGAAATCACATGCCCGCTCTGTGACTCAGTTTCTCCCACTGCAGAGTATTAAAATAAGTAACAGCTAAAATGTAATGATTGCTGACTGTGTGCCAAGGCACTGTGCTCACTATTTTATGTGCTATGTCTTGACGAATCCTCACCTTATGAGGTAAGTTTTGTTATCCTCTCCACCCCCACAATAACTAAGCACAGAGAAGTTGAGTAACTCACATAAGATCACACTGCTAGTAAGTGGCCAAACTGGAATTTGAATTGTTCATACCATCTGGTTGTGGAGACTTCACAACTTGTAGAAACAATAGGTATTAAAGATATTTGGACTTACTGTGTGTATATGTGTGTATGTGTGTTTTAGATGATATAAAACACATATTTTGGGTATCTGAAGTTATATGTTTCCCAGATGAGGTTGTATTGTGTTTAAGTAAAAAATGTTGTTCCAGTTTATATAAAGTCATGTGCTTTGTGAAGTTCTGACAAACACAGATGTTTGCTTGGTTTTCTCGGATAGCTTACTGAAGAGGGCAAAGGGTATTGTAGTTAACCGAGTTTCTGGTTATTTGGAATTAAGCCATTACTCATTTTTAGTCTTAGTTGTGCAAATTTGGACAATATGCCAGATCACTTTTATGCCTTCATAGGAAGAGCAGTGTTCACCCAACTGAGTCTATCTTGTGACTCAGGGTATACCAGCTGCATCAATTATCCTGAAAATGAGTTCCCAGTGAGCCTCATTTGTAGATGGGAGGCAGAGGAGGTGATAGAAAAAGCATCTGAGGTTGATGGGCATAATCTCACTGCACAGCAGGATATAGTCTGGTCAGGTAGCTGATGCTTGCTTCCTTCCCTCGCTCCTCCTCATTATTCTTTCAGAAGCTTCTATATGACTAAGAGAGGAAGTTTTCCTAAGTAGGGGAAACTACTTCCCATTTCAATTTATGACTGACCCTACCATTATGAATGTCCTGAGAACCAGTATATCAATTTTCTTGTCCCTGCATCATCACTCCCCAGTCACCCTTGTCCATGGCAGACCTCACTAACTGACCACACATTCTGTCAAGCCCCAATACAACCTCAGAATCTTGCTCAACACAACTCCAGGCAGTCTAGACTCATGGAGGTAGTTGGTCCAGGAGATTTAGCCTGCCTCCAGGCCATCTCTACTCTAGGAGACTCTTTGGAAGCTGGTTCTCTTTTCTGTGAAGTGAATATGTATCGATTACCTACCAATTGCATAGGTTGCATAGGTGTGCTGTAAAGAAATTCCGTTTTCCATTTACTCTATACTTTATTCTTTTCTTGAATGTAGGTGATCTATAGACTCTTTGAAAATTATAGTTAGTTGAGCTTGTGGCTAATGAAGGTTTTAATTTTTTCTGTTTCTCTCTCTCTCTGTCTCTCTCTCTGTCTCTCTCTCTCTGTCTCTCTCTCTCTCTCTCTCTCTCCCTGCCCCACCCTCTGTTTGCGGTGCTAAGGATGGAAGCCAGCACCTTGCACATGCTAGGTGAGCTCTATACCACTGAGTTACATTTGGTTTCTGTTGTTTTTCATTACCCAGGATGCCAGGTCTCCATCTGGCATTGTGACCCTCCATTCTGCATGATGCCCTCAGAGGAATCCCTCCCTCATCATGAGCTGTGTTCTGTGAGCATCCTCTGGGCAGTACAGCCATTGGTTAGGTGGCCATTCCTGGCTCAGCAGCTAAAGGCCTGTTCCTGCCAGCTCACCCATCAAGGTTCAGGACTGCATTTAAGTCCCTGCCTGAGTCCATTACTTGCTTTCCAGTTCATCATCTCAGAAGGTGCATGAAAGCCTGTCAAGACTAGAAGCTTGTCAGGGATGAACCCCCACCACCGCCCCCGTGTTCCTTATGCAGGTCGAGCCCTTTTGTAACACCTGCCTCATTAGGAAGCAGGGTGGAAATGCAGCATGAACAATTCATGGGCTCTTTCTCTCTCCACACCAGAAGCTTCCATCCCTGCTAGAATGGCTTCTGAAAGGTGAATAGGTAAAAAGCAACCTAATCCCTGGTCTAGACTGAGCAGAAAGCTCATACCTGTCTTCCTTCCACTTTGTCAATTTGACTGCCTAACTGGTTCCCTAAACACCATGTGTCTTCCCCTTGTGATCCTTTAAAATGGCCTTGAAATCATTTTAAATCCTGCACTGCTGAATTGCTAGGATGTAGCATCCCAAATGGTAACTATGATATCATGCGCTATTTTGAATTTTTGAAAGAACACTGCAGAGTGAGAAATAGCACTTGAGCATCTGCAAGGTGCAAGGCATTCCCTTGAGCCCTGTGGGTAGTTTAAAATATTACAGAGGATCTTTTATACTTACCCAGTTCTACAAACCAGATCTTTTTAGCTTGGAATCCATGATTGCCAAAGGACTCCAGGATTGATGGACTTTCTAAAATTCAATACAGACTCCTCTCGGTGAATGTGTATATGTTCAATTTTTAATGGTGAGAATCCCAGCTTTCATCACATTCCTGAGGGCATCGAGTCACCCAGAAAGTTAAGAAGTATTAGGTTGGATGGTGTATTGTTATAAACTCATCCAGAGAAACTTTCCATAGGTTAATGTAGGACTAGAAAAAAAAATTCTTCTGCCCTGTGAAAATACAACATGTTTCTGTGTGACTCCCCAGGAGCTCATGGTAAGCTCTGTGGAGCTGGAGGAAAATGACCTGATTTTCTTGTGTTTTATAGATAGGTAAATTGAGGAGTGTGGTCTCGGAAGTCAAGGTTATTGGAGTTTTTGTCTCTTTCATCTCATAGATACTTTTTATTGGCCATTTAACAGTTAAACAATTTTTTGAACATTTACTTTGGACTTGGCCAGTGTTTTTCAGTCTTTCTGTTCTCAAGGCGTTCTTTTAAATACTGAGCATTTTACAGTACGGTGACAGAAGTGAGTCACATTAAAGTCTCAGTAGTAGTAATCCTCCTCTACCCTAGCCTTCCTCTTTGGCCTACTTCATTAATTGAGGACAAAGGCAATTTTCTTTGGTGTGGTCTCGGTGATATGCTGTTTCTCATGTTCTTGAGTCACACACTACATTTTTGGCCTCATTGTAACAATATGCACTTTCGGTTATTGTAAAATATAAATATAAAATAAAATTCATATGCCAATCATGTCTGGTTTGCATGCCCTTAAAGGGTGTGTGGCCCAATTGAGAACTACCAAGCTAGATTTTGGACTAAGTCTTAGATATTCAAATGTTTTGGGAGCTACTTATTGAATACTTATTGTTCTAGGTACAAGATAAGAGCTTTGACTTAAGGAAATTTGTATTCTAGTGGGGAAACCATAGAAAAGAAACACCAACAAATAAAATAATTTCTGGTAGTGACAACTGTTAAGAAAAAAAACATTAAAAAATAATAGAATGGAAAACAAATGAGAAGAGGTAATGAGCTACTTTACATATATATATACACACATATGTACACATCTATATATATATCTTGAGAGAATGAGGCACCATGCCTTTGACTGATGACATGCAAAGAAGATGAAGGGACAAATAAATCCCACTGTGCTTGAAGCATTAGACAAGATGGGGAGTGAACAAAGTGAAATCGGAGAGCAGGAAATGGATTTCAGTCTTGTGGGCCGTGGTTGAGGACCTGCCCTTCATCCTCATTGCAGTGGGAAGCCCATGAAGCATTGCAAACAGAGTTCAGCACTATCACCATTGTTTTAAAAACAGACACTGATGGAATTAAACTCTAACAGGGCAGGCGTGAAAGGTGAGAAGCAGGCTGTTGAAGTAGCCCAGGCAGAAGGTCATGGTCTGCAATAGTCAAGAGAGGGAAGGGCAGAGACAATGGTTATATGACTGAGACTCATCCCTGGCACCCAGGGAGTCCACAATCTGGGTCATTTGTCATTTTAGCTATGCCAAAAGTGTGTGGACTTTGCCACACCTAACAGTATTAGGAGAAGGGGGCAGAAAAACGGCATACATCCTTCAACCAGCACCTTGTCAAATCTGAATATAACAAAATTTTTCATGTTTTCCAAACCTTACTGCCATAGACCATGTGAGTTCAATTCATAGAGGGCTTCTTTCCAATAAAACATGAAACCAGGAAATGTTAGTTTCTTTCTGTGTGCTTCCCTCCTTCCTTTCCCTGCTGCAGAAGAAGGAAACGAGCTCTGGCTGAGAACAAAACCACAAAAACCATTCCATATACCCAGCTTGAACAGCATCTTGCCTCTTTTGCCTTAGCCTTCCTATGGGAAACCCTGAGAGTTTTGTATGGTTTTGCTTTTTTGCACTTGGTCTTGACTAAAGCCAGATCTCCCCTAAAAAAAAAAATCAAGTCTTCCTCTGTCATGTCTAAGTCAATCTGAATGAAGGGCTTTCTGTCCAGCCTTGGTGTTTGGTAAACAACCAATTTCTTGATGCTCTTATTTCGCAAGCCCACTGGGGTCGTCTTGAGCCTTTGGCCTCATTCACTGAGGATCATGGATTTCTGGGAAGTTTTTGCCTTGAGCCCTTCAGCACGGATGTTAAAGGACCCCTGTCAAGTTTCGAAGGGTGTTACTGTTGCCAGAATCCCCACAACCCAAGCCCCTGAGGGATGCCGCTGCCAGCTGGCCCCTATCCACACCAGAGATGGCTGGCTTTCTGTGGTTCTCTGTGTACGGAGCTGGCCAAGTTCCCCTGGATGAAAGGCGGCCTAATATAAACTGAAAATGTTATTAATAAGCAGCCACTTAAGAATTTCCTATGACTTGCCAGTGATTTTGGGGGCCTCTATGTGAACAGGGAGAAAAGTATAACTTGTTTTACATGGATTAAGGGACCCATGCATCTGCAGGGGCCTCACAAAGGCCTTGAGGTCTTGGGTGAAGGCCTTTGGGTAAGTTCCAGAGACTTTCTGAGTCTTGGTTGTGCCATCTGTAAAGTGTAAAGTGACGATAATAATTCCTAACCCATAGTGTGGTTTGAGGATTAAATAAGAACTGCATGGGAAGTACTTAGTAGAGTCCAATGCTTGCTTAGAAAATGTTGTCTAAAAAAGAGAATTTGGAGAGATCATACCTCAGAAATGAAACCAAAATGACCTTGCTTCCTCTGGCTCAGAGGAAAAAGAGATGTGGGGTTCCAGACACCTCCAAAGCTGAAGATTAGTAACCCCTGCACTTGGCTTCTTTGAGTCTTACTGTTCTCATCTGTAAACAGCTCTGCCCTTCTGGCTGACCTTGGAGAGATTACTGGTAATTCACAAGACTTACCTAAATTGGAAGCACTTAAAAGATCATTAATATCTAACCTGTCTTATCATACATTGGTACAAAAAGAAGGTCATTTGTGTGTCCTTGAAGAGTCAAAATCATGATAAAGGATAAATAATCCCTTGAGAAGGATAATGATTAAATTACCTTGCTCAGTCCAGCACACTTAGGTATACAACTAAGTATTTAATAAAAACTTATAGAAATGAATTGTTCAGCACTTTGTTTTCCATTCTAACTGCAACGCATTAGTAGAATCTAAATTGGCTTTTAGAGAACCAGAACCTTGGTTACTTTTGTTTGTTTGTTTTCCTCTGTTTCCCCAGATATTACACAGGGCCCTGTACACTAGCACATCGTCAGGTTTTTCCTGTAGTAAATACGCCAAAGCATGTCATGTGTATTATTTCATCCTAATGGCTACTCAGTGAAGTGGCAGAATTAGGATTGATCTCCAGTTATGTGAGTCTAGCATCTAAGATCTTAAAACCTACTTTAAGTACTTAGGGGAGACTTAATACCTCAGATATTGTCTGTATGAATTTAGCCAACCTCTTCCACAAAGAAGGCAGATGCTTAAGCAAGTACTTCATCAGATGGTGTAGAAGAGAAAGGCAAAGAAACGTTTTCTAGAACCCTTTCATTCTTGCCTTGAAATTTAAAGGTGAGGAGTATTGGAATTCAGTTGAAGTCATTTCCTTGGAAACTGTCCCCATGAACGACTCATCTGGAAAGGAAGGGATCTTGGAACTTGTTCTGCTAAACATCCAATGAAGCAAGAAACGTATATGCCATAAAATCTCAGTTAGCATGTGGACAAAGTGAGGAGGCATTTATCCACAAAGACTAACCTGTGCTATGTCCCTTGGTTTATTCTTAGCAGAGCAGTGGATCTGACAGCTAAGGAAATCAGAGCTTCTCTGGATACCTACAGCCTTGCACAGGGATGCAGTGATGCAGGTAGCAGTGTTGCCATGGAGACACCATCCGTGGCCAAGCTCTTCTCCTTTGAGGGCTCACTCTGTCTACTCATCCCGATGCAGAATTAACTATCTGTGTGCATGGTGGGCAGACTCCTTACTGGCTTGTGGATGCTTTTACAATAAAGCCAAAACTCCTAATGGTTCACCAGCTGCCATCTTGTCACCATATGATACTGATTTCTCTCAGTATCTTGATGGTACCATGTTCTCTTCCACCTCCACACCTTTATTCACCTGTCAGGATCACTTCTTCCTTTTCTTTTTGCCAGGAAACCTCCTACTCAGAGCCTTCAGGTGGAGCATCTTCAAAAGGGCCCCCTTTTTAACCAGCACCCCGAGAAGCACAATGCCTGGCACATTAGTAATAACTGAAGAGCAGTTGGACCACTCTTTGTTTTGTTTGCTTTAAAACTCTTTGCTTTGAAAAATTGCATTATTATGAGAATAGTATAGTGAACGCTCATATACCCTTCTAGAATTTTCTGTTAACATTTTACCATAGCTATGCTGCACACTCTGTCTCCCCCTCTTTACTTCTTCCTTTGTTTCTTTCCTTTCTTTCTTTCTCCTTCATTTTTTTCATTCTCCTCTTCCCTCTCTCCTCTTTCCTTCCCACACATGCACATATCTTATTATTATTTTTTTGATGAACCATCTGAAAACAAATTGCAAACAGCATCCTTTAAGTGTCTCCTCAGAAAAAGGACATTCTCTTAATCTCTACAGTACCATCACTTTGAAATTTATGGCCTGGCTCCTTGTGGTCATTTCTTTGTGTCCTAGTCAGACAGAGACTCCTTACTGATTATTTCATTTGCTTTAATGCCTTGCAATACCTACCACAATCCACATTCCAAAGTATAGATGTTCAGTGGTTATTGTTTAACAAATGAAGCTGCCTTGCCACAATCATTTTGTCATTGTCCCTGCCACTCCAATGTATTCTGACCCCTGGTTCTGACTGCAGTAGGAGCTTCTCCTTTCTGACTGAGCCTGCTTATCTTAACCTGAATTTGGGATCGATCAAAGGACCCAGATGTAGTCTTCAGCCAGTGACTACTGGGAATTGGTAAATAAGTACCTTGGCCTGGTGAGTCTCAAGTGATCTTATCTGAGGAATAGTCTGGACGTTTTACGAGGTCCTCCACTAAAATGAGCCTTGGTTGCCCAATGTGGCAATCTGTTCAATAGTTCATCGTCTGCTGGCATCTGCCCTTTCCCACTTCCTCAACCCACTACCGAGTTTCCTTGGAATCACCTCCCACATGCCCTCAGACACATTCTGATGGTCTGATTCTGGGAAACCTGATCTAAGATTTTGTTCCCCAATTACTGAGAAATCGTCCCTGCAAATCTAGGTTTAGTAGAAGATCTTTAAGTGTGTGTTTCTGAATAGAGTCGTCCAGGAGGTTTATTTTGAAAGGGGAATGTTTTCCGTGGCTCCAAAATTATAAGGTAAATTAAATTAGCCTGCAGCAGGGCTCTGTGTGTATTTCATCACTGAAATAGGAATCATCACATTGAGAAGAGGAGACAACTGCCAATGAGAACTCCCCTGTGCCACCTTCCGCCACCCTGGGAGAAAGGAGCACCTCTGTGCAGATGGCCAGAGCTGTGAGCTGCTGGAGCCAGGCAGAAGGGAGGGAGTGGGACAGGACCAGGCAGCAGGGTTCTGGCACTCAGCTCACACCAGCCTCCTACCCAGCTGGCTCTGTCACGGTCTCCTCCCTTTAGCTCTGTGTTTATTAGGAAACCTTTTTTCCTTTCTCATAGAGATAGAAATCTCACTTCCAGACATGGCAAGTGTCAAGGTTCATGCCTGGGTCCCTCATTCAGACTGAGCGTTTGCCAAAAAAAAAGCAGATAAACAAAGTATTGTGACTTGGGGGGAAGGAGTGAAGGGGCCAGGAAGACTGCAAATAACAGGATGTGCTGACGTCTGGGTATTAGGACAGAGACACACAGGAATTCCAAGGAGAAGTACATCAGGAAGAAAGGAAGAACTTTCCGATACCCACAAAGACCACCATCCCCTAAATTTCACATCTACGCTTAGGTTTTGGGAAAAGCAGTGACTCAGCCAGTTTGGCCACTGCCATCAGTGCATCTGGTGCTGCAGAAGAAGGGAGGCCACAGCGCCTCCTGAGAACCACTTGGAGCCCCTCCCCACTTTGGGGTCCCCAGGCACGCTTTCCCTCTGCTTGGAAAATGCTCTTTCTGTGATTCTCCTAACTGCCTGGTGGTCCACTTCTAAGTACAACTCCAATGTCAGTTCTGTGGGGAGGACTGTCTGCTTCCATCTTTCGTCCTTCTCTTTCTGCTGTAGCACTTACTACAAGTTATAAAAGTCAAGTTCACCTCTTTGTTTACTTGACCACTATCCTCTTCACTTCCATGAGAGCAGGGACATTGTGTAGCTTAATTATTGTTATGCCCAGCCTCTTAGCATAGTCTCTAGCACACAGCAGATGCACTCTCCATGTTGTGTAGGTGGGTGGGTAGATGGAGAAATATAGATGGGTGGGTGGGTGGAGGGATGGATGGAAGGAGGGAGGAAGATCTAAAACAAGATGGTGAAAAGCACTGGTCCTGGAGTTGGAGGGCACACATTCTAATCTATGTAACTTCATTGAGCCACTGAGTTGGGGCCTAAATTTTTCCATCTGTGAAATGGGTAAAGTGCCAGCTCTGCAAGACTGCAAAGAGTGACTAAATGACATGAACTATGAATCCTCCACATATGTAAGCAATTGTATTAATGGTAAAGTAAGGCTGCTACATTCACCCCTCTCCTGCTCTCCTCCAGGATGAAGGCAGGGCCCAGAAGTCAGACCCACCCTAGTAAACCCTTCATCCTTTGGACCTGACCTTTACCTCTTAGTCAGGCCAGTCTCCTTAGAGCCTTTGTTTCCCTTCCTCCTTTCTAACATTCTTATCCTCCACTTGGGTTTTGGGAAGTACACATAGGGTAGGAGCAGAAGCCCTGTGTGGGAGTCATATAGTGATGTGACCCAAGCAGGCTCTAGGAGGACAGTGTCCTTTGTGAAAGCTCAATTTTCACAACTCTGTCTTACTTATGGTAGTATTATCTTTGCAGTGTTTTAGGGTCAGCAGACCTTGCTTCTAGCTCTTACTGACTAAAAAAAAGTTTGGCCTAGTGCATTGGTGCAAGTGAAAAGTTAATTGCTTTCATTGGAAACTCAGGCAAAAAAAAATGTTGAGCCACAAGGCAGACTGAGAAAGTCAGACTCCTTCCCAGCTCCTCCTGAGTCAGCCTTTCCCAAGGCAGATCCATTAGGTGGTTTGAAGTGGTATAAGTTATCACCACATTGGCAAGTATGTGACTGATATACAAAGACATAACTCAGAGCCAAGTCTTAGTGGTTTTAAATTATCCATGCCCCATCTCTCTCCACTTGCACAGAAAATTGAAAGTTGATAGCTATTGAAATCTGGTTTTCAGATGGTTGTTATCTGACGGGCCTTTTAACTCTGTGATACCCATAGAGATAATTGTAATTCCCACGTTGGTGGTATCTTCCACACTACGTAAGTAAATTCTTGGTCCTGCTACAGGGTGTTAGATCAGAAGAAACCCACTTATCTGGACTGAATAATGCACATTTATTTGCTGAGAGTGTTGTGTGTGTATGTGTGGGTGGCTCTGGCTCATGTCTTGTCATTCCAGGCCAGAGTTTGTCCCCTGGCTCTCACTGATAGGGAACATGCAGAATGAAGTCTGATCTCTAATTTCTTAGCACTAAGGGAAAAATTAGGCCAGCAGCTGTTTCTGTTTTAACAGTGATTATCTTTGGGATTGTGAGTGTTTTGAAATTTTTCTCCTTCTTGCTTATCTGTAATTCCTGATTTCTTTCTACATTAATTGTATGTTGCTTTCCCTTTTTTTTTTTTAGAGAAAGAAGCAGTAACTTTAAATTATGATAACTATAATAAGGAAGAAATAAGAAACATTTTTCCTCTTTCCTCTCTACTATTATAAATAAAAAGAGTTACCCTTTTGCTTTTGGTAAGCTAGAGCCATGGGAGAATTTGAATACCCAGGACTCATTTGTTATTTAGGAAAAAGCTATGGAGGTCTTTGCATTTATGGTAGCCTTTTGTCTTGAACAAAAGTTTATTTTCCCACAGCTGACCTTAGCTGCTCTGGGCATTGCTGTGTTGAGTCCAGCAATGTGCATTCCTCTTTAATCACTGGTTTGTGCTGGGGCTCAGCTATCTACTAGAAGGACTCTGTGCATGAATGCAACCTGAACCTGATCTGGCCATGGACTTGGGACAGGGGAGGTAGGAGGCAGGAGGCCAGATGGCAGGGCAGCAATGAGAAACATTGTTCTTGTCTTGTCTCTCACCAGTACCTTTCTATACACAAGGAACCAGCTGAGTGGCAGGTGGACTGAGTGATGCAGGATCTTCAGACATGGCAGTTTACTGGGATCAGCATAATCCCCTGGAACGGTTTGAACGTGTGCATTGAGCCGAGTTGATTGGACCATCAGGTCTGTTGGTAGACCCATCAGTTTTCAGGCCGTAGTCTGAGATGCTCCTTCCTAAACAAGAGGCTAGCTACAGAAGGGCTTGCCTCAACTGTGCTCAGCGGAGTGACTGTATGGCGATCACCTGGCATACTGCTGAAAAGGCCCAGCTGTGTGCCCTAACCTAGACCTCTGTAATCCATCACTGGGGCATGGCTTCTACTCCCCAAGCCTTTCCATGCAGTGTCTTGGCAATCAGTTATACAATTTCCTATAATCAGAATCATTTTCTATGTGCAGAGTTTCATGATTAGGAGTTATCTCTTAGAAGCTACCAACAGCTGCTATTCTTTTTTCCTTCTTTCCATTTACCAAATTATCAAGCACTTGTTTATATTTGGTACATCTTAGAAATGAGTTAGAGTAGTCCAGGGAGTATGGTGGTCTTCAGACTTGTATCCTTGGAACCCTAGGATTTGAGGAGAATGAACCCGTGTCTGAAGTTTGGGGAGAAGGTTGAACTTAAAGAAGTTGAAATTGTGGTCTTTCTCTTTAGCATCAACTTGGCTAGCTCTAGTTTAAATATTGAGCTTCTTCATTTAGTTCTTGTACAAAAAAAATCTTTTCTCATTAAAATAGGGGTTGCATAAAGAAGAGAGAGAAGAAAAGGAAAAAGAAAAAAGAACTTAATGATGTTTACAATCCCATCCAAGCCTTAATTTCTACAGTTTATGACTTTCAATTATCAGAAATCATGTTATAAAGGAAAACTGATCTCTTGGCTTTCATCTTACCAGTTCTCACACAAAACAAGACCTCATGGTTCAGAGTTCAGTATTATAAATAACCTGTCACCTTCTCAAGGATGAGTATTGCCATCCCACCCCCAACCTACTTTTATGAACCCTTCTACATCACAGCAGGACACTTAATTGGTATAAAATCCTTCTCCAAATGGTGTGGTCACTATGTGGATGACCTAGCAGCACTAAGCCAGGTAAACAAATGACCTCCACCTGCCAATATTATGTAGCTCAGTTGTGGCTTCAAAGCCATGGGAACAAATTAATAGCTGAAACTTGGGGTGAGGTATCTGCAGAGGTTGTTTGGGATAAAGGTCGGGAAGGAAAGAGAAAGTAGCAGCTTCCCTCTCTGAATCATGGCTTATTCTTTGGAAACCTGTCATTCACAAACCCAATTATGTGCAAGTAGAATGTCAGCTCTGACAGAATGAAACCAATGCACTCTTTATGTGTGTGTGTTTTTAATGAAGTCCTGCTTTACAAGCAGGTTCTATTTTCATAAATTCCTGTTTTTTAAACAGGCCAAATCATGTATTTCCCTACACACTCCTGAATAAGCTTCACCTAGGTGAAGAGCTTTCATCAGTGTTGAAAGAGCTGTTTGGTGCCACTGTGTGCATTTTACCAATGGGAAAAGACAGAGATGGAAAATGCAGAAAAAATCCCCTTGGCTCTACTTCTGACCCTATGTGCCTTTCAGAGCGTCTGAGCCTTGGGTTCCCAATTTGTAAATGGAGGTTATTGAATCAACCTTTCCAAAGGCTGTCATGGAGTCAGTCAGAGGTTGAAAATTCTTTGCAAATAAAAATGCCTTGCCTTGGGAGTTCCGGTTAATTATAAATAAGGAGAAAAAGGCAGGCAGCTAGCAGGGAAGATAGATAAGGCCCTTGTGGTTTTGATTTGCTGCTTTTGTTTTCTTTCCTTTTTTCTCCTTGATTTTGCTTTTCCTGGGAACTAAAGGGACAGACCACGGGTGGAATCAGGTATGTTTTCTCTAAGCAATGTTTTCTTTCATTGAGAGCCTACTTTGACTCACTATTTAGGATTTCCTTTGAACAAGTTGCTTAACTACTTTGAGCCTTTCCTTCTGAAAAGTGGAGATGATACTCCTTTCTTGGAGGACTGATGGGTGAGTCTGGGTCATGTGTGTAAAGCAAAAAGGAAGCCAAATGCTGTGCGTACAGCTCAGAGTATTCCCCTGTCCTTTCCAGATCCCCTAAACCCACCCCAAGCAGCATCACTTTCTTATTTCTCATAGCACTTGCCACCTTTAATATACTATTGTGTGTTTCTCACTCTGAGAACAGAGTGCCATGAGGCAAGGATCCTTGTTCTAGTTTGGTACCCCAAGTTCTCAGAGCTGTCCCAGCACTGGTAGATGTTTGCTGATTATTTGATCAATAACCAAATAGAGCCCTGAGCCCGCTCCTCATCTCCTCATTGAGAGTCCTTGTGGGTTTATATGGTTCAGTACCTCTGTCTTTTGCTTTCTTCTTGATTTTTTTTTCCTTCTCCCAGAGTTTCTATTCATTAGATCACGGCCATCCAGGATTAAATATTCTGTTCTCTCTGCATTGCTGAATAAATGAGTTCATTGAGAGGCATTCCAGGGACTGAATTTGATTTAAAAAAAAATTTTACATTTTGCTTTTAAAGTATGGTTTTCTAGTACAAATGAATTAGTCACCAAAGAACTTATTAAATTTGCTTAAACACACTGAAACTTCTTTTGCACCTAAAGTCATAAACTGGCATTAAAAAAATTTCTGGAGGAAAAAAATTCTGACTGCTTCCCAACAACCTTGACCTCTTAACAGTAACTGATTAATTAAAAAGATACTGTTCAAATGAGCTCTGACTACTTTTTAAAAACCACCATCCAGGGTTTGGATAGAACTTTGAGCTCAGAGATGCTAACCAGACCTGAGGCGTGCATTCTGTCTGTGATGAAAAGCAGGAAGTGGGAGATTCTGTTGGGCCTAACTTAGCTGAGCAAAACTAATTCTGCTTCTTCAAGTCCATTTTTGTGTCAAAATTCAGGAATAAGACGTCATAAAATAAGGACCAAAAACAACTGGTCGTCTCAACATATACAGAAAACACATCTGACAAAATCTAACTCTCTTTTTTTTTTGATGGGACTGGGGTTTGAACTCAGGGCTTCTTGCATGCAAAGCAAACACTCTACCACTTAAGCCACACCTCCAGTCTAACACTTTTTTCTTGGTAACACTCAGCAAACTAGCAAGCAAAGGACCTTCCTTGTGCTGATGAAAGACATCTACAAAACAAACAAAAACCTCCAAAGCTAACATAAGACTCATAGTAAAAGATAGTGTCCACTCTGTATTTCTACTGAAATTGTATAGCTGGTTCTAGCTAGGGTAATGAGACAAGACAAAGAAATAAAAGATGCCAGAATGGAAAGGAAGATGACAACTATCTCTTTTCACACATGACATGACTTTGTACGTACAAAATCCTAAAGAACATACACTGTTAGAACTAGTTATCATACAAAATCCTAAAGAACATAACACTGTTAGAACTAGTCATCAGGATTGTATGAGACAACAGTGTTTTAAAAAATCCTATCTGGTTCTAGGTAGCAATTCCAATAAAATATCATCAAAAAGAGTTTAAAAACATAGGAATAAACTTAAAAAAAGTGCAAGACTTGTGCCTAAAACCCACAAAATATCATGGGAGGAAATTAAATGGAGAAATATCCTGTGTTCATAGTTTGGAAGATTTAATATTGTTAAGATGGCAGTAATCCCCAAATTGATCTCAAGATTCAATGCAGTCCCCATCAAATTCCCAGCTGACATTTCTGCAGAAGTTGGCAAACTAACCCTAAAATTCATATTTTATAAATGCCAGTGCAAGTGACCCAGTGGAGCCAGAACAACTTTTTAAAAGCAGAACAAAATTGTAGGACTCCTATTTAAAGATTTCAAACCTTGCTACAAAACTGCAGTAATCAAGACAGTGTGGAACCCATGTGGCATGGGACATAGAAATCAATGGAACCGAATTAATAGTCTAGAAATAACCCCTTGCACTAAGGCCAATTGATTCTTGACACAGGTACCAAGAGAGTTCACAGGAGAAAGACTGGTGCTAAGGCAACTGGACAGCCACATGAGAATGAAGTTAGATCCTCCCTCATACCACATGAAAAATTAACTCAAAATGGATCTTGACCTAAATGGAAGAGCTAAAAGTGTAACGTTTTTAGATTAGAGTTAAGTCTTTATAACCATGGGTTAAAGAGTTGTTCCTGAGATATGCTATCAAAAGTTCAAGCAACAAGAGAAAAAAATGAACTGGATTTCATTGAAATTAAAGACTTTTGTGCCTTAACAACCAGCATTCAGAAAGTAAAAGAGAACCCACAGAATGGGAGGGAAATTTTTTCAAATCCCATTTCTGATAAAGGGCTTCTATCCAGAAAATATACAATACAGTTTAACAACATAAAGCCCAATAATCCAATGAAAAAATAAAGATTTGAATAGACATTTTTCTGAAGAAGATATGTAATAAGCACATGGAAAAGTGCTCAACTTCATAGCCAGGCACCAGTGGCTCACGCCTGTAACCCTAGCTACTCAGGAGGCAGAGATCAGGAGGACTGTGGTTCAAAGCCAGCCCATGCAAATAGTTTGAGAGAGCCTATCTCAAAAATACCAGTGCAAAAAAGAACTGGTGGAGTGGCTCAAGTGGAAGAGTGCCTGCCTAGCAAGCATAAGGCCCTGAGTTCAACCCCAGTACCAACAAAAAAAAGAAAGATGATCTTCAACTTCAAATACATTAGAGAAATGCAAATCAAAACCACAGTTAGATACCTCTTCACACCCATTCACTACAGCCAAAAAGACAGACAAAACAAGTGTAGCAAGGATGTAGAGAAAATGGAACGCTCATTGGTTGATGGTCATAGTGTACAGTGTTTTAACAGTTTCTTTGGATTATTGTTTGGCAGTCCCTTAAAATAGTAAACAGAGTTGCCATACCATATGGCCCAGCAATATACCCATTCCTGGATATATACCCAAGAGAAATAAAAATATATCCACACAAAAACTTGTACTTCAATATTCAGAGCAGAATAATTCACAAAAGTGGAGAATCCAGATGTTCACTAACTGATGAATATAAAAATGTGGTGTACCCATATAATGGAATGTTACAAGGGAATGAAAGACTGATACATGCTAACCATGGATTAACTTTGATCTCATTATATGTGGAAGTAGCCAGCTTCGAGAGAATACTTATCGAAAAGTTCCGTGCCCCAAATATGCGAAACAATAGAAGCAAAGAGAAGGTCATTGGTTGTCAGGGTATGGAAGTAGGGATGGAATGTTACCGTTAATACTCATATAGTTTTTACAGGGAGGTGTCTAATATTAGAGACAGTGATTGTGCAACTCTGAAAATATTAAGACCTAGTGATCTGTACACTTTAAAAGGGTTGTTTTGTGGGGGCGGGGGGCGGGCAATACTGGAGTTTGAAATCAGGGTCTCATGCTTGTTAAGCAAGTGCTGTACCCTTCAGCCACATCTCCAGTCCTTTTTTGCTTTAGTTATTTTTTTCAGGTAGGGTCTTGAGTTTTTGCCCAGGACTGGCCTCAGACTGCAATCCTCCTACCTGTGGCCTCCTTTGGGATAACAGGAACGTGTCACCATGCCAGTTTATTGATTGAAATGTGGTCTCACTAACTTACTTTCTCCCCAGGCTGGCCTCAAGCTGCAATACTCCCAATGTCTACCTCTTGAGTAGCTGGAATTACGGGCATAAGCCACCCCACCACGCTGTGAATTATACATTAACAAAATTGTATATGTTAAATATATATAAAAATTGTCAAAAAAAAAACCTCAGGTGCATGTAGAAATTAGAATTTTAAGCTCTTTAACTGCCTTAATAAAATGCTACCAAAACTAACAATGAAGATCAGAATAGCTTATTTTCTTACATTTTCCCTTCTTCATTTTGCTCTTTTATTGATGGAAGCTAGAAATACTTTTGTGTTGCTGACATCAACATTTTTGTTGCTTCATCATTTCTGTCGCTATGGATAGGGGAACAGATGGTAACCTTAAAACAGAAATGTTGAGTTTGGGGGAGAGATTTTTATGTTTGGCTGCTACCTTGCGAAATAATTCAGATGCATGATCTTCTGGGTATAACAAAAATTACCAACATGGGGGAAATTTGGGTTTCTAATTAAAATTTACAACCAGGGACCTCTAATGGAGGTAAAAGTGTCTTTCTCAGGAGATCTTACAGCTAGATTTGTTTAGTGGGGAGAAAGTATGTTTGCTTTCCTTCCAAAAGAAAATCTAGCCCTCAGTTCTTTCTAAAACCATTTCTTCTGTTTACCATGGCTTAGGAACCTTTTATAAAGATAGTATGCTGTCAGTGTTTGCTAAATTTCATAGCATTTCTGGTCAGTGTATAGATTATATATATTTAATTGATTACAGAGAAAAAAGCTGTGGTCATGGACCATATCCATTGTCTGTGTAGTAAAAAAAATTCTATTGCCATTCCTGTTGAGATATGGGTTTAGAAGAAAAGGTTGGGGCCCACGTGTAATCGTGCTTACCGTGCTTACCTTGTGGCTCCTGATGTTTCACTCTATTTTCCTATCACATGTATGTGCCACACCTTCTACCAACACAGGTGTTCTCTGGATCAAAGCTTGAGATGGTACTGCCAGAAGACGGTTGCCAAGGAATGTGTTTATGGTTTGGAATCCAAGGCGCTGGTGCCTGGCAGGCTCTTGAAAAAATGGTTTCTTTTTTCTTCCTTCTTACCTGCCATGTCTGTTGTCCGCAGGAAGATCTGCCTGCACTGCAAGTGTCCCCAGGAGGAGCACATGGTGACAGTGATGCCACTGGAGATGGAGAAAACCATCAGCAAACTCATGTTTGACTTCCAGAGGAACTCCACGTCAGACGACGATTCAGGCTGTGCCTTGGAAGAGTATGCCTGGGTCCCGCCAGGGCTGAAGCCTGAACAGGTACCCATCTTGAAGGGGGAGCACTGATGTTTGGGCTCTGAATGTTTTCTTCCTGGTGCTTCTGCATTCTGGTGCAGAAGGAAGAGGTGTCTTTGCTGATTCAGATAAGTGTTTGGGACTAGATGAGTTGGAAACATCACAGGTCTCCATGGGAAATGAGGAAGAGAACCAAAATGGACCCATTAGTGATCCATGACTGATTCATTCTGTATTGCCCTTGCTAACTCTTCCTAGAGTGTTGGCTTTGAAACATTAGATAATGAAATATCAGTTATGGCAGGGAAAGGGGAGATAGAACTTGACCATGAATCTGGACATTCAGGCTTCATAAAGGAGAGTGAGGAAGTGTGAATCTGCCTTCTTCCTAGTGATATATACTGTGGTTAAATACAAAGTTTGACTTTCCAAAGAAAGACTGACATTTCCTGAAATATTTTGGCACTACCCACAGGCTGTAAATATTACTGGGTTGATGAGAAGACCTTGGTTTCTTTACGTTATCTCACCTCTTCTTTTCTCACTGACTTACAGTAAGCCTACCTTACTTGCAGATTTATTACTCATGGTTTTAACCAAGTACAATCAAAAATACATAAATAAAAAGAAGGTTCAAAACCAAAAAAATTTTAATTCCCAACGTGCCTTAGGCAGCTCAGTTGACACAAGAAGTTCTCAGTCAGTCCCTTGTTATCATCAATTGTGTCTAAATCATTGTGTGGTCTTCTGTTTTCCTGCCCTTAATTTTGTGAAAATCTGCCTCCCCCAAAACAAACGGTGCCCCAAAAGCAAGGTCAAAGTGAATGTCTTAACTGAAGTGATCAAGTGAGAACTTGAGATTTCTTGAAAGGCAGCATGTGTTTAGCAGAAGTTGGGCACCACTGTAGGAAAAATAAATATAGCACCCTAAGCATACACAGTTTTCCTCAACAGTGGTCTCCTTGAAACCAGGGACTGTTGATACCAAGGGTCTGCTGTACAACCTTGCTTTGAATTTCTTGGTACTTGGAATTTTCTCTTCTAGCAATCTCAAGATGGCTTAGAATTCACATCTATAAACAGGGTGCTCTCACCATCTTCCCAGTGAATGTTCAAAGACATCATTGCTTCCTTGACCCATTAAATTTATTTCTTTGGAGATCTTAAACAGCCTTGAGGTTGTAAGTCAGGAACCTTAAGTACAATAATGCTTTCAGAAAAAAATTCTTTGTAATTAAGGAAGACCCAAGAATTCACTAATAACTTCAGTGTAGTGACCCTTCTAGCATCTGTTTGATCAACCATTTTTCATTTTCTTCTCCATATTGAGGTTGCAAATTGGTAAATGAAATTGGGTAGGCAGCTAGGATTTGTTTAGCCAGCAAGGTATTGCTTAAAAATTTAGTTACTAGTACGTAGAAAGTAGGAATTTTTTTCATATACAAGTTCATATTTCTATCTTGAAAAATTGAGAATGTAGAATCTCATTCCTGCAAAGATACAGTTGGCTGGAGTTGAGCACTGGTCATTTGTTCAATACAAAAATCTGATCTCATCCAGTCATCTCTGTCTCCACTAAATTCATTTCATCTTTTTGTGTTACTTTCCTGAACACCGAAGGCACATCAGCTTCATGTTCTCTGTTCTAATTCTTACTATGGGGAAGGAAATACCTTAGTGTAGAAACATTTACAAAAAACATCTCCATGAGAATTGAAGGTAGTTCTGTGAGTACTTTCTTACACTTTGTGGGTTGAAGTTATATCTTTTTTTTCCTTCCATCTGACTAAACTATATTATTAACAAATTAGTTTTAGAAAAACAAGAACATTTGATTGAGTTTGGAAGCCCAGGTAAAGTGCCAATTGTCTGGATTATCCTTGTTTGACATAGCTGTTCTACCCCCACACCTAGATGGATCTGGGAGCTTGTTTCAGTTCCTTACTGACCTAATTTCCAGCACCTTCTAAGTGACCTGCCTTTCTTTTGTTCACCTGAAGGACATTGCTTCCTGCTAAGTTGGGCCCTGAATTTTTCGAAGTTAAGCTTTTTTTGATTTTCTGCTTAAGTAGATTGTTCTTTAAGTCCATTAAACATCATTGTGATATTCAAATTCAGAGGAAACTTCTACTCCCATTGACTCCAGGGATCAGATAATTGCAGAAACTAGGATCTTGATTAAATCCAACAATTCCAAGTGGGAGTGCCTCTGGTATTTTTGGAGGCCACTTGATTCATCCAAATGTCTTTGGGAAACATAAAACTGAAATTTCTTTGATTTGTTCTGAAAGAAAATGATTACCACTATTAAACAAGTAGTTAGAATTGCGCCAAATGAAAGGGTATTCCCATCTCTTGGGAGGTCGTCTCTGTTTCTTACGCTTACTCCAGCCTACCTGATGTACATGATTAGAAAGGGAAATTGCTCTCCAGAGAGAAAATGTCGTTTCAAGTTATTTGAAGGATTCTATGTTTGCCCAGTGACTGTGAGTCTACATCAAAGTTGTCTGAAGGGGTCATATTATGTGAAAAAGTAGAAATTTTGTATTAGGAGGTCTTTTTAAATCTATTGTTTACGGAGCTATTGATGGGATTAAATTTTAGCTGTCTTGTGTGTTCTAAGATTAGAAAAATGCAAAGACCTAAATACCTTTCCCTAATAAAAACTCTGATGTTTAATATCATGTTAGTTGCTTATGATTTGAAAAAAACCATTTTTCTATCAAGAGAAATTATAGTGAGTGTGAAAATGCTTTGTGCTGGAGGCAAAATATTAAAGACTAGTTAGAGTTGAGAGTAGTGCGCTTTCATTTTGGTTTGAAACCTTTCATCTCATTCCCTGATCATGGGGTTGGTAATAAAGGTAATATACCTTTAGTTGATATTCATTTTATTTCTTCTGAGAAATTCCTTCACTTTAATAGAATGCAAACTAAGTCACCTCCTATTTAGGGAAGTGTTCTTGAATATGGCCATTTGGTTTCATAAAAATCCACTAACTGCAAGGACCAACCTTCTTAAAATAGTGTGAAGATGATAAAGAGAACAGATGATGCCAGAAAGGAAAGGCATTTATCTTGTGATTTCAAAGGACTGGACTAAAAATGAATCAGAGACACCGTTCAGATCCTTTGTGTGTACTCACTCCAGATTAGGAACTTAATGTCACCAAGAGAGCGCTGGGGTAGCCCCCCAGAGAGCTGGAGTCTGTCCCCGATTAACCATCTGAAGTCATTTCCAAGATCCCAACTTCCCATCAGACTCAGTTAATAGTGTATTCCCTCCTCCTAGAAGATGCTATAGTGACAAATTTCCCATAGACAATATTTCTGGAAGAATTTGGAAGGTCCTTGACAAATTATAAGGCAGACAAATGGTGAGCAGGGTGTTTGAACCTTGGCTCCATTGACATTTCTGGCTCTATAGTTCTTTGTCCTAGGGACTAAGAACTGTACATTGTCAGCAGCATCTCTGACTTCTATCCACTGGCTACCAGTAGCATCTGCCAATTGTGACAACCCATGTTTGCAAATGTTTCTGAAGAACGGGAGACCATTGGGTGAAAGTGATATTAAAAGCTAGAGGAGATCTTGGCACAATTCTGGCCCAGTCAAGACAAAATATGATGGCTGTACTTATTGGACACCTCCCATCCTCTGGATCCTGCATAGTAGTGCTGCCTTGTAACATGGTCAAGGGCTCAACAGAGTGAGAAGGTGGTAATCCATGCTACTTGAGTCGGGGCTAGTTCTCACTGAGGCAGACCTGCCATTGTCACTAAGTCAAAACAAGAATTGGAGTGGCAGGAGGAGTTTGCTATGAATGCGTCACTTGTTTATTCTCCAAATTAGAAATCATTTGTTCCCCTTTTATAAAGGGAAAAATCATTCTTTCAAAAAAGAAAAGATGAAACCACTCATTTCTACCAAAGAAGAAAATTGTTTTCCAACCTTTTTGGGTATGTGTTCAGGTATCTATGTATAGAGGAGTGCCTTTCTGTGTTGTTCTGGACAAAAATGAGACGGTGTTCTCTACTTACCCTGACATACTTGTTCCTCTTCATGAAAGTGAGCATTTTTCTGTATCCGTATATTGCAATTCAGATTATCCTCTATAACTAGTTGATTGGTTTTCCAGTGGTAGTTTCTGACTTGGACTGGATCCACCCACCACTAGGGGGCATTTGGATATGTAAGTTTGGCAGAGGGCAGTGAAGTTACTATCTCAATAATGGGGAGAGTCTACCAACATATGAGGGGGCTCTTGAGATGTTACACATCCTAAAAAGAGCCAGTTGTTGTCCCTGCACAAAGGAGACTTAACCATCCCAAATGCCAAGAGTACCACATTAAGCATCACAGAGATGAAGGTCTGTTTCTGTTTAAAACTACCCATTAATAATGGCAGTTAATAGCTGCATTGTTAATGAGTAGTTTTCCTCTGCATGATATAGGACAACAGCAACTTAGTTTGCATATGCCTGCTTTTCTCTTTAAACAGTTCCTAGGGTTGTAAGTGGCATGTCCTCTGAGTGAACAGTCTTCATTAGTGCTCTTGGACATGGTTGTTCTGCTAGTTCTTCCTCATGTTACTTTTTGAAAATCTGAAGAGACCTTCAGCTTGCCCTAAGTGAATTTCCTTTTCATTGTCATTTTTGGATATCTCAAGTGTCCATAAGGGTTCTCAAATATAAATATCCCAAATCCTAGTCTCCAAAGGTTAGTAATTTACCTTGGCCTTAACTTCATTTTTTCACATAAAAGTGGTGGTTAAGTTATTTGTCCAGACCACTCAACTTTCACTTCGAACTATTGCAGGAAGGATAAAGTGTAGCTATCTGGGAAAATTGATCAATTTTTGGCTTTCAAAGCATTCTACCATATTTACTAAAATAAAGCAACCAGTACTTCCCAGAGACGATGTAAATTAGTTGGTTCTGAACCCAGTGAAACTAAATATCTCTGTTGGGAATGGATAAAATTCTTAGTTTGTCTCTTTAATAACCATAACCCCTCTATAAGGCATCAGATTCAATGCATCTCCTCAAAGAGCTGCTCTGACCAGCCCCCATACAAGGTCAGGTCCCCAGATATATGCTTTGTACCAAATCCTGCAATTTTCTTATTAATGCATATCAAAGTCAAAAATAGAGTCTTACTGATATGGCTAGATTCTTATTGTTTAATATTTGACTCCTCCATTTGGCTTAAAGACCCAGGACGATAAGGATTTGCTCTTATCTTCCTAGCATCTAGCATAGTGCCTGACACTTGGCAGCCACCCAACAACTATTTGTTAAGACACAGGCAGATGACAAGAGTCCTGTTCAGAACCAGAAATGTTCAGGGTTGCATCACCATGGAAAGATGAAAGTTGGCTGGGTGTGGTGGTGCATTCCTGTAATCCCAGTTATGGAGAAGTCAGAGATCAGAAGGATCATGGTCTAAGGCTAGCCTCAGGCAAAAAGATAAGACCCTATCTGAAAAATAACTAAAGTAAAACAGGCTGGGGACATGACTCAACTGATAGAGC
Organism: Castor canadensis; assembly: GCF_047511655.1. NCBI lineage: Eukaryota > Metazoa > Chordata > Mammalia > Rodentia > Castoridae > Castor > Castor canadensis. Next base: position 122,211,696 of record NC_133395.1, on the reverse strand, counting down.
ACCTGCCTAGCAAGTGTGAGGCTCTGAGTTCAAACACCAGTACCACAAAAAAAAAAAAGAAAGAAAAAAGTAAGTCTGTTAGGACCACACATGGTAGTATACTTCTATAATCCTAGCTACTCAGGAAGCAGAGATAGGAGGATTGTATTTCAAGACCAGCCAGGGAAGAAGTTGGCAAGACCATGTCTTGAAAACAAGCTAGGCATGGTGGTGCATGCCTACAACCCCAGCTACACAGGAGGTAGAGGTAGGAGGATCATGGTCCAAGACCAGCCAAAGAAAAGCTAGCATGAGACTCTATCAAAAACAAACTAAAGTAAAAGGACTGGGAATGTGGCTCAAATGGTAGGGCACTTGCCTAGGAAGCATGAGGCCCTGAGTTCAATCCCCAGTACTGTCCAAAAAAAGAGTTTATGTTCGGTTTTTTTTGTACTTATCACTTATTCCCATTCTCTGTGCTTCTGAAAGTATATGCTCTAAGAAGCAGATTCCCCAGCCATCCCAACTCCCTCAAAGTTCTTAGGTTGCAAAAAGGCCGTGTTGTGAAGGCTGTGCAGCAGGCAGACCTGAGTCAGCAGCACTGGCTCCAACTCGGGGTCTGGAGCAGGGTGGGAGGAGCCAAGGGTCTGGCAGAAGCTCAGTCAGTTTCCAACCCAGGACTCATTTGTTTCTCAGTTAAAATCTGTACAGCCCATTGGGAGCCACAGCCTGCAAAAGAAGCAGGCAGCCCAGGAGGAGTTGCCTCCTTTCTGGAGTCAGGCAAATATGGCCACTGCCCCATCTCTCTCTGACCTCAGGAAAGTTGTTCAGCTTCCAGGAGCCTCAGCCTTCTCTTGAGTATGATGAGGAAGAGGAGCTTGGGTTTGAAGGCAGGGCTTTGTGCTTGCAAAGCAGGTGCTTTACCATTTGAGCCACATCTCCAGTCCATTTTGCTCTAGTTATTTTAGAGGTAGGGGTCTCATGAACTATTTGCTCAAGCTGGCCTTGAACTGCAGTCCTCCTGATATCAGCCTCCTAAGTAGCTAGGATTACAGGCATGAGCCACTGGTACCCAGTTCCCATCCCTATTTTTAACACTTGCCCTGCATTATCGCCTTTAATTCTCATACCAACTTTATCTGGTAATTGTTACTCCTGCCTCTGTTGTGGAAGGTAGTAAAGCAAGGCTCAGAGAAGTTAAGTAACTCACCCAGGATCACCTAGTAATGAGTAGCAGCACCGTCTTTGTCTCAGACAGCCAGATCCCGGAACCAAGCTGAGACCTGTAGATCACAGGACTGATTTGGCTCCAATTGAAAGAGTGTTTATAAAGATGAAAAGTTGCTCAATAAAACAATTGTTTCTTTCCCACCTTTCTTGGGAAATAGTAGTGACAGAATACTACTGCCATCCTGAGCTGGCAGAAAGGGGCAGTAGCAACTTTTGGCTATTGCCAAAGAGGAAGGAGGAAGATTTAAGTAGGGGTAGAGCCTTAAATATAGGGTTTATAGAAAGCCAAGATCCTTTCTCAGCTTTCTCAAAAGCTTCTGTTTTTTGTTATTTTGTTTTTTAACATACAGGGTCTCACTATGTAGCCCATGCTGGTCTTGAACTCATGATTCTCCTGCCTATACCTTCTGAGAGCTGGGATTACAAGTGTGTACCACCATGTCCAGCTCTCAAAAGTGCTCGATAAAATAATCTTGAATTCTGCCAATACAGGAGACTTTCTGATCCCAAGGTTCTCAGCTATGGGTTGTTTTAAAGCTGTGACTTTATTCTAATGAAGTTTTCTGGCTCCACTGAGCCTGAGTGATTTGGACAGGGGCCCAGGGAGAGCCACCTGACTTTGACTTCTCCAGGGCCCCAAGTAGACTTCAGGGCCATCAGCTGGAGAACTGAGCGTTGCCATTTGCCTTGGTGTCTGAGGTCTCTTACAGCTTCCAGACCCCAGGCCTGGCAGGAACAAAACCCTGGAGCATTCTCGGTAGGCTGCTCGGGGTGCAAAGAGAGTCTTCCCACAAAGAAAAATATTTTACCTATCTTTTTTGGGGCAGTCGACAGGAGGTTTCTTCATTTGGCCTCTCAATTTGCTTTTTGGAACCTATTTAGCATCTGTCTCTAGTGGCTGGTCTGGTGGCTTCCTGGGTTTTTCTCTGTAATGACAGTACAAGGAATAAATCAAGACCTATGCTGAAATACTTTGTGTAAAAGGAGTGACCCTTGGGGTTTTTATGTTCACTCCTTCATTTATTTAGCAGATATTATTGTGTACCTACTCCATTTTGGACACTTTGAGGGCACTGGGAATAAAACAACAAACAAGATAAATTAAACTTTGTGCTGCATTGAAGTTGTAAGGGAGGAGGGTGGATACTGATAAATAAATGATCTTTTTTTTTTTTAAGAAAGTATACTGATACTCTGGTTTCTCTTCAGATTGTGTAAATCTTCAGCCTTTTACTAAAAAATGCAATGATAAGCATAATAGTGATATTAACATTTAGCAAACTCTGTATGTGTGTGTGTGTGTGTGTCTGCACGCACACGTACAGTGCTGGGGATTGAACCCATGAACCCAGGGCCTCTTGTATGTGAGGCAGATGCTCTGCCACTTGAGCCACACTCCCAGTTCAACATCTAACAGACGCTTACATGCACCAGACATTGTTCTCTGTGGTCTACAAGGCGTGTCTCAATTAATGGATCCTATGAAGATGATCAAAACTGCCTGTGAGATGGTGTCTGTGACCCGGGGTGTTGAGGGGATTGGCTAATTTGCGCTGCCCAGTCAGGGGCAGCTGAGGAGTTGACCTTTGAGTTGCTACTGAGTGATAGGAAGAAACCTGCTTTGTGAACATCTGGCTTATTATAGTAAGGTGTTCATTTAAGTGAAGAACAGAAATGAAGTGAAATCAGTCCCCACTTTGTAGAGAGTGAATTTGGGAAGAATATTGAAGGACTATTCGGGGAGAAACGAATGGAGTCCATGCAGTGCCAAGCTTTTGCCACAGTGTCCATGGACAGGAGGCTGGGAAGTCCCACTGCTGTTCTTCCCCAGTCCTCCATCACCTCCATGTTTGCATCAGGTGGAGATAGAACAGCAGGAAGCCCCATTCAGAGAGGTCTAGAGAAGTGTGAAGAACACTTTCCACATGCTGAATTGATGGCAGGTACTGTACATATGTTTACTTACATCACCCCTTTCATTGTCTGCCTGACCTTAAAAATATGAGCCAATTAGAGGGAGATATACATTGCATCATTCACTGCTATATGCTCAAAGCCTAAAATAATATTGGACACCTATTAGCCATTCAGTACACACATGTTGCATGAGTTAAATAACTCATGGTACAAAATCCCCTCGCTTTTCTTATAAATGCATTGAAGCTCAGAGAGGTTCAAAAATAGACTCAGATGCCACAGCTAACAAGAGGCAGAGCCAGGATCTACACTAGCTATCTGACTGCCTCCAGAGCCCACTGGACTCTTCTCCCTCTCCTCTGCCTGTTCCACAGTGCTCCACCCACCACATCAACTCCAAGGAAGCCAACTTGGCCTGTGGAGGAAATTAGCATGTGTCATACTGGCTCTTTCATTCTTAGGGGGTGGAAGTTTCTCCTAGCCTCAGGTAGACCTTGGTGACCAAGGAGCTTGTCTTTTCCCCACCTCTGGTTTCTCCATCACTACTGGAAGCAGCATGGCCTTGCCTTCAAAGACTTGCCATCCTCATGGGCAATATCCATTTATGTCTGGCTCTTGGCACTCCCTGATCCTGCTGCTATTCTACTTCCTTCACAGGCTCTTATGTTTTGGTAGAATGTCAGATACCTGGGCACTCAATAGTGATACTCATCCATCCAGGTAGTACTTACTGAGTGCCAGCTGTGTGCCAAGCACTTTCCTAGGCAGTGGGAAATAGGCATGGTCAAAGACACAGTGTCCCTGCCCTTCTGCTGGTGACAGCATACTGGAGAATAGATGGACTAACAGGTGAGTGAGCAAGACATTTGGAGAGTTAGGTGTTGACAAAACAATGTGACTTAGGTCAAGGAGTTGAAAAATTTTTTCTGTAAAGAGCCAGATAGTATTTTAGGCTGCAGGGACCGTACAGTTCCTATGTGATAGATAATTGACTTTCATGTTGTAGACAATAGGTAGAAAAAAGTTCAAGGGAGTGCTAGTGCACATCTATAATCCCAGCACTTGGAAGGTTGAAGCAGGAGGATTGGGAGTTCCAGGCTAGCCTGGGCTACATAGTGAGACCCTGCCTGAAAGAAAAGGGAGGAGTACAGACATGGCCATGTAGCAATAAAACTTTATTTACACAAGATGACCCACAGAAAATCACATGGTTTGCTGGCCCCTGGGTTAGAGACTCTGCTTTAGGTTGGATGGCAAAGACAAGGTGACCTGAGAGGTGACCTGTGAGCAGTTATGTGGGATGATGGTTATGTGTTACAGATTCAGTCAGCCTTGTCCAGTGGTTTTCAAAATATGGTCCCCATGCTGACAGCACCTGAAACACCTGGGAACTTGTTATGAAAAACAGATTCTATTCTAGGCCTCGCTCCAGTCCTATCAGCCAGAACTCTGGGGTGGGGCCCCACTGTCTGTTTCAACAAAGCCTTCACGTGCTGTGGATGGGAGCCAAAGTTTGAGAACCCCTGTAGTGGTGAATCCACAGAATTGGGAATCTATGAAGCCACATCTTGACTCTAGCACCTATTAGCTATGTAACCCTAGGCACCCTAAACTCTGGTTTTCTAATCTGTAAAGTTGGGAGGCTTCTACCCAAAGCTTAAATAGCTGTGAAGAATAAATGGATTGATGTCTCTGAAGAATGTGGGAGAATGCTGGCCCACAGTAGGTCTTCATCAAATGGTAGCTGCTATCATTACCAACCTCATTATTTGGGTCTTCAAGATACACAAACAGATTCACAGGCAGGTGGTAACAGATGGAGCCTAGAGAATACACCATTCCATCCTGTCCTGCTGTCCCCAACTTCCATGCTCTGCCTATCATGTGAATACAGGTTTGTTGTTACAGGAGAGCTCAAGATACTTTAAAATCCTTTCAAAAATCCTGCTTTTCAGCTCCTTCCCTGACCCATTGTCCCAAAGGATGCTCTGGCCCCTGTTACTGTTGCACTGTGAATTACACAGCTGTGACTCACCACCACTTGGCTGGAACCACAGTGCCAGGCGCCTGGCTTTACCGTTCACTTTCAGACTGTGGGCAGTTTGCTCTTCTTATGTGAGAAGTTATTTATACGAGGAGGGATGGGGACTGGCAGATGTTGGGGGCAGGGAGAGAAGAATGACAATGTGGTTCATTTCTCAAGGCCTGTTGGGTGGTTTTGGCTCTTAGAGAGGCAATGCACCCTCTAACAGGCCCTCTAAATGCCCCATCAAAACCATCATCAGACTTACCAGCCATTTGCGGGATATTCTTCATTTCATTACCCCATTACACGTGCTGAGCTCAAAATGGAATGTCATGGTTGGAGTGAGGTGCAACTGAGTTGGGTGCATTGTCCCCTATGCTGCCACACAGTTAGCCTTTACTGTTACTCAGCCCCATGTTTTCAGAGCAGTGCAGGGGGTGAGTGAGGAAGGGGGCAGGAGGAGGCCCCAAAGCAATCTACCTCATAGTTCTCAGGAAAACAGTCACATAAACAATGCTGTGTTTATTTTGGCTCCAGAAACGCACTGATGTCACTGGATGGCAATGAGAAATATGCCTGTGTGTGCAGCAGTCAGTAAAATGGCCTGCGAATAAACTCGTTTTCAACAGAGCTGTCCAAGATGGGGCTAGAACCTGGGTTCCCAGGCTGTAGGGCCTCTGCCAGATGAAGTCAGCATCAACATGGCTGGACCTCACCAGTGGAGACTTGTCAAGGCTCGGGTGTGGTATGTGAGGCCCAGAGAAGCCAAGGCTCATTTACAAACTCAGGAAGGAGTCCTGCAACTGGAGTTCCCGGCTCTCAAGACAGATGGCTCTGGCCTGCACAGTAAATACATTCTGGGATCCTAAAGAATGGAGTGGGCCTCCTCACTTGAACTTCCTGTGTGAATTCACAGCTGCACACCCTCTCTGCTAACTGAGCAGTCTTTACTGGAGGCTGCTGTGAGAGGTGATTTGTTATCAAGCTGATTGCCTTTGCTTTAGGACTCATGAGAACTTTTGAGTAATTTTATGAAATGGTTGAATGAATCCACCGCCAAACCAACAGGTAGCTTCTGTCCTCCATCTCTCTACCCGTCTGTCCATCCATCCATCCATTCATCCATGTGAGCATTCAGCTATTTATTCACTCATAGTTGTTTATTATTAAGGACTCATTACCCATAGGACATTTGAATAGGTGTGATTTCAGTGTGGCTGCCTTCCAGATCCAGTGGAATCCTGGAGCTTGCCACCTTAGGCTTCCTATTTCATTTTGTGTGGTGTCTTACATTGCTACCTCCTGTCAGATCTAGAAAATCTCTCCTGGTGGAAAATCCACACAGACTTTAGATTTTGTGCTGGTCTTCTGTATCTATCTGTCTGGGCTGGATTTGTCCTCTGGGCTTTGATACTAACTGGCTCTGTGTTCAAATCCTGGCTGTGCTGCTTTGTGACACTGGCCAAGTTAACCTCCATTAGCTTTCACTTCATCATCTGAAGAACAAGGACATCTGCATTATCCAACTGCAGCATGGTTGTAAGGATTCAGTGAGACAGTGCTTTGAAACTGACTGCTGGTTTCATAGTAAAAAAAAAAACAAAAACAATAGCCATTGTGATGGATGTCTGTAATCCCAGCAACTCAGGAAGCAGAGGCAGGAGGGTTGCAAGTTCAAGGCCATCCCTGGGAAGAAGTTAGCAATACCCTACCTCCAAAACAAAATACAAACAAAAGGGCTGAGGGTATACTTCAAGTGGTAGAATGTTTGCCTCACATTCACAAGACCCTGAGTTCAATCCCAGTGCTACAAATGAAAAAAAAAAATGGAAATAACCCAAATGTCCATCAACAGATAAATGGATAAACAAATTATGTTGTATTTATATAATGGACTATTATTCTGTAATAAAAAGGGAATGAACTGTGGATGCATGCAACATGACTGGATCCCAAATCATTATGCAAAGTAAAAGATGTCAGACCAAAAAAGTACATAGTATATGATTCTGTTTATAAAAACCAGAAAATGAGCCTATCTATAGTGACAGAAAGCAGACCAGTGGTTAGTTGGGGATAGAGGGTAGGGGTGGGGTGGGGAGAAGTGGCAAAAGGATTAAGAAACATCAGAGGGTGATACATATGCAGTCTTGAATACGCTGTACTTTCATGGGAATATACATATGTCAAGACATAGCAAATTGTATGTGTACTTGAAATATGCAAAATAAATACATGTGGTTAATTGTATGTCATACCCCAGTGAAGTGAACAAATGGATAAAGTCACCCTTCAGCAAACAGAAAGGCAGGCATCTTTCCGAGCCAGTGCAGTCTTCCTGCAGTTCCCTGAGTTGCCTCGGGAAGTAACTGAGCCTTTTGGCCAATTACTGTCAGAAAAAACTGCTCGGTATTAATTGCACACAATAAAAGGAAGATTTGATGCAGAAACGCAAGCACATCCAGATGGATGGTGCTAAAAAGATCAGTTCCACAAACCGCTTCATTTCATCATCTCTGTAAGTTCCCGAGGATGATGTCTAAGACATGGTTGGCACTCCGGAAGTAGTGGGTATGGCTACTGCAATTACAAAAACTGATTAAGGCTCAGCAATCAGATTTTGCTAAGGGAAGCTAATTATTCCAGCAGTCTCTGAACATGCATTTTCTGTTCTAAAAAAATTAAGCCTGTTAGCTTGAAAAAAGACTCAGGACCGCTACATACAGTTGTACAGCCTGTGCGTTGCCTGCCTGGCCAAGGCGGTGATCGGAGGCTGATAGTCACCTTTGCTGTGACGAGTACAGAAGAGTACCTTATTAACATATGATACCTTGCCGCTTACCTGGCTGTGAGGCAGGAATGAGCTCTCCCTCCTGTACTGAGGACTCACTCTTTTCTTACTTAATAGTGAAGTAACAAAAAAAGTTACCAAAAATATCTACCAGCAAACTAGTATATTAATTTTCTGGGATACCTCTTTTCTGGCTCTTGCCAAAGAGTGTTAGGGTAAAGAGGTGACGTCTGTGTCCTAGCTGGTATCGAGTGACTGGTAAGGGTGTCGTGATTTTCCCAGAGCCGATGATCAAGACTGAACACTTTGGGCCTTGTGTTCTCTCCATCCTTTCCACCATTTCTGTAGATCCTTGCTGTCATCATAGCCTTGGACAGAGACGCATGCTAGGAAAGTAGCTGCAATGACAACCATCTCATTTTGCTAACCCTCTAACAACTCACCCAAAGACAACTTTCTGTTCCTCCATTTTTCAATCTTTTCTTCTGGTTTAAGTGGGACACTATAAGTAGGTCGTGATGGCTATTGTATTTTTCTTTTAAAGCCAAGGCGAGAATTATCTTTCAACTGGTAGGTATGATATATTTGCATTTATTAGTATTACCCTACCACTTTATTTTCTGTTTTTCATCTTTTTCTCCCTTTTTTTTTTTAATGAAGTCTTCCCATTTCCTTCAGTTTCCTTTGCTCGATGGAAAGTTGTAGAATGTATTTGTATTCTTGGAGTGAATATCCACCAGTTTTTTGTTCTGTTTTTGGTTTTGGTGCTGTTGGGGTTTGAACTCAGGGATTTGCACCTGCTAGGTAGGTGCTTTACCACTTCAGCCACACCTCCAGCCCCAGTCTGTTTCTGCTGCTATAGCAGAATAGCTGAGACTGGGTAATTTATAAAGAACAGACATTTGCCCTCTCAGAGTTGAAAACTTCTATGTTGCTGTTATAGTGACAGAGTATTCCAAACTCAATTATGAATTTACCTCTGCCAATTACATATGTTTTCTTGAAGACTGGGAATTCTGAGATCAAGGTACTGCCATCTGGTTAAAGTTTTCCTTACTCACCCTCACATGGCAGATGGTGGAAGGACAAGGAAAAGAATGAACACTGTGCTTTCAATGGCAGCATTCATTTATTCCTGAGGGCACAACTCTAATGCCTTCAGCACCTCCTACCAGGCCTTAATACTCAGCACTGTTGCATTGGGTGTTAAGTTTTCAGTGCCCAAATTTTGGGGGAGCACATTCAAACTACACCATCATTCTTCAGTGCCTGAGGCCTCCTCCAGCCTCGGGACCTTTGCCTTGCTTCCCTATTTTTAACAAATATACTGTTACTCAGTGTTTCTTCCTCCCAAAGAGGACAGTGATCTCGTGTGATATGCTTTTAATATGACTCCTTAGTGTTCTCATGCATGTTTTTTCCTCCCTTCTTGAAAGGCCTACAAGCCAGTGTGCTTCTGAGCCATCTCTCTTCATTTTGAGTTAATATTTGCTCAAGCCTACGTCAGGTGTGGTGCTGGGTAGTTTCTCTTTCAAGACAAATCACATCAATGCTAATAATGTTAGGATTATTTCGTGTCTGTTGTTTTTCACTTCTTTGTTCCCTTCATCTGATACTGGTGAGAACCAATTCTGAATAAAAACCAATTCTGAACTTGCCATTTCCATGGCCCTACCTCCTAAAAATGAGTAAAGAAGTTTTTTCTTTTTTATCCATTTCCTGCCATATTCCAAAAAGTGTTTAGGAGAGCTTTTGGTAGAATGACTATGACAAGAGCAAAGAATGTTGTACACAACCCAGGCCCAGGGAAAGGAAAAGCCAAACGAAAAAACCAACACTAGAGGGCACTTCTACAGCTGGGCACTGTCGTGGCTCAGCACACAGAGCAGGCACTGAGTTTTGGGTGCAGACTGTGATAAATGACAGTGAGCACTGTTTTGATGAGATGTCTAGATGCTGGATGCTGAAGGGTACCCACCAGAACCAGCTCTTTGGAGTTGAGCCTTGTCGATACTGAAGTCTCTTCTCTCACCATTGCTGGTTTCCACATTGGGTCACTTCTCATGCTACTCCTAAGCAGTTGGAAGACTATCATGAGCTAGGAAGAAGTGCTCTTTAGTGATCTATAAAATGTAGAGTTAATGGCCTGAAACTGAGAATTCAGAAGAGATAACTGGCCCAGTTATCAGTGGTGATTTATCTCATGGTCTTCTCAACCAAACACTCCAGGAACAACTTGAGTGCCCATTCTTTTCACTGGTTGCAGACTGATGACTGGGCCAGTATCTTTCTAAGACCCTCCATTGTCTTATTAAAAACAGAAAGCAGTTGCTTATAGAAGGACTGAAATGTCAGTGTGGCGATATTGTCTGACTTATTTTTTCCCCCCACTGTTTTTCATCATAATTTCAGAGAAGTGTTACCAGAGAACATTTGGCCCAACATGTAATAAAAATCACTCCCAAGTTGTCAAATTCTTAGAGACAGAGCAGAGGATGGTTGTTGCCAGGGTCTGGGGGAGGGAGAAATGGGAAGTTGTTGTTTAAGGGGTACAGCATTTCAGTGAGGGAGGATTAACAGGTTCTGGGGGTGGATAGTGGTGATGGTTTTACATCAGTGTGAAGACATTTAATGCCACTGAATTATATACTTAAAAATGGTTAAAATGGGGCTGGCAAAGTAGCTCATGTGCAGAGTGCCTGCCTAGCAAATGTGAGGCCCTGAGTTCAAGCCTCAGAACCACCACCAAAAAAAAAAAAAAACTGGTTAAAATAGTAAGCCATATGTTACGTGAATTTTAACACAAAATATATAACTATGTAAAATTTTTAAAATGCAATAAAAATCAGGGTAAAAAATTGAAGAAGTCTCCTCCAAGACCACTTGGCCTATGTTGTTTGAATATGAGCACATTCACTTCTCTCGAATAGACCCTAGGGGAAAATCGTTGGCCAAACCTGAGTCAGTTTGCCTGATCCTCACCAGATAACAGTGTACATGACATTCACAGCGTACACACTACCTGATAAAGTACTTGTTTTTCACCTTCTTTGGAGTTTCAACCTCTCCATGTGGCTTTCATGCTTAAGACTCTAAGCCACTCTTTATTATTCAGTGTTTTAGCAGGAACTGTAAACTTGAAGAATGATGGTGGTTACACAACACAATGAATGCAATGAATTCCACACTTAAAAACACTTAAAATGGCAAATCTTGGGCTAGTGGAGTGGCTCAAGTGGTAAAGCACCTGCCTAGCAAGCGTGAGGCCCTGAGTTCAAACCCCAGTATTGTCAAAAAAATAAAAAAGGCACATCTTGAATGTTGCCACAACAAAGGTTTTCCTAAAAAAATAACTGTGGTGAGAAGCCAGTAATATTTTGGTGATCTCTGCTATTGAAGAATAATCCAGTTCATCCTAACCAAACCTTTTCTTGTTTCTCTAAAATATCACAAAGGAGAGCTGTTAGAGTTGGAGCCCTCCCTCCCCTATAACCTTCATTGACCTTTGGCCTTTCAGAACAGGACAACCCAGATTCCTGCAGTCCCTATCCAGGGTTCATTGGAAACCTAGCAAAGCAGTGCAGTACTCTAGCTGGCAGTAGCTGTGGTGGTCAGAAATGCACACTTTATAATAATGTAAGAAAGCTGCTTCGTTTTCTTCCTATCTGTGGGTCCACAACCTTCTTTTATCTTAATGCATAGAAATGAAGCTGGTTTCCAGGAACTGCTTCCAAGCACAGGTCACCTATAGTTTACAGTGAGTTTCCAATAATGTCCCATGGTCAGCAAGTTCCATTCTCTCAAAGAAACAATTCTTTGATCGCAGTGTGTCATTATAAATCACTTTGGACAGTTAGTGTCGAACTGGTCCACAAAGGAGCTCTTCAGTTGTTACTTTCTAAACTTTACTCAGACTGCTTCTGCACGGCATCGCAAAGCTGTACTTGCCAATAACAGAGGGTGAAATGGGCTAACAGTGCTCTCTATGAAATTTCAAATCAACAGCAGAGATTTACATAACACACAAAGACGCCATATAGGAAAGGCACCCCAAAACGCACATATTCACTGGGACGGTGATTGCTAAGTAGTTCTTCCTTGCTTCTTGACAAATCCTCAGTTTATTCTTGGCTGCAATGTGCTCCACTAAAGATTATTTTCCCCAGATACCCTTATAGCTAGGTCTACCCAAGGGGTTGTGAACAGAAGTTGGTCAGAACTTCAAGTTTGAATCTCTTTAAATGTTGTACATCCAACCAGGAGGTAAGTCTTTTGCCCGTTACCCTACCTCTCTTCTTACCTGAAGTGTGGATATGATGCCTGGGACTCAGCAGCCATTTTGCAGTTTTGAGAATAGATACCTTAGCATGGTGAGTTCAGAAAAGATAAGAAGCGCCTAGATGCTTGATAGCTTTTACAAAACACCAAACCAGCTTAGACCACGGGATGCTCAGATCGCTACCACCAGCAGCCCAAGGCAATGCTGCTTTCCAGAGTTGCTGTTTTCAATAATAGTCATAACTGATTTGACAGTTGGGTCGTCTAGTTCACGTGTATTTTCATTCTATCAAAACCTTCAATCCTCACAATGACTGTGAAATGAATTCACTTAATGATACTCTCAGAGGGCAGTGAACCCCAGAGAAGTCAAATAACTTACCCTGAAGTTGTAGACTTGGCACTTGTCATAATCAGGCCTCAAACATTAAACATCAAATGCAAGTTCCTTCTCCTACACTCTACATAAAGATTAATTTAGATTATTCCTGAGTAGCTACCCCAAAAGTAGAGATTGTTTTTGGTGGCACTGGGGTTTGAACTCAGGGCTTCATACTTACTAGACAGGCGCTCTACCACTTGAGCCACACCGCCATCCCTTTTTGCTCTGGCTATTTTGGACAGAGAGTCTTGATTTTTGCCCAGGTTGGCCTGGACTGTGATCCTCCTACTTCACACTTTCTGCTATCACTGCGATGACAGGTGCCACCACATATAGCTTTTTTCCATTAAGATGAAGTCTCAGCCTGGCCTAGAACCACCATCCTCTTCATCCCAGCCTCCCGAGTAGCTGGGATTATAGACAGGAGCCACTGGCACCTGGTTGGAAATGTTTTTCTTTTCAGTGACAACCACTGACCTCCTAGGACACAGTTTGACAATTATATGCAGCCTTAAAAAAAAGAAGCGTTTCATTAAGGCTCGACATGTGTATGTTGTTTTTCTTGTTTGTAGAGAGCTGCAGTATGCTCAACTCACATCCCCCTTAACCTCAGAAAACAAACACCTGCTAGTACATAAATATTTTTAAGCATCCCATCCTTCAATTTTACATAATGCCAGGTAAAGGGAACTTCCCAGGAGATGGAGGGAAAGAATATGAAAAAGACCAGGAGACTGACGAGCTGCACATAGCTTGAAGGTGTCAGGTGGCACAGGAGAACTTGGTTTAGGGTACAATTTGCTGGAACCACTGAAGACAAAGTTAGGTGACAGGTTGGCTGTCAGTGTAGCCTTTGAAGTGTCCTTAGCTGTTTAATCCCTGTTTATTGCTTGTTCCCTGTTCTTTTCTTTTTCTTTCTTTCCTTTAAAGAGAGTTGCAAAAGAAATGATCAAAGTTTCTGACAGGGAAGTGTAGAACCAACAAGGTACCTTTAAGAGCCAAGTGGTCAATTTTCAGGAATTCTGTAGGTCTCTTGTTAAATATAGCCATTATAAAAATTTAGTCATGTAAATTTATAGTTGAATAAATTATATTAAGGGTCATGTATGGTGGCATATGCCTGTAAGCCCAGCTACTTGGATGGGAGGAGGGAGGAGCTCAGTTTGAGCTTATCTGGGGCAAAAAAGTTAGCTAGACCCCATCTCAACAAACAAGCAGAACATGTAATCCCAGCTATTCAGGAGGCAGAGATAAGAATATCGAGGTTGAAGGCTGGGCCCAGGCAAAACACAAGACCCTATCAAAAAATAACTAAAGCAGCCGAACGTAGGTAGCTCACACCTGTAATCCCAGCTATTCTGGAGGCAGAGATCAGGAGGATCACAGTTCAAAGCCAGCCCCAGGCAAATAGCTCATGAGACCCTATCTCAAAATACCCAATACAAAACAGGGCTGGCATAGTGGCTCAGGTGGCAGAATGTAGAACTCACTGCCTAGCAAGTGTGAGGACCTGAGTTCAGGCCCCAGTACCGCAAAAAAAAAAAAAAAAAAACTAATGCAGAAAGGACCAGAGGCATAGCTGATGTGATAGAGTGCTTGCCTATGTAGCACAGGCCCTGAGTTCAAATCCTAGTACCACCACAAAAAGTTATATTGAAAATAAAGGTGATAAATACTCAAAATTCATTCCTTCCTAATTAAATGGGCGTATTTCACTACTTCTATGCCCGTGGGGGTGTTTTGTTTGTTCTGTGTGGTAGAAGACATAGAAGAGTGGGCTGCTATGCATCTCTCCCCCAACCCTCAACCCCTACCAGTGATGCCACATGGGTGACATACCCGAGGACACTGACAAGTGCTGCAAAGGAGACCTGGCTCATGGTTTGAGCCATTGGCAGTGCTTTTGTCTGCCTCTTTGGGTATTGCATTATCTTAGCATTGTGTTGTAATCATTTGTCAACTGTGTCAAGCACTTTCAGTGGTTCCGCCTTTAACCCGGGTCATTTCTTATTCACATGCATGTCCCCTCCCTCCGCACAGAGCATATGGCATTAGTAGTCTCCTCCGCTTCCATAACAGAATCCCACTCACTGGGTGACCTAAAGTACAGAGGTTGGTTTTCTCACCCTTCTGGAGGCCAGAAGTTCAAGATCAAGGTACCGACGGGGTTGAGTCTGCTGAAGCCTGGTTTCCAGCAGTGCACATGGCTGCCTTTTTTGCTGTGTGTCTTTTCTCAGTGCCTGTGTTCTGCTGGAGTCCGTTCTTATCAGAACTCTAGTCCTATTGGATAGCCCCCTCTTGTGACTGCATTTACCCCTAATTACCTCCTTAAAGACCCTATCTCCAAATGCAGTCACATATGAGGTTAGGGTTGCAATGTGTGAATATTGGAGGGCACAGCTCTGCCCGTACCTAGACAGCTGTGATGGGGCTGCTACCTGCCTCCTCCTGTGGAGCCTTCCCTGTGAGCTGTCCCTCAGCTACCTACCTTATGTCATTCAAGCCTCAGAGCACTGCTTCCAGGTAGTTTGATTGTCCTCATTTTACAGATGGACATGTAGACCGTACAAAACATAAAGTAACCTGCCAGCTATGCACAAAAGTGTTAGGTCCTGTGTTCAAACCAAACAGCTGGACTCTGAAGCCTGAACCCTTAGTCACTGTGGGAAGCTGCCATCCTGCCTTTGTCTACATCTGTAGGTGTGTATTTCGTCCAAAGGCAATTCTGAAACTGTTGCCAAAAAAAATCAAGCCACTGTTGGGGAATTTTTAGGCAGGCGTATATGCAAATAGGTAGACAGACGTGAGGCAGAGGGAGTTTTGGGAAGGTGGGGCAGGGAATCTTTTGGTAATTATAGCTTCCCCAGAAAGTATTTAGACTCTCCATTCTTTTATTTCTGTGGCCTTTTCTTTAAGACAGGGTAAAATAAATAACTTCCAGATAATGCTCCACACTAGATGGAAACTATTTTCTAACTAAACATTGAGGTTTAATATTATAAATACAAAAAGAAAACGAAGAGGACTGGAGAGAGGGGGAGTGTGAGAGAGCGAACAGGCAGAGGAGCGGAACAGCTCCCATGATTTTGAGTTTTCGCACCTGCTTAGGACATAATGTGACTATTTTCCCTAATTTGTTCCAGCAACATTAACTTGAAAGAAAGTCTCTGGCTTCACATACAGATACTTTTGTGCCTTCCTCTTAAAGAAACAGTGCATTGGGAGTTATGTTACCCATCCTTAATGTGGCAACTCTTCTACTTAACCCCCACGACCACCACCACCACCAATAATCTTTGGAAAGAAAACAACTGCTTTGATGTCTGATGGAAGGGAGGGGAACTTGCAGAGATTTACTCCAGTTCCTCCTGAAATCTCTTTGTTTTCTCTTGCTACACATATCTGCCTAAATGCTTTGTTAAGTCTGACAGTCAGACAGGAACACAACATACAGTCATTCAACAAACATTTGCTGAGCACTTACTAGAGGCAGACTGTCTTGCAGAGAGGGGAGGGTACAGTGAACAAAGCCCCAGATGCTCCCATTCTAGAGGGAAGAAAGAGGATGAACTGCTTAACTCTTTACAAAAAGCAGGTTAAGTGTTTACTGGTTCTGTTAGTATGGAAATTTTGATTGTGAGTGATCTTTGCTGTGGGGGTAACCTCTGTGTAGTAGGATGTTTAGCTGCATCCAGGCCTTTGCTCACTAGCCAGTCCAACCCCCTCCCTCAGTTGTGATAAGCGAAAGTGTCCAGATATTGTCAGATACCTTGGGGACCATGGCAGCCCCAGCTGAGAAGCAGTGGGCTAGAGAATATGGGTACTGGTTTATTTAGGACAGCCAGGGAAGGCCTCTACTAAGATGACCACAGAGCAAAAACTAGAAGAAGTGAAGATGGAGATATCTGGGGGAAGAACATTCCAGGCAGAGGAAACAGCTTATGCAAAGGCCCCGAGGTAGACAAAGCGAAAAGGCCATCAAGAGCAGAAGACCTGAGCAAGAAGAATGCAGGGAGGACTGAGGGCGGCCGGGGGAAAGAATCTACAGTAAGAACCTTAACTTTGAATGAGAGGGAAGGAGAACATCCTGGAGGGCTTGGCAGAGCAGTGACCTACCCTGGTTTATCTTTAAACAGGGTTGTTTTTGTGCTGAACAGAGACTCAGCCACAGAGGCACAAGGGTGAACATGGAGTCCAGGAGCAGCTGTGGCAAGAGTTTGGGTGGGCACTTGGTCATACGTGGCTGGTCTGGTAGGGTGGGGGTAGAAAGGACTAGACTCCGGCTACGTTTCTAGTCTGTGTTTGACAAGATTTGCTGTTGAATTAGACACAGGTGCAGGCAAAAGCAAAGAACCTGAAAGATTCATCTCTGAAAATACCCAGCTGAGCTTTCCTTTCTGATTTTGACCCCAAACCCCTGGGACCCTAAGCATGAGGGAGCCGTTGTTCAGGCATCGGGTATTATTCCTGAGTAAACCAACTCCAATTATAATGTATGTCTCCAGGAGAAAAGAGAAGGAGTCAGGGTGGTAGATTTTGCCTTTGTCTCCGCCTCACAGGACTTCTTTGCTATTTTGCTCAGTTAATGAAACTCCATCAAGTAAGAGCCAAATGAGCAAATGGGCCCTCAAAACAGCCCATCCTCACTTGCTCAGAGCTGCAGTACTACCTGATTGCCCTTCAGGTCCCCATCTGGGTGCACTTTTCATAAAACCACCACATGGGTGCCAAGAACTCAGGCAGCATCTTTCCTGTCTCCTCCAAGATGTTCTGGCGGATGGCAGATGATGCCTTCCGGAATCAAGGCTGCTTCGCCCAGGTTCCATGTTTTGCAAACTGCAGGTGAGGGAGAGTATGAAACAAAGGCCCATCTTCTGATCGGTCCCCAGGGTTAAGATGGACTTTTCTGGAACCTTCCAAAAGTGCTGGCTCACATCAAAGATCCCACTTGAGGAGTCTTTGCCTTTGTTTTATGGGGTCAAGTTTGTCTTTTCTGCATTTTTCCTGGCATGTTGAGAGGTGTTTAAGAATGCAGGGTTCCAGGTTCCTTCTCAGACCCAGTGGGCACCTGGCAAGGATGCTCACTAACGGCCTTCGATGATGCTAATCTGTAAAGACTGCTGCTGCACCATTTAAAACATCATTCATGTCCTTAATGGAGATAGATAAGCAAGCCGGGGTATGTATGGTACTACCATGGTATAATTTTAAAAACCTAGACTCCTGAGTTTCTGCCCTACCATTCTCAGCCCACGAATTTCATGCTTCCTGATACAAGATGGCTGCTGGAGTTTCAGTCATTCTGTTTACCTTTCAGGCAGAAGGAGGAATTGGCAAAAAGGGCCTTTGCCAGCTGATTGGCCTCCTTGCAAAGAGTTCTCCCAGAAGTCACATCCTCGCATGTCGTTGGCCAGGATACAGTCACGTTACCACGTGTTGCTGCTAGGGAGACACAGAAATGTTCTTAGGCATAGTGATATGCTAATAAAACCGTAGTGTCCTTGTTGAGGAAGAAAAGCAAAATGGAAGTGGGTGGGTAGCCATCTCTTCCACTGCTCCTGTCCGTCACCATGTCATGGTGTTGTGAAGAGACTGTATTATTTTTCACTTACTGTCAGTTCATTTTAGATTTACTGGGGGAACCACATGTTGGTTCTGTTATTTAAAACACCAAAGGAAAACACATTCAGTTCTGTGGACAGCCACACAGATATATTGAGAATATACTATACCTAAGATTTTTTTTCTTTTTCCATCCATCTGCCACAGTCTCTTTTTCTTAATGAATCCAAGAATCCACAAAGAGCAGAGGGAGAAGGCGAGGAAGCCAAGTTCAAAGGCAGCTTTCTACTTTTTACCTATGTGATATTCAATCTGATAAGTATAAAATACCTACCTCTTTGGTACTGGAGAGGGTGCATAAGACTCTGTACATAAAACCACTTTAGGCCTAAGAGCCACTCAGTAAAATAGAGTTCACTGAGCCCTTTCTTCATGTAACCAATGAAGAGCAATTCATTCTGAGAATCAGCCAAGAGGGGTCTGACTGCTTTTGTGGGGTTCTGCTGTAAGACAATAAGGATGCTTTTGATAGACAAATCCAAAATGTGAGTGAGCACTTTGCTGAATGAATGAATTCCTCATTCAGGCCAAATTGATGGACTCTTCCAAATTCCTAGGTGTGGGAAGAGAGTTCTGAAAAAATTTGGTGGAGTCCAGTAAGTTCTTTCCTTCCTCTAAAGTTCCCAGGTTATTTGGAGAATATAGCAATCCCACCATGGTTGTCAAAGTGGGGTCCCTGGACCACTAGCAAAACCTAAGAAGTGGTTATCCATTCAAATCACAAGGGCCCCGCTTCATGCCTACAGATTAGAAACCTGTGTTTTAACAAGCCTTCCAGGGGATTCCATTGCAAGCCGAAGCACGAGAACTGTTCACTAAAAGTGCAAAGAGTATACTTTACACACTTTTTTTTATTAACACATGTTGCTCCCACACGCAATTCGGTGGGAGTTGACACTGGCTCCCATCTCTACCGAGGCAAAAATGCTGTCAACTGTGCTGTCCTTTCTTTCAAGCTCGGCCTCTCCAACTGGGCGAGGCCTTGCTTTGCAGAGTGTTTGTGCACTGACTAAAGTTCTTTCGGTCTGTCTGACAACAGACTGAGGTTGCTGCCAGCTGCCGTGTTAGGGAGCAACGCCTTAAATAAAGGCCTTCAGCTATTTCATGTTCCTAAGCCAGTTCATTGTGTTCCAAGTGCTTTTGTTCAGGGAATTGGACCACGTATGATTTCACCAGGGCAGAGTCACAAGACACCTTTACCTGGGAATGGTGTAAGTGGAACAAGGCTGCTAGCAAATTTGCCTAACCTGCTTTGGAAGAAATATGTTCAGGGAACACAAAGCTGTCAACCTATCAGCCAGTAGCTTTGAGACAATCATTGACAAAACTATTGACTTTGCATATTTACTCCAAAAAATGAACAACTGAGCCATGTTTGGGCTAAAATGAGTGGTCTGCAGGGTTTGCAGAGAGGTAGGGCCCAGTTGAATTTTTGTAGTACCTGAAAGTATAGTCAGTATTTTCCTGCTACTATTGTTGAGTTGGTGTTTGGGGCTCCATGGTAGTTTTCTGATGGAAGATCCCAGAAGAGAATACACAGAGCCTCCCTATGTCTAGCCTCACACTGCCTGGGAACTCAGGAGAACTGGACACCCTCACACCCTTCCATTTTGGAATCCCCACCCAACCCAGACACTGAAGCCAACAGGAGAGACCAAGGCTTGAACATGCTCTGAAGTCATCTTTGGAAGTCATGAAGGTCTAACTCATGGCATAAGCCACATCACCTACCATCATCTGGTGACTTGGGAGGCTGTTAATTAAACAGGAGCTGATTGGTTTTGAGAATAGGCAACTCAATGAATTGAGTAAGTTGTTGAGTCATCTATCAAGTAGTTGCCTTGGGAGAAAATATTTTAGCACATTTTATATTGGAGAAATTATTGGAATCCTGGTAAAAAGATGAATTTCAGTAGACTCGAATTATAAAACATGACACAGATAGTTCAGGAAAGGGAGATCTGTGTTCCCAGGTAATAGTCACTATCTCTGTTGACTCAAGAATTCAGTTTTTAGAATGAACCTCAGCATACTGTTATGATTTGGATCTGAAATATCCCCCAAAGGCCATGAGCTAAAGGCTTGGTCACCAACCTGTGACACAATTGTTAGGTGGTGGAACCCTTAAGGGGGAGGTGGGTAGTGGTAGAAGGTAAGGTCACTGGAGGTGGACCCTTGATGGAGATCTTGGCATCTCCTTCCTTTCTCTTTTACTTCCTGGCCTCCTTGATGTCAGCATCTTTGTTCACTACATGCCATGACATTGTACCTTGACCACAAGCCCAAAATGACAAGACTAAGAAATCTTGGATTGAAACCTCTGGAACAATGAGCCAAGATAAATCTGTCCTCTTCTTAAGTTGTTGATTTTGTCGCAGTTACAGAGTGCTAACAATTACCAATGCATGTATTTACTCCTAAATGTATCCGGAGTTCTCCATCCATGCCAGCTCCACTTTCACCCAATCATGTCATGTTAGGATTCCCTTCTCATGTGAAACTTCTTTAATCCCATCTCTGGATGTGGACCCAGCCCAAGATGGCATAACTGAGGCTCTGGGGAACTGAGAATTGACAAAAGGTAGTGAGTCAAGGATAGGCTCTTGAACTGAAGAGTGTAGACTACAGTGCTGAAGATTTCAGCTTTGAGAAGGCAAGGAGAACATCTACAGAGAAAAGAGAGGGGGAGGAGGATGCTGGGATAAGAATGATGAGAAAGTCATCCCCATCACCTTGCACTGCCAGCTTCCATTTCCTCACAAGACCCTACTATGCTACTGGGGTTCTTTCTTTTTCTTTTCTTTTTTTTTTTTTTTGAAGCAGTACTGGGGTTTGAACTCAGGGTCTCACACTTGTTAGGCAGGTGCTCTACCACCTGAGCCACTCCACCAGCCCTTTTTTGTGCTGGGTATTTTTCGAGATTGGGTCTCCAGAACTATTTACCCAGGCTGGCTTTGAACGGCAATTCTCCTTATCTCTGCCTCCTGAGTAACTAGGATTATAGATGTGAGCCACCAGTGCCCAGCTATTTCTGGGGTTCTTGAAAAAAACACCATACCATTATAATAATTTGACATTTTTTTCCCTCAGAAGTCAAATTAGTTTTAATATTATTATATCCTTGGCAACCTATTTTTCCTGTGTAGGTGAAGAGGTAGATCCCAGAGTTTACATGCTGCATAACTTCAAATGGATGAAAAGGCTAGGAAGCAACTGAATTATCCCATCTGGATTGGGTCAAGCTGGGTAATAGAATTCTTGTTAGGTACTCATGTTATTTACTTCCTCAGGGGCCCGTGCTTTGTCTACACTCTCATTTAATCATTGTGACCTTGTGTTGACTGTTCTGAGCCATTGTTTAACTTGCTCGGGAACCAAAGTTGGGAAATGACAGAGCCACCACTGGACCTTCACACCTTCCTGCTGTGCTGTGAAAGGTGAAAGAAGGATTCCAACCTGGACAGTCTTGGGCAATATACCTGCTGTGGCAGGCATAGTTCAAGGTGCTGGTTCATAAAAGCTATCAGAGATGCCTGTCAGGGCAACAAAGAGAGGGCTGTGAGGGAGTGAGCAGCCATTGAGAGGAGGGTCAGGTGAGCTCCAATCAGACTCTGCGTTATTAAGTCTCACAGTGATTCATCTCATGTTAGCAATTAGCTCTGGTACTCCATGATTACGAGGAGAGTTGTGAGAATAACAAGACAATGTCAGAACATGGCATTTTTCTTTTCTTTGGTTTTTTGAATCAGTGGCTCACTACATCGACTAGGCTGGCCTGGAACTTGGGATCCTCCTATCTTAGCCTCTTGAATGCTGGAATTATAGGTGTGTACCACCATGCCCAGCTTAGACCAAGGCTGTTCTGCCAACTTGAAAGGCAAAGCCCATTCCTCAAGACACAAAGACTAGGCCTGCTTCCTTATACCTGGCCTGAGTCCAGTGAGGTATATGGCACATTCTGAAGATACTGCTGGAGTAATGTGCCCGTCTGATGGGCAAATAGCCGGCTCTAACCTGCAGCTAACTTAGGATGTAGCTCTTGCTTCTTATCAAGATGCTGTCAGCCTTCAAAACCCAGAGCCTTTCCTTCCTGTCCCAGGATGTCACTACCTGCCAGGTGCCTCTAAGGAGGGGCCCAGCCTTCCTTCTGAAAGCCAGCTTAGTTTATGAGAAGAACTCTGAAGTGCATTTGGGATTCAGGTTGGAGGATGATAGGCACATGACGGTGGATGGTGGATGGTTCCGATCATTTGGATATGCAAATAAAGATGAGTTTCACATTTTTTAAGGTCCTGTCATTGCAAACCTCCTGCACTCACTTCTACTTCTCACACTCATGACTTAGTGTCTGGGGATCAAAGTAGACGGAGCTTTTGTAGTTCTTCACCCCAGCACTCAGAGCACGTGTCATAGCCAAGGTTCCCTAAACACAGAGGAATTGGACCAAGTGTGAGGAGAGTAAGGAAACTCAGTGGAGGTGGAGCCCCCATATCCGTCTTCTCTGGTCTTGTTTCTAGAGATCTGCCATCAGACCCAGTGAGAGAGATTTAAAGCATTTACATTTTCCATGATGTTATCTGAGTTCATGGGATGTTTTTTTTTTCTTTTTGACTCTTCTATGTGAATGTATACCTTCGCTTTTGGCCAGGTTTTTTGTTTTGTTTTGTTTCTCCTCTAGGTTTTTTTTTTTTCCTCCCCTAGTTTTGAATGTAGTTGGATGGTTCAATATCTGTGTTCTTTTCTCAGGCAAAATTAGATGCTTGGTACTTTGCACAGTTGTTAGAGATTGTTAGAAAATGAATCTCTAGCAGGAATACATCCTAACAGTCATAAACAGGAACATTATAGGATGTGCAAAAATCCTCACATTAATGACAATGTCGAATTACACACCCTGGACCCCAGAATGAGTCTCTTTTGAATAGATGTCAGCTGCTACCTCCCTCACCAGTGGCTCAAAACCAGGAGGGCTTTGAATGTAGGTGGAGGCTGAGGTACCCAGGAACTGGCAAGTGCCAGAGACAGCTTTGACTGCAGTGCCCAGGCAGGCACTGACATATCCCTTGGCTAGGGAGGCGTCTTGCATGCTGGAGACGCACAGAAAATGGTAAAGCGACACTCAGGAGGCTGCCGAGAAAGCCTTCCCCTCCGGCTTCTCTAGCCTATCTGTTGGATTCTCCTTTGCTTGGAAAGTTCACTGGCTGCTTTTTATTTTGCCCTTCCGGGGAGGGAAAGCCCCAAGTTGGGGGCGATTCACTTAGCTCTGTCTGGGGCTGAGCTGCTCTGTGTGCAGTAGGAAAGACAGACTGTGGAGGGAGTCTCACGGAGGGTGACAGAGCAGCAGAAGCGTGTGACTTCCTGCTGGAGAGTCTTCTTCCCAGGGAGGGGAGATGGGCACACGCTGTGTGTAATGGGCAAGTGTTCTGTGTGCTCTGTCCCCCAGGTGCACCAGTACTACAGCTGCCTCCCAGAAGAGAAAGTCCCCTATGTCAACAGTCCTGGAGAAAAACTGCGAATCAAGCAACTCCTACACCAGC
Source organism: Castor canadensis (assembly GCF_047511655.1). Classification (NCBI taxonomy): domain Eukaryota; kingdom Metazoa; phylum Chordata; class Mammalia; order Rodentia; family Castoridae; genus Castor; species Castor canadensis. Next base: position 122,187,934 of record NC_133395.1, on the reverse strand, counting down.
TGCCACCACATGACAATGAGGTAAGGGACTGGAGGGGGCTTCTGGAAACTATTCTCAGAACCGTCTATGAATTGCTCCCATTTTCCATATTCAGATGGCTCCCTTCTTATCATGACCAGCAAGATTGCTGAAGAAAACCTCTGGTGATTTATTTTAGATTTTAGCTTTCCTAATTAGAGCCAAAAAAGACTGACCAGTACACAGTGGAGTGTGTTGCCAAAAAGTTAGTGTCTCATTCTGAACTGGATTAGCCTGTGAACCTGGCATGACTAGCTATTTGTGGTAACCAGGGAACACTAAAAGTTGAAAGCTCAGGTCCCCATCTTCTGACTTGAAGAGGAATGTGTTCTGCTGCTTGCCTACATATGCTGGAGGATTGGGGTTCCAGGACCATTTCAAGCTGTGCAAAAATGTTGTGAGTCTGTTGAATTGTCAGCATCATTTAATATTAAATGACTGTGCAAGGTTTCCACGTTAGGCCTTAGGAGAAGTTATGTGCCCAGATTTGCAGATCTCCACATCTGTGATTTTTGTCACGGTGAAGTTTGGTTTGTTTAGGGTCATCATCTATACTTTTGAAAGTATGGCTTATGGACTGTTCTTTTTTCTGAACCCAGAAACACAGCCCTGAAGGCAGGCATTTCTTATCCTGGAGATCACATTGATCAGAAAAAGGAATTTATAAACCTGCTTTTAAAAAATTGTGCCAGAAGGGATTAGGTTTTTAAGCTGGAAATCAATTTTCAGGTATAAGAATCCTATGAAATTGAACTATTTAATTCTGACTGCATTTAAAGCAAAACTGTAATTTATATTTATTTTTTGTGGAACTGAGGTTTGAACTCAGGGCTTCATGCTTGCCAGGCATGTGCTCTACCACTTGAGCCACTCTGCCAGCCTGAGTGAATGCTTTTAAGTTCTGTCTTCCAACTTTCTAATAAAAGTGGAGCCTCAAAAATAAATCTGAGAGATAGGGAGTACAGCTCAGTGGTAGATCACTGTCTACCTGCATAAGGCCCTGAGTGCCATCCCAGCACTGCAAAAATACAAATAAATGAATTTAAGTAAGTAGGGCCATACCCTAAAAAACTGAATCAACTCCCTAGAAAGCCAGCTATGATTCTCCTTCTTGCTGTTTATTTCAGACTTCATAAAACAAATATAAATAATGCTTTCTCCTTTAAAGCTGACCGAGCAAGCATTGTAACCTGATGCCCAGTTAACTAACATGAAAGTGAAAGTGCATGCGGGTTTTTACAAGCAGGAGGGGTGTGTCTTTCTTCAAAAGCAGGCCCATAAAATGTCAGTGGTGCAAGCTTGTGTTCTGGGCTGTTTGGGTCACTGCACTTTTCTTTCTGGGACATTCCCGGGGAGACTTTTTTTTTTTAACTCCATTTACTTGAGGGAGAGAAGTGTGATTTACTCCTCTATGTTATTAGCAGTTTATTCTGTCTATAGATAAGCGAGCTTTCATGAAAAGAGACAGCATTCAGATTACTACTTCCTGTTAGTAGGAATGCGGTATGTGGACCCAGTGGGCTGAATTAGCCCATTTGACATGGCTCCTTTTGAAGACAAAAGGTGATGTTTAGGGTATATTGGATCGTTCTCTTTTCATTCAGATAAGATAAAAACACAGTTGCCCTGGTTTCCAAATTAGAATACTAGGTTTTCCTATAATCATCTTTGTGACAGAGCCTCTGAGCTGTACAGTTAACTTTTCGGGTTAGTCCTGAGCAAGAAGAGGTGGCTTCAAGACTGTTCTCCAGGGGGAGTTATAAATATGGCTTGGAGAAGGATGTGATCATAGCAGTAAATAAAATTGAACCTGTAATGAGAGCTACTTTAAGATTACATTTCATTCTTGTGATGAAGAGGTTGAATAATATGGAGATTTCCGTCTGGTCCTAGCTGGTGTTTTACACCTCTCTAACTCATTCTAGTCTCCAACTTAAGGAGAATCAGGGACCTCAGGTTTAGGATCTCCTGTAGACAAAAAGGCCACCTGGACTCTACTGATGTAGCTCTGATCTCTAGTTTCAGGGTCACCTTCTGGGTTTTGCAGGTGATTGATTTTTCTTTTTATAGTCATAATATTTTCTTAATAAATGCATTCTCTTCTAAACCAGCATTAATAAACAGTAGTGCAGAACTATGACACAGTTGCCAAGGTGTAGAGAAATAAGAGGGAAAAATGGCAAAGACTGGGATTGAATGCCTTTAGTGTCTCTCCCTCAATTCTGTGACATTCTCTGTTTAACAAATCCCAGCAGCCTGTCCTTTCCCTCTTGCACCCACATGAACCCACAGGGCCTCCCTGCAGCATCACAGATGCCTATGGGCCAGCTCCATGGGCTCAAGCCTCCTGGTTCCCACTTCCCCAAAGTAAGGAGGAGGACAGAAGTCATGAGCATGTTGACAAGTGTCCTGGCTCACTGGCCTGGAACCATTGGTGTCAAAACTCAGGTACATGAGCACATGCAGATGAGGGTGCAGTACAGTTCCAGAGCAGTTAGCCTGCCTTCAGTGAGCTCTGCTGGTTGTCACCATTCTCAGGTGAGTCTCACCTTCACTAGCTCCGAGCCTGGGCTTGGTAAATTTCAGCAAGGACTGTAAAACCAAGTGGCAGTGTGTTCAATGAGAAAACGCAGGCATGGACTTTAACTGTCCTAGAGTGACGGTGATCTCCTCCCAGCCATCCTGTGTGTGTGTTCAGGTGCGCTACTGCAATTCCCTGGACGAGGAAGAGAAGAGGGAGCTGAAGCTGTTCAGCAACCAGAGGAAACGAGAGAACTTGGGCCGTGGGAACGTCAGGCCCTTCCCTGTCACCATGACGGGAGCGATTTGCGAACAGGTGAGTTTGGATTCATTGTCCACTCATTCATTCACTTGACATTTATTTTATTAAGTACTTGCTGTGCACCCAGCACCTTCCTAGTCCCTGAAGATACAACAGGGAATGCAGGACATGAATGCTTAGTCTTTCCCTCTACAGGAAGAAATCAGCCAATAAATTTAATCAATAAAATAGAAAGAAACACTGGGAAGGGGACTGGCAAAGGCTGGGAGGGTACGGCATTGGGAGCAAAGACGTACAAGAGGGACTTGGTCATCCAGGTATTGCAGCAGCAGGAACAGCCAGCTTAGAGGCCCCAGGGGAAGGAGGGTGATTCTTGTGGCCAAGGGACAATGAATTGGCCAGCATGGCTGGGCAGAGGTTGTGAAGGACAAGGATGGGCAGATAAAGTCAGAGTTCTTGGAGAGCCACGCAAGCCACTAGGACTGAGCAGAGGAATTGACATGATGCATTCATATTTTGCAATGAATCCTTTGATTAGAGACTTTGCCTTGGCCATGGGACAGCCTCTCATCCAAGGTCATTCCAAGGCCATTGCCCCTTAAAGTGGCACCAGGTGGTCTTCTCCTAAGTTTGGGAGTTCTTTAATGCCCCCTGCATTTGGTCTTGATTTGATTTTTCTCCTACTCTCCTGCACAGTGGTCAGGGCATGTGTCCCAAAGAAGCAGCGTTGCAATCCAACCTGCATAGGGTCACCCTGCCCCCCATCTTACTGCCAAATACTTTCTGGTGCACATCAGCCTTTTAGGCCCCTAGGTCCTGCTGCTTTTTGTACAACTCCACGTAACCCCTTAAGTTCTAAGTGGACTAATGTAGGTGCCAAGATCAGCAAAGAGAAGGCCAAAGACTGACTAAGAGGAGCAGGTGCCTTTGGGAGACCGTCTTTGAAATTTGAGAGGGCTAGAACCACAATGTTTAGATAGATGGGATGGAGAAGCTACTTGGCCAGAGAGGTAGCAGTGGGGTCATCATCCTTGAAAAATGTCCTTGAGCTACATACTTAAGATACAAGGGGTCAGTGCTCATGATATGAGACTTATTTTGGTTAATTCAGGGCCTCCACCACTCTCAGATCCGGCTCCTAGGGAACATTGCTCACCTAAGGGGGAAGGAAGATTGCACATTTCATGGGAAGATGCTGAAAGTCGTATACAATAATGAGTGGAGGCAGAGAGACCTTTCGTAATTTGATTTGTGTTTCTGCCAAATGGCCTTGACCATGATATTTTTCTTTGGCTTTGTCATCTGTCCAGTGGGGTTAACAAACCTTATAGAATCTTGGTGAGAATTGGATAACATCACGTGTGTGCACACTTTGGCTCTACTAATGTAATCATGGAAGAGAGGGGTGGCACCTTCTGTAACATGATGTCTTTACACGGATGGGTGCCCAGAGACTCTTCCACAAGGCCTTTACCTCACTGTGTGATTCATTTCAGTTCCTACCATGTCCAAAGCATGAGAAGGGTTTGGAAGATAGCTTCTTTGCTCTTTAGATATTGTCCTTGGAGCTCAACCACCTGTGTGGGTCATAGTACCCAACTCAGGCTGTGAACGTCATTGTTGATGCCAAGGTGAACAGAGAGCATCTCCCTGGACCCACTGCTTCATACTTTTCTCCTCCCTCCAAGACATAGTGTATCCCAACCCCAGCTGTGAGCATGGGGCATTGAAATTCTTCCTTATCCCCTTTTGGGAAGGAACTTTGGAAAAGCAAAAAGAGACAGTAGGGAAGGAACACTCAGAAACCTTAGAAGAAGTTAAAAGCGTGCCTGAAGGCACACAGAGAAGAAAGAAGGTAATTCAGGACAGGCAGGTTTTATGTGCCCACACCCCCCACCCTTCCACCAGTAGTGCAGCCCTGCCATGTTATCACGGGCCACCATGAGCTCTTCCCTCTCGGTCTCTTCTATGCACTTCCATTGGAGTTCTTTCTCTACCACCTTTGTGAGTCCCAATGTCTCAGTTACTTTATCTTCATCTTATGTAGGCCATAAGAAATGGGGTGGGGGGGGCAAGGAAAACCTGCCCTGCCAGGTATGTAAAGCAGATAGCACAGTGACTAGTGTGAAAATAAGTGCTCGGTGACCAGCTGTTGGCCCTGGTTGTTTGTCATTTATGCATAATACTGAGGGAACAGGGCTGGTGTTGGTACTAAAGTCTGTTTTCCTCACAGTGTGGAGGCCAGATTAACGGTGGGGATATCGCCGTGTTTGCATCTCGGGCTGGCCATGGCGTTTGCTGGCACCCACCCTGCTTCATATGCACTGTCTGCAATGAGCTGCTGGTGGATTTGATCTACTTTTACCAAGACGGCAAGATCTACTGCGGCAGGCACCATGCCGAGTGCCTGAAGCCACGCTGTGCAGCCTGTGATGAGGTCAGAGTCCCCTTCCTGAGCCCACAACCCTGCCTGTCACCCCTCAGTTGCACCATCGCCTTACTCATGCACTTTGTTCTGTGGTTTCCCACAGAATGCAGCCATGGCGGCTCCACCCTCTTAAGTTAACCCCTTCCAGGGAGAGGCCTCACCCTTGTCCCTAATCCAGGTGGCTAGAACATCTGAGAGTGTGGCTCAGTTTACTGAACTCAGCAGGTTCATTCGATCCTGGGAGGAAGGCAGCCACTACAGCCGCAGAGATTCCCAAATGGCAGACAGCTGTCACAGTGTCACTTCAGAACTCTTAAAAATGAAGTGAAACAAAATAAAGTAACATAAAAAGGCATTGTGCAGCTGTAGATTGCTGCCCAGTTCCTTGGGAGTAGTCATCAGGTATCCAGTGCCACTTGTACAAGGTTTGATGGGACAGGTTGGTGAGAAAAGAGAAAAAAGTGGGTGACATTATCCTGTTTCCGCGTTGTTTACGAAAGTTCGGGACACTGGTGAATACTCTAATCAGGTATCTCTCCCCTTGCTCTAGGATGTATTTGAATATATTGTGCCAGGAAAGAGAGCAGATTAGAACACAAAGCCCCTGTCTGGCATTCTCCCCCCACCAGAAGCAAATCCAAGAAAGACCTATAAGCTACAGAATAGAAAACCTGGTTTAGCTTTAAAAGTTGGGAACAGAAAGAAGAGTGTTCTAAACTTGACCACTTGTAGGGAGCTCATTTTGGGAAAGGTCTTAGACATAGGTTTCCTCCTACATTGAGGAGTTTTTTGAGTCCATCAGAGTCCACTCGGCATTTCTCTCTCACAGACCACACATGAGAGATTCACTCCTCTAGGAGGAAGTTGATCAGACTTCACTAAGTCAGATTGCTAGAGAGACTCTCTAGCCAGATAGCTGCAAAACCAGATTCATGTCCAGCTCCACGACTCCAGGCAGCCACCTTGCCTTCATGCCTCGACTTCCACATCTGGACGTCAATGTCATACATAGCACAACTTTGTGTCCTCCAATGTCAAATAGAATATGATGCCTGAAATGAACACTTTGACATTTTTATTTATTGAGATAGAATGTGTACAGCAGTAAGGCTTATCCTTTTCAGGTATATGATTCAGTGGTTTTTATTATATTCTCAAAGTTTCAAGACCACCACTGCTGTCTGATTCCAGACCATTTTCCTCAAGCAAAAAGAAAATCTATGTCCAGTAGTCATTCTTCTCCTCCTTCTCTCAGCCCCTGATGACCCCTGCTGTGTGGACATAAGTGTTCTAATATTTCATATTAATGAACTCATAAAATATGTGACTTTTTTTCTTCTGACTTCTTTCACTTAGCATGATGTTTTAAAAGGTAATCCATATTTTAATATGTATAAATACTTCATTCCTTTTCATGGCTGGCTGGCTGTCATCTCTCTGTCTATCTGTCTATATACATATGTCACATTTTGTTTGACCAGTTAGCAATTGATGGACATTTAAGTTGTTTCTACTTTTTAGCTCTTAGGAACAATGCACTCATGTACAAGTTTTTGTGTACACTTATATTTTTAATGCTCTTGAGTGTATCTATAAGAGTAGAATTCTGAGTTTTACATTTGAGAGAAAGCCAAACTATTTTCTAAAACAGTTCTCTCATTTTGCATTCCTACTGTCAGTAAATGAAGATTCTAAATCTCTTCACATTCACATTAATACTTGTAATTATCTTTGTTTTTTATTATTGCCATCCCAGTGAGTATAAAATAATAGACACTGAGACTTTTCTTCACATTTTCCTAACCACTAGTAATGCTGAGCATCTTTTTTGTTGTTGTTTTGAGACAGGGTCTCACTATGTAGCTCAGGCTGGCCTCCTTGCAGTCTTCCTGCCTCAGCTTCCCAAGTGATGGGATTATAGACATGCACCACCATGCCCTGCTTGAGCATCTTTTTATGTGTTTATTGTCTATTTACTTATTGTCCTTTTTTTGGAGAAATATCTGTTGAAGTCCCTTGCTCAATTAGATTATTTTATTCCTGACATATAAAAATTGCTTATATAGTCTGGCTATTCGTCCCTTATCAGATACATGATCTGCAAATATGTTCTCCCATTCTATGGTTTTATTTTCACTTTCTTTTTGCTGTCCTTTAAAGCATAAAAGTTTTTAACTTAGATAGAGTTTGCTTGGTCTATTTTTCCTTTTGTTACTTGTATTTTTATTGTCATATCTAAAAAAACCATTGCCTAGTGGATTTACACCTATATTCTAAGAGTTTTATCTGTTTTTTTTTTATTCTGTTAGGCCTTTGATCCCTTTTCAGTTAATTTATATATATATATATATACATATATGATGTGAGGTAGGATTCAAATTGATTCTTTTACATGAGTCTTCCAGTTGTCCCAGCCCCATTTGCTAAAGACTACTCCGTCCCCATAGAATGGTCTTGGCACCCTTTTTTGATAATTAATTGCCCATTATGTATGGGTTTATTCCTGGACTCTCAATTCTGTTCTGTTCATCTATATGTCAATCCTTTGCCAGTACCATGCTGTACTGATTATTAAAGCTTGGTAGTAAGTTTGGAAATCTGTTCATTGAGATTTAAAACAACTCCCTATTGGGAGTCAAAACATGAATGCTTCTGAGGGCCATGTCTTATAAGTGAAGGTGACACCAGGGAATGTTAAAGAATATGACCAGCTGGACAACTGACCACTTATGTGAAAGCAGCAGTTCACATATTGGGTACTGAGCATTACCCAATATTTTTCTTCAAAAAGAGAAACTAGAATTCCAAGATGTTAACATGACATTTGCCATCTTAGAAAATTCTGTGTGCAGGCTAAAGGAAACATATCTGTATGTTCAGTGTGCACATGAGCTGTCTGTTTTTCACCTTACTTTATATTCTTCAGGGGAGAACATTCTTTCTCTTATTTAAATGTGGCCAAGTGAATCACTGGCCAGGCAGGTACCACATTTAATTGTGCTTCAAGCAAATGTGGGAGCGATGTAGCTGTAGGATGAACATACAATATAGGTTTTTGTTTAATATTCATGGGCAAGACCTGCTTTCTTACCCCTCTAGTTTGGAACCCCCTATGAAGTATGTTCTTATGACTGACTGGGTGTCAGACACTGACCATTTGGTTTCCCCATCTCCAGATCATCTTCGCTGATGAATGCACAGAAGCTGAGGGACGGCACTGGCACATGAAACACTTCTGTTGCTTTGAGTGTGAGACAGTGCTTGGTGGCCAACGCTACATCATGAAGGAGGGAAGGCCCTACTGTTGCCATTGCTTTGAGTCCTTGTATGCGGAATATTGTGACACCTGTGCCCAACACATAGGTGAGGCAGTGCTTGGCACTCAGCTTGATTTTCTCTGACTGGATCTTCTTTGTATCTGGTGAAGTTAAAATACCTTTGGTTGCAAGTAATAGAAACCCAACTCATACTAGCTTAAATGAAAAAGGGAATTTCTCAGCTCCTGTTACTAGAAGGGTCAAGGAGTATGTTAGCTTCAGGTAAGGATGCATCAAGAGTTTCAGCAAACTCTACTGTTGTCTCTGTGTCTTAGCTCTGCTTGCCCTTCTGTTGGCATCATTTGCAAGTAAGGTATCTTTACATGGTGGTCAAGAGGACCCTTAGTTATCCATAGTCTTGATACTTGCAATGTCACAAGGACAAGGACCATCTCTCCTCCAATTTCCAAGACAATCCCTCCAGATACAAAGCTTATAAGTCCTGAGTTAGTCATGGGCCCACCTCTAAGATGGGACTATGTGTTACACATTCCCATTTCCATGGGACAGGGTGTGGTCTCAGAAAGAATTATGAGGGCAAAGCTAAACAGATGCCTTCCACATCCTCATTGGAAGAAAAGAAATCAGAGATCAGAGAAGGAGGAGCCAGGTGAAGCTCTTGGTAGAGTGGGATAGTCAAGGAAACCCAGCAGCTTCTGGCAAGTGAGATTTTAAAACATCAGCAAAAGCCAGAACAAGAGACATAGCTCATAAACTGTGAGCTCCCCAAATAAGTAGTGGAGCTGAGATGGCAAAAATCATTTTCCCTTTGCAACTAACCAATTTGTTCAACGCTTCAATGCTTCAGGACAGGCTGCACTGTGACTGCTTTTCTCATCTGTCTTTTTTTGGCACATTAGGAATGAGCCACCCTTTAAAAAAAAAGCTGGCATGGACAAATGTGAGACCAGAGCCTAAACTGTCACCTGTAGTGAGGGGGTGTGGAGATACCCAGTTGGGAGCCCGTTTTGTCCCACTTAAAAGATTTTATCAGCCCCAAAAGGAAATGGCTTTATCTCCCTGGCTCATCAGAAGTGATAGATTCAAATGAAAACTTGGCTCATATTTCAAGAGTTTTGTGTACTGATAAAAGTCTCAACTGTGTGGACAGGGCACCTGTGTGCTCAGTGGTGACCCCTCATTGGTGGTCTTGTACTACTGCAGACATAGCCTGCTTCCCGGAGAGCTATCTGCAGTGAGTTTGTCAGCCCAGACTTCAGCACTGCTGTGAAGACCCTTGTACAGCTGCTTTTCCTTCTGGTCTTGGGCGATAGCAAGTCTCCCTTCCCTCACAGCCCAATACCTCTGTCCCCATGCCCAGGAACCTTGCTTTCTCACCAGATCAAAACAATCAGACATGTACTGTGTGTAACAGGTGGCTGGCCATGTGAATCACTGTATCAGGGACAATAGCTTGCTATATTGACTCCAGGGTGTTCACATGTGGGTTCAAGTGCACAGGTCAGCATTTGCCTGGATGAGAGGAACTGAGTGTTAGAAACCTAACCCACAGAGGAGATGCCCGCTTCTGTTAGCATTTCTGTCTCCCCTCCCTTGTCATGGAGACAAAAATCCTCTCCAGAAGATGCCATTTAGAATTTTCTCCCAACAGACTTGGGAGAGAGAAAAATCTGGTTGCCACTGGATCATGTACCCCTCTGATGCTCCCTCTGTTTTCTTTCTTCTTCCAGCTATCCAGGACTTTTATTGACATTCTCCTTTCCCTTCCTCTTAAAGACATAAAAGGCACCCATGTTTTACCAGTAAAGGGACCACTGTGGCCTGCAGTATGCATGCTGCCAGAGTTAAATTACTGTTTCTGATGTTTCTTTTTAAGCACGCTTTTCTGCAAAACATAATTTTTCTGCCACAGCGAGAGTCTGCCGTGTGTATCAGGCATACCTCAGTCTCTGGGTGCTGTACCTCTGTCCATACTGTACAAATATTCTGTGTTTACCCAGCCGCTCAGAGCAGACCCTACATCAGGCAGTCGTTGCTAGGGCAACAGGACTCTTGCCTGTGTGCAGCAGAGTAAACAGTCCTATAAACAGAGCAAGACTGTGGCAGCAGTAGACACAGGCACCCTCAGAGAAATGCTTAAAGGGGAAAGGAAAAAGGAACACTCAGATGTTGAATGCAGAGCCCTTTTCCAGATGTTTCGAGTTCAGGAGCAGTTCAGAGGACCATCTGACATCGTTGATGTTTATCAGGGACCACGTTCCATTGCCTGCTGGGCCACTTTATAACATGTCTCCCCCCACTCCCCCCGCCCAAGCCTTCCTTCTGTGAGGCCCTGTCCCAGGAGCCAGGCCCTTCCGTGCCTCTGAGCATGCTTCTTTGCAGACCAGCTGCTGAGGACTCTGCCTCTAGCAGGGAGTGGGCGAGGCTGAGGTTACCTGGATAATGCCCTGAGTAGCTACCCCCCAGTCAGGGAGCCAGCACAGCAGGGATCCCAGTGTGAGCTCTCAGGACTCTTGTCACGTGGGACAGAAAGGCTAAAAAGAGGAGAGAGAAGGCTGTGCAGCCTCAGAGTTCACCCTCAGGCAGCATCTAGGCTGTGACCCTCCACAAAGAAGGAGATTTCCCCCTAATAAAAACTAAAGAACAGCTTTTCTGGACAGCCTGCAGGCCCAAGGCAGAGCACTCTGAATACTCACTCAGTTAATTCTCACAACCCTATGACACAAGGACTGTTGTCTTCTGCATTGCGCTGCACTGTGGAGGAGAACAAGGCACAGAGAGATGAAGCCACTTCCCTTGGGTCACACAGCAAGAAAGTGGCAAAGCTAAGACCTGAAGCATCTTCACAGCCCACTGGAAGGGGAGGGAAGTGGGATTAGTTCCCTCTTCACTAGTGCAGAATTGAGCATCCCTGTGCCACCTGCCACTTCCTCCCAGGGACCTCAGGAAGAGGAATCCATGGAGCCCCAGCTGTGGGTTGTCTGGTTCTCACTGCCACCTGCTCCTCCTCACTGCACCTGGGAACTCCAGCAGTCATTGGGATTGATTCACGTAGTGGCCCCTCACGTGGGATGGCCCTGTGACTGCTCCCATCCTACAAAATTCTCTCTTGGTCTCTAGGGCCACACTCCAAGATGAAGAGACCCCCTCAGTTTAGGGAAAGAGCTAATAAGAATTTGCCTCCTGACTCTCCGTCTTTTGGCTCCAGTGTCACAAAAGTCAGCAGAGGAAAGGTTGGGGGAGGGGAGGAGGCTGCTTTCCTCTTTTTTTTTTTTTAATCTTTCATTCTTTTTTGTTGTTGTGGTTTCTCCCCTCAGTTTCTTATTTACCACCTCCCTACACAGTCTCTAGAAGACATCCCTTGAAAGCCCTGGGACTCTACGCCACCATGCTCACATCACTGATGCCTTCCTGAGGGGACATTATACAGTTATGTATTAGAAGTGTCCCAGAGGTCTCATTCCACCTGCAGAAATTCAGATGGGACTGCATTCTCCCAGGCTGTCCCAGGCAGGGATTACAACAGCTCAGCCTCCATTCTTCCATTTTATTGCCTGCTACAAAAAGAGGGCCTCCTGTGTCCCTGTCTTAGCAAAAGCCCCAGGTGGCCCTCTCATTGGCTTAGTGTGGGTCACTGTTGCCCCTAGACTATCTCTGGGACTGGGAGATACCGGTGCTGGGTCCTGGACTAAGAGATACCAAATATTTTTAACTGGCCACTGGTGGGTTCAGGGGTGGCTTTAGCCCCATCCCAAGTTCACGGCCCGAAAAGACAAGGAGATGCTGTCCCACAAGGAGATTAAGTACTACACCAGGAAAGGGAAGAGAAGCTGAGAAGAAGCAAGATCACAGAGGCTGAGGAAGGGTCCCTAGTACACAGGGTGATGAGATTGTGTACACTAGGCAGAGTCCTGCCCCGGAAGAGTCCTGCTTCTTCTTCTCCTGGTGACATTAGCAAAGGGTGTGTGTCCCCATGGGGAGTCAGCATCTTTGGCAAACATGTCCAAAGTTTTCCTTCCCAAGAGCAGGATCTTCCCTACCAAGAGTTGAAGTCTACTGTTTTTCTTTTCTGCTTACTTAGTCTATTCAGAATACCACAGACCGGGTAGCTTCTAAACAATACAAATGTGTCCCTCACAGTTCTGGAGGCAGGGCAGGCCATGGTCAAGGCAAATTTGGTTTCTGGAAACAATCCACTTTCTGGTTCATAGATTGCGCCTTTTCACTGTGTCTTCATATGGCAGAAGAGATAAGTGAGCTTCCTTGGGTTTCTTTTATGAGGACACTAATCCCATTCATGAGAGCAGAATCCTCAGACCTAATTACCTCTCCAAAGGCCCTACCTCCTTACACTACCACGTTGAGTAGATTATAGCCTATGAATTTAGGGGAGAAACACACATTCAGACTCCAGTGTCCACCAGGCTGCTGCAGTGTCTTACCCATTGAAATGACACATACTGGTGATGAGGTTCAAATAATCCTTTCATTTCAGTGTAGGAAGAACCCCTGTTGTGTACCAGGCCATGTTCTAGGTCCTGGGGATACCACAGAAACAGAAACGTCTGAGCCTGTTCCCACAAAGCATCACTTTTAGTGAGAGAGAAAACAATAAAGAGATGCACACATGTGATAGAGAGCCATCAGCAATATTAATGCTATATTTTTTTAAAAGTATAGGTCTGCACACAGTAATGCATGCCTGTAACTCCAGCTATTCTGGAGGTGGAGATAGAAGGATCACAGTCCAAGGCTAGTCAGGGCAAAGCTAGCAATGAAACCTTATCTGAAAAACAAACTGAAAGGAAATGGGCTGAGTTGGCTCAACTGGTACAGTGATTACTTAGCAAGCATGAAGCCCTGAGTTCAAGCCCCAGTACCCCATCACCACCCAAAAAAGTATAACAGACAAGGGTGGAGAGCAATGAGAGCCAACTCCAAGGAGTTGGCATTTGAGCAGTGTGTTAGTGAGTTTTTTGATAAAATACCTGACATGAATAACTTAAAGGAGAAAAGGTTTATTTTTGGCTCACATTTTTTAGACGTTTCAGTCCACAGCCACTGGCTCCATTGTTTCTGGGCCTGTGGTAAGGCAGGACATCATGGTGGAAGGGCACAATGGGGTAGATATGCTCACCTCATGACAGCCAGGAAGCAGAAAGAGAAAGAGGAAGAGGCCAGGGCAAGATACACCCTTTAGAAACCACAGAACCTCCTCTGGACAGACCACCCACCAGGCAACAATGACTTGGTTATCCTGACAGTGATAAAGACTGATAATGACCCACCAGAACATACCTGTGACCAGGACTGTTTAACTATGCACACCTTTTGCCCCCTGCTCTAATTCTTTTTGTCTTAAACCTAAATCTCATGAGTATACCCCAGAAGATGGGCTGAAGCCACATAACAAATTTCCTTTCTCTGCCCTTCCAAAAAAAAAGAAAAACTAAATAAATATATACCATTCAAAGACAAGTGACCTATTTCCTTCAACCAGGCCCCATCTTCCACAGTTCCACCACCTCCCCGTAATTTATTCAAATTTTGACTCTGTTAATGGATTAATCCAGAATCCTCATGATTCAATCACTTCCCAAAGCTCTATCTCTGAACACTACTTGCATCAGGACTAAGCCTTCAGTACATGAGCCTTTGGGGCGGAACACTTCATATCCATACCATAATAAGCAGACACGAAGTAGAGTGAAGGAGGCGGGATTAGTCTGCTGCTTAGGGACAGGACTTGGGTACAGAGTTTCTCTCTCATTCCTAGGTATATTACCTTAGGCAAGTTACTTAGCCTTCTCTATTTCCATTTACACAGCTGAAAAACAGAAATAATAATAGAAACTTACCTCAAACAGTGGAGTGATTTAATTTAGTTTGTGTATATAAATACTTAAAGCAGTGTCTTATCATATTACTGGTATTACAAGTTGAATATCCCTTATCTGAAATGTTCGGTATTTGGGATTTTATTCAAATTTTGGAACATTTGCATATGCATAATGAGATACTCTGGAGATGGGATGCAAGTCTAACTGAGAATTCATTTATATTTCCCATAAACTCTATGCATGTAGCCTGAAGATAATTTTATATAGTATCTTAAGTTTCTGCATGAAGCAAAGTTTCGTTACATGGAATTTTCTCTGTGTGATGTTATGTTTTGAATTTTGGAGCATTTTGATTTTGGATTTTGGCTTAGGGATGGTCAAGCTATGTTACTATTTGGATGGAAAATGTGTCCTAGGCAGAATTCCTGGACAGGCCGTTTTGATATACATGCTTGGTGATGGAAGCAGGTTAGAAGAGCTGACTGTTGAAGTAAGTTGTCGTAGGACTGGAATACGATTTATGAAGCCCTGATCATCGGTTGATTGGTACATTATTCATTGCATCCTGAGGCAAACCAGGGTGCTGTGTTTCATGTGTAATGAGGTGCTCTAGATGGCCCTTCAGCCTCTTATCTGTCTTGTTTCTCCAGGGATCGACCAGGGTCAAATGACCTATGATGGCCAGCACTGGCATGCCACCGAGACCTGTTTCTGCTGTGCTCACTGCAAGAAGTCCCTCCTGGGGCGGCCATTCCTCCCAAAGCAGGGCCAGATATTCTGCTCCCGGGCCTGCAGTGCTGGGGAGGACCCCAATGGCTCCGACTCATCTGATTCAGCCTTCCAGAATGCCAGGGCCAAGGAGTCTCGGCGCAGTGCCAAAATTGGCAAGAACAAAGGCAAGACAGAGGAGGCCATGATGAACCAGCACAGCCAGCTGCAGGTGAGTTCCAACCGGCTCTCAGCTGATGTGGACCCCCTGTCACTGCAAATGGACCTGCTCAGCCTGTCCAGCCAGACACCCAGCCTCAACCGGGACCCTATCTGGAGGAGCCGAGAGGAGCCCTACCATTATGGGAACAAGATGGAGCAGAACCAATCCCAGAGTCCTTTGCAGCTTCTCAGTCAGTGCAACATCAGAACTTCCTACAGTCCAGGAGGGCAGGGAGCTGGAGCCCAGCCTGACATGTGGGCCAAGCATTTCAGCAACCCCAAGAGAAACTCGTCACTGGCCATGAAGGGGCATGGTGGCAGCTTCATCAAGGAGGACTACTACCCAGGGAGGCTGCGGTCCCAGGAGAGCTACAGCGATATGTCCAGTCAAAGCTTCAGTGAACCCCGAGGCAGCATCCCAGTCCCCAAGTACGAGGAAGAAGAGGAAGAGGAAGGGGGTCTGTCCACTCAGCAGTGTCGAACCCGTCATCCTATCAGTTCCCTGAAATACACAGAGGACATGACGCCCACAGAGCAGACCCCTCGGGGCTCCATGGAATCACTGGCATTGTCTAATGCAACAGGTAGGTTCTGGTCATCTGGATCACGGATATCTAGGGGTCACCTCTGGGTGACCTGGTGCTGGTCCTCAGGATTTTAGCATGGTCCTGCCATATGCCTTCGTCCACCAGTCTGTGGAGTTTCAGATGGCTTCTGCCTTTGATGGGATTCCCTATAAGTAAAGCGTGAGTGCAAGGTCTGGATGCCTGTGACATGTGCACCATGTGCTCATGGGAGAAGGGGAAGCAGAGAAATGGAATAAGGCTGGGGGAGGAGCCATATGAGGGATGATGTGTGGACTGGAGTCTGGCTTCAGCCTATCCCATGGGGGAAGCTCTGGACGGTGGATTGCAACAGAGTCAGTTCCCTCTTGCGAGGTGTGGTACTCTCACAAAGTCAGTGACTTTGGGCTCCTGCAGAGCGATTGGGGTGAGTTTATGGCTATGGGTGTCAACAAAGCAGCTCATGTTGACCAAAGAGCATTCAGGAGAAGGGGCAGCTGTGAGATGATAGCAGTGTTCACAACACCCGGGGGCAGGTGTCCCAGCTTGATAAGGTGTAGGACATCAAAGTATCCAGGGTTGCTTCCTGAGCTGTTCTGAACCCTAGTATCTCACAAGGTCCCGATTGTAATGTGCAGATAAAGACAGAAGAAATCTGTAGACAACACAAAGAAGCTAGGCAAGCTGAGAAGGGCTGAAGTGGAGGTAAACAGTCACCACATGCCCTCTCCAACACGTTGGCAGCTGGTTTGTGAAGATTAACTGTCGCCTAAGATAGAACCCCCCCGCAATGTGGGGTCAGGGTTGACTCACCATTGCTGTGACATCCAAGTGGGCTTATCTAGATCAGAGTATGTAGACCAGCTAGGGTGTTGTAGAACTCATATGGTGAGCCATTTGTGGTGTGCGTTGTAATATCAGTTGTGCTCACCAGAGCCATGTACCCATCCACAGTGCAATGAAAGTAAAAACAAACTAGTCTTTCACCCCCGATACCTCGGGAAGAGTGCTCTAAAATGCACTAAGTATATCTGCCCCTTTAAGGCTACCAGAGACACACATCTACCCTCACAGTAGACATCCCACAGTCAAAGGTGTCAGCCCCACCTGAAGGGGACAATCACTGTTCAGCTGCAGCCACCTGTTGCCACGTGCAAGCTCATTTTTTTTTCAATGAACAGTTATGTAGCTCTTACTATGTGCCAAGCATTGTTCTGAGCACTTCACACATATTTGCTGGCTCAATTAAATTGTTGCAATAATTTAGTTTAAGAGCAAAGGAAGGCATATTATTATCATTCTTAATTTAGAGTTGAAGAAACTGAGAAACAGAAAGGATGAGGAACTCGTCCAAAGTCACACAGCTTTTCAGAGTAGAACAGAATTTGAACCCATGCATGTGACTCCCCAGCCTGCTCTTTCTTAATCACATCAGGCTGCCAACCTAACATGAACCCCACCTTGCATGTTCTCCTAGTTTTTCCAGAGCACTTGAAAATGTGGACTTTTTTGTTCTTTTCGGGTACTGGGGCTTGAACTTAGGGCTTTTACCTTGAGCCACTCCACCAACCCTATTTTTATGTTAAGTATTTCCGAGATTGGATCTTGTGAACTATTTGCCAGGCTGGCTTCACTGCAGTCCTCCTGATTTCTGCCTCCTGAATAACTAGGATTACAGACATGGGCCACCAGCACCTGGTGTGGATAGTTTTTAAAGATGTGAATCCATTTAAACACTCTACTAGACAAAAGTTGTTTCTGAGTCATAGACTGTCTATACAATGTGTTTTACCTTGCCTCCCCTGAAAGGATTTCACATCTGTGTTCCCATTTCTCCCTGAGGACA
Organism: Castor canadensis; assembly: GCF_047511655.1. Classification (NCBI taxonomy): domain Eukaryota; kingdom Metazoa; phylum Chordata; class Mammalia; order Rodentia; family Castoridae; genus Castor; species Castor canadensis. Next base: position 122,170,249 of record NC_133395.1, on the reverse strand, counting down.
AAAGGCCAATATTCTTATCCCCATGTTTCAGATAAAGAAAAAACAAGACCTTAGTGACTAAGCACCTTCTCTGACGTCATAGAAGTGAGCAATTACTGCAGAGTGATGACTGCCTGGCTTCCTGCCCAGGCTGTGTTACTCTTGAAAGATTTATACACTATAATTATTTAAGAGGGCTGCAGATAAATATGTACTTCAGCCTCTGTAGCCGAATTTCTCAAAGCTAGACTACCTGCATTAGAATCATCCAGGTACTTGATTAAAACATGTATGCTGGGTCTCCACCACCACCCCCAGCAGCAGAATTCCACCGAGGTGGGACCTGGAAATCTGCATTTTAACCAGCTCCCTGCTGCTGATGTGCACTGTTGTCAGAGAACAGATGTTCCTGGGTTTGTCTGTTGTGACTGTAATTGTCTCACTTTAATGTGCCTTATGAAGAAATCTAGGGGGCGAGGGATTTCAGGTTGGAGAATGTTGGAGAAGCCAAGTGAGAAAAGACACACAGTTTCTGCTTCTACAGAAGGGAGCATGGGATTTTTGTCCCCATGATTTTCTGTGGATTCTTGGGTAAAGTAACAAATGCCCCTGTGCCTCAGATTTTTGGAAAGCAACCTAAACCATGACTGATAAAACTGGAGAAAAACATTCCTGAAATCAGCACTGTCCAGTAGGGTAGCTATTTGTCACATGTGACTATCAAAATCAAATTTATTGAAAGTAAGTGAAATGACCATTTTAGGCCAAACATTGTGCTAACACCATCTCAAGTGCTCAACAGCAAATGGGCTGAAATTTAAGTTTCATTTCATTTTCTTTCATTGAAATTCCATTAGCCACATGTGACTAACAGCAGCCCCATTGGAGAGTGGGCTGCTAGCATGTGGACAGGACCACTCTCATCCTTAGTCTCGCGGGAATTCCCTCATGGGCCTTGGTTTTCCAGATTCTCGGTTCATGGTTAGGAACCTGACTTGGAGTCGCAGTCCCTCGGTTCAGATCTGCCCTTCATCATTTAGGAATTATTTAACCTTAAGTCACTTAAATTCTGTAAGACTCAGTTTCCTGGACATTGGAATTTGGTGCCTAATAATTCTTCCTTTGTGGGGATTTTATGAGAATTAAATGATAAGTGTATTAAATTTATTAATATAGCCTATGGCACGTATGACCTTCTGTAATGGTTACCTGGTACTCTTATTGTTAATTCTTTCTCCTCCCAAATACACTGCAGCATGAATTTAGCTACTCTCCTTTCCCCATGTCCACCAGCTGTGCAGGTCTGCACTTCTGGTTTAAAATACTCCTAGGATCTGCCCCTGCTTTTTACCAAGCAGTGCAACAAAAACCTCAGAAATGGAGAATTAAAGAAATTCATTTTGTGCCGTTGCATTTCCATAGACCTGTCAGACATGACGGTGTGGGAAAAAGATGGTGGCTAATGTCTTAAATGCATCTTTACCATTCCTAAGTCCTTCCTCTAAAGCTAGGTTTCAGGATAATGGGCTACTTTTCCTTCTGAGCTCAGTAACCGATGCTATTGAGCAAGCCCGTAGTGTTCATTCTGGCAGGGAGCATGATGTTTTTGTGGGTAGCATTTTTCCTTAGAACAGATCTGGAGAAACAGATATCTCCAGTGGCTTGCCAGCCTCTGATCCGGGCCCTGACACCTCCCAGTTCATTTAGAACTGGGAGTGCTCAGTCCCTTGTCCATGGAAAACACAATCCATGCCTTATGCTCACCCACAGAGACTCAGGCAGGCACAGTGAGCATGTGCACACCACAGTGTGGGAGCCCTGAGAAGTTCTTTAACTCCACTATTCCCAAACAGGAGTCTGAAACAGCTTACAGTCTGGGTGATCATGGCCTTAGAGATAGTAATGGCAGCATCAAAATCTGTTTGCATTGAGTGTTGATATGTACTTGATCCAATTCACTTCATCCACACCACAACTCTAGGAGGTAGATACAACTGTTATTCCCATTCTACAGATGAGGTGAGCGAGGCACAGTGGGGCTGGGTAGTCTCGGGCCACACCTCTTGAAAGTGGAAGAGCAGGATTCAAAACCAAGGCATTATAACTCCAAGTCTATGCCTGCAACTGCTAACCTGTGGCATTTAGGAGTGATCGTGATGAAGATGCTGGCTCTGGTGATGATAGTGATGATTATAACAGACCACTGACCATGGCCTGGCATGCTGATGCATTCTCATATAAAACCTCATTGCAACCCTCTGAGATAAGTCTGATGGTTATACCCATTTCACAGATACAACATTCAGAGAAGTTATAACTTTTACACCCGTGTCATGGTTGAGTGGAAGTGTTACAACTTTAAGTTGTAACATCCATGGTTGCCCCAGATGGCCAGCATTTGAACCCAGGCATGGCAGACTGCAAAGACCATGTTCCGAACTGCTCCATACACATCCTCACAAGAGGGGTCATGATTACAGTCAGGGAATTTGCACAGTGACTATCTGAAGGAACAAGACTTCCCTTCCCTACTGACCCTGTCAATGAAGCAGGAAAGCACAGTGTGCAGTGAAAGGTGAAGGACAGGAGGCTGAGGCAGCCAACTGAGGTCATGTGCCAAGGTCAGCAGTCAGAAGACGAGAGACCAGGATAGCCTGTCCAGGGGTTGGTCCCAGGCAAGTCAACAGGAGACCAAGGTTGTAGCTACAAGTTAGCCATCAGGGCTCGTCACTTCCTGGGACCAGCTATATGGTAGGGTTGGAATTGGGCCTGGGGGTTCAGCTGCCCACTACTGGACAGCTGGAGACTGTGAGCTAGACTCTGGCAAAGGACCCTGGTGTACCATGTGAGGAATGTGGCTTTTTCTTGAGGATCAGCTACATTCTACAGGGAGCAGGTGGACCAGTAAGAGATGAGACCTATGGGAAGGGAATCCAGGGGTGGATAGAGTCAGTTGTTCATTGATCCTTCCATTCATTCAGCAAGTGACTTGAATGCCTGCATCATAACTTATAGCAGATTGAATGAGTGTTGGCTGTGGACCAGTCTGCCAGTGTTGGGGGCTGAACTTTGCAGCTTAAAGTGGACTGACCTTAGCCAGCCAACTTCCCTATTCTGTGTCTCAGTGTCCTCACTGAAATGGAATGACACTGGTGTCCTGGGCTGCTATAGGAATTACAGGAGCTCATTCTTATAAAGAGTTTAGAACAGAGCCCAGTACCCTATAAGTGTCATGGAATAGTAGCTTCTGTTAGCATCAGTAGGGACCAAGATGCTAAGGAGGCAGTGCTGAGCCAGAATGGACCTGGACCCTCTCCTCTCAAATCTCATAGTCTAGCAGAGTTGATCGTAACCATCCAATTGTGCAATATAAAATTGCATCTTTGGGAAGTGTGAGACTAAAAAGGGTGTACAAAGGGAGACGTCGGCTGAGTCAGGTAGGACAGAGAGGGCCTCCTGAGAAACTGATACTCACAATAAGGGAAGGGGCATACCCACAGCAAAGCAGCATGTGCGAAGGCCCTGTGGTAGGAGGATAGGGCATGTCTGGACAACTGAAAGAAGGCCCTGTGGCTGGATGGAGCTTAGAGACATAAGACTGGGAAGGAAGGAAAGAACCAGATGGTTCAGAACCATGGAGGTCTATTTTAAGGGTTTAGTCCTTTCTACTAAGGGCAATAGAAAGCCCTTAAAATGTCAGGCTAAGAAAGGAAGGAGGTGACACAATCTAATTTGCATTCTGACAAGATGGCCCCAGCTGCTATATGGGAACTTGATTGCAAAAGAGCAAGTGTGGGCAGGGAGGCCCTTAGGACTGTGCAGCCCAGGCAAGAGGTGAAGGTTACAGTGTCCAGGATGTAAACAGGATGATGTCCAAAGTAAGAGGAAGCCTAGGACAGTACCTTAGGAGAGAAATTGGTTTGTAGTGTCCCTGGAGAAAGGGACCTGGGAGCCACAGGAAGAGAGATTTGTCACGTACTAGAAATGGGTAACATTTTGCCTCTGATTATTGACTCCAGTCAGCATCAACTCAAAGTGGCTGTGTCCTTGGCCTGGGCTTGGGCAGGCCCAGCTGGAAGAGAAGTCTGGACAGGCTTCCTGCCCTCTTATCTGCTCAGTGGTGCATTGTTGTGGCAAGTGCCCACCTTGCATAGGTCTCACCTCCACACCTGGCCAGGGAAATTGAGGTGTACCACACTGAGACATTGATTGTTATGGGCTAGAAGGGTAATTTTCCAGCATTGCTGGCAAATTGGAGAAGAATTAGAAACAGTGTGGGGATCTGAACCAATGACTGGAATAGCTCACTTTACCAAGAGTGTCTGCAATGGTTTTTCATCCTTATAATGCAAAACAGTTCCATATTTCATTGGGGAGTGGAAAATTTCTCCTGTTCTTCCACATGGCTTAGATATCCATCCTGTAGCCCAACTGCTTTACTTAAATAGCAAAGTAAAACCTCCTAACCAGCTGGCACTCCATGCTTGAGAGGTCACACCTCAGACCCGCCCAGGGATTGGTAGGTCAGATCTTTTTGTTCATTGCCTTTGTAGCCCAGCCTGAAATTGTAGATTTGAAAGCCTGAAACTCACCTTGAGTCCCATCTATTGGCCCCAGGGCCAGCCTGGGACATGCTTGGGGACTATCATTGTCCACTAGAGTTACAGTACTCTTCTGTTAACAAATTCAAAATCCAGATCCAACTGGTACAAATAAACAACAGAATTTTTTTTAATCAAATAACTGTGAAGTCTTCAGATATTTAGTTTAAGAGGTCAACTAATGTCATCAGGACTCAGAATTTTCCGTCTTTCAGTTCTCGTTTTTTCTACCTGACTTCATTCTCAAGCAGGATCTTCCGAGGATGGCAATGATGCCACCAGCAGCTCTAGGCTAATGTCTGTTGGCACTGGCAGAAGGGGAACAAGAATTGTTCTTTCTTCATAGTGTCACCAAAAGTCCAGAATTGAATCTCATTGGCCAGACTTGGGTCACCTAACAATTCTTAAACTGACACTGTGGCCAGAGGGAATGAATCACGTACCCATCCCAAAACCCACACAACGTGGTCGAACCCATCAAGACTTCAGGACTGAGAATGGAGATGGAGGTTCTCAAAGGGATATCATGGTCATGTTTTCCGAGGAAGAAGGGAGGTAAACCTATAAGTGTCTTGTACTACACTGTAGGTGTTCATTTCTTCCATCTGGGGCTGACTTCCAGATGGGACTGGCACCTTTCTCAAGGGGTCCCACCATCAGAATTTGACGTCAATTAGCCATTTTGTATTACAGCTTTAGCATTACAGCTCTAGTCGTTGGGTATGGCCCTGTAGGGATTTTAATATTGTGTTTGAGACCTTTGAGATGCTTTGGAGGGTGGAATGAATGGATCCCAACCCTTTTAGTCAATGTTTGGGACATGCCTTCACTTGGTCCCATGGGTGACGTCCTCTGTGACTTTCAAAGAATCTGGACCCTCTTGGCATTTCAGGCTTTGAGCATCACCTCAGGCCACAGAACAAAGGTTAGATGATAATTAAAAGAGCAAAAGTCATGGGCTAATCTATCCTTCATTTCTCTTTCTGGATTAGTTTCCTGGTATGGGGGAAGGAGAGGACATTCTCAGAGCAGGTGACAAAGGAGGGTTGTAGCGGACAAGTGGGACAGAACCTGACCCAGAGTGGCTGATCTACCTCTGCCACATGTCATGGTCTTGCTGACATTTTCTGGATCCAGAGAAATTTTTCCAGTGTTCTGGTTTTTGATAACTGTTCCGGAGGTATATTTATAGCCTCCTTAGGCGTGGACAGCCATCTACGCTCACAGTAAGTGACCGTGGCTACTGACAAGAAAGGAAAGGTTGCAATTTTATCCATTTTATTACTGAAAAGGCAACACTAGAAAATTGGGTCCAAGATAGAAGCAGTGGGGCTGGGGGACAGTGAAGTGGTATTCATACTGTTGTAGAGTGAATTTTTCAAGAATATTTATATACTTTTTTGTTAGAACATTTGATTGGCGAATCTCACAAAGGGAAATGAGACCAATAGCTCTTCTCTACTTGAAAATGACCTTCAAACTCAGGTTTCATGATGTACATTTTATTACCTGAAAACTTAGGACAGTTGAAAAGAGGAAAAAGTAAGAGGTAGAACTGGGAAGAAACACCTTTAACCTCACTGTTTGATTGGTATTAATATTTTGTTGAATTTATTTTGGTGCACTGTTTTTTCCTAATTTGGTTGTACATTTACTGGGCATTTGTATCTTGGGTGCATACATTTGCATCTTCTTCTCATTAGCTTTTTTTCTTGGCTTCTATAGCCATCATTTTTTTTTATTCTATGTGCATACAATGTTTGGGTCATTTCTCCCCCCTTCCCCAACCCCCTCCCTTACCCCCCACCCCCTCCCTCTCCCCCCGACCCCCTCGATACCTGGCAGAAACTATTTTGCCCTTATCTCTAATTTTGTTGTAGAGAGAGTATAAGCAATAATAGGAAGGAACAAGGGTTTTTGCTGGTTGAGATAAGGATAGCTATACAGGGAGTTGACTCACATTGATTTCCTGTGCATGTGTGTTACCTTCTAGTTAATTCTTCTTGATCTAACCTTTTCTCTAGTTCCTGGTCCCCTTCTCCTATTGTATAGCCATCATTTTTAATGACTGCATTAATTAATATTCCATTGAAGGGTTATGTTTCCACACTTCTAGAATTGGACATTTAGGCAGTTTTGAAAATGCTTTCTATTTCAATTTTGATTTCCTTTAACTTCCTTCAAAAAAAATGTACTTTTTTGGACATTCTCCCTCCCCTTTTCCTTCTAAGCATCAGAAAACCTTGGAAATAGCTTGTCTGAAGGCTCTCCAGGCCCCGACCTTCTCCATGACCACTTGGAAAGCAGCCACAGTCTCTCCTGCACACAGTGGTAGTATGAGGCCTGCCAGTCATCAGGGCGTACCATAGCCTGTCTCTCCTCCCCTCATTCACCTTAACCTGAAGTGGCTCCTAGAGCAGTATAAATGAATGTGATTCAGCGCAACCAGGAGCCAGCCTTGAGGAATATATTCTTCCAGTGAACAGTCAGCCACTCGCTCCATCCATTCGCAGAGTCTAGAGACCCACCCACATCGTAGCCATCTGCAATGCTTGTCAGTCGTGCAAACTCTTTTACCCACAAACGGGATGTTCCAGGACTCAGACAGGAAATAGCATTTTTAACACATGTCCCCAGAGAACCCATAGGGCCACTGGGTTTGAGGACCACTAAGCTACGCTAATCTCCTACTTGGATAACTGCCTCACTTTCCATCTTGTCTATGGTTAGAACTTACATCTCTGCTGCAGTGCTCCCTTTGCATCTTCTGAGATCAGCCTCCTGTAGAGACAAAAGTTCTAAAAGACCTAAAGATGCCACCTCAAATAGGTCTTAGTGTAACAAATAATATTTTAGTTCATGACAAGCACATTATCTGAAGCATATGGCTGGTGAATTCCTTAACTACATCCTGTGGATTAAATATGAAAGAGGGGACTGGCTGAGTGGCTCAAGTGGTAGAGTACCTGCCTAGCATGAGGTCCTGATTCCAAGCCCAGTACTGCAAAAAAAAATTTTTTTAAATATGAAAGAGAGCAGTACTTGCCAAGAGCATTTGATGGTTTTCGTACCATTAATGAATGCATCAGAAAACATGGACAACAAACACTAGTCTTCTAACAGAGCCTATTCCAGCTCTAGAATCAGTGTGAAAATCAAAAGACTATGGGACCCAAGTTTTACAGGAATTTAAGGTTGGTTTGTTATTTATTGATTTAACCTGGAATGATTTTGCCAGCCCTCCTCAACTTTCTACCAGTATCACCATGAGTATCCAGGCAGCTGTACCTGTGTCTTCCTAGCCATGTATCTCCTTCCACCAGTTGTCACCTACAATCTACCCTCCCCAAATCAAAACCAGATCATGACACATTACTGGGAGGCAGCTGTCACAAATTAGGCTAAACAACTAGGTAAGACATCATTTAGAAGATCAAGTTTGTGATTCTACTACCAAGTCACTAAGAAAATGCCTCATATTTTCTTTGGTCCAGAAACTTGTGCCAGCTTTAAAATGTCAGGCTGAATTCACCATGCACTTAGCTAAAGCAGACACATTTTCCCCATTCTTTCTCTCTGTTCAAAAAAAAAAAAAATGCCTTTCTCAACTGCTTGCTACTCAAGAGTTTGCTGTTCTGGTTTACAGATTATCCAGCCGTCTCCTCTTTTCACTGTTATTTTTCTCACATAAAAAGAATAGTTGCAAAAACTCTTTGATCATTTTTTTCTTGCCTAGTGGACCAGCGACTGTACTTACCTGTGTGTCTGTTCTCTGGGCTTTTCTTTGGAATAAATCTTTGTCTCTTAGCTATGCTAACTCTAGGGTGTTCTTGCTTCTTGAAGACAATTGTTTAGCCCCATTAAAGCTGCCTTCCTGAGGGTGTCATCAGTGTAAGGACACCTGAAGGATTTGCTTCTGATTGTGATGTTGTGTTTTGGGTGAAAGCACCCTTGCCAGTGATTCTGTACTGCCTATCAGTGAGCAGGCTATACCTTGCTAGGGTTTCTCATCCTGGCAGAAGCAGACTTCCCCATGGTGGCCTTTTATATCAGAGGTGACAATTTTAAAAGGCACAAGAGTGTGGATTAGACTTTCCTTGTGTCTTTTTCCTGTGAAGTTGACCTTATAGCTGAAAGTGAGAGGAGAGGAGACCTGGCCAGATTAACTCATCCTATTCATCTCCTCCTTTGTATTTGGATGCAGTGCCCCAGGTAAAAAGATGGGGCGGTACAGAATTCCTTTCACGTGAAATAATTCCTTTTATACAAGCACTGGCCCAGTGGATGCAGGGTGGTCTCCCTCACTGCATCACAGTGGAGGTAGGGGTGTTACAGGATGAGGGGGCTTCCACAGCTTCCCAGTTTCCACACAAAATTACAGGTCCTTGAGATCCACATGTGAAAAGCATTTTAAGGTGTCTCACAACAAGGAATCTCACAAAGGTGGAAGTTTTAGAAAGGATTTATTTTAGTTTAACAGGGTAAAAGTAGGGAGAAATGGGGAGTGGAAGAGAGAAACATTTCCTTCCTCCCTCCCCACACACAGGGAATGGGAGTAAAGACTCAAAATGGTGGTCCTTGTCTATAATCTATGGTCATGTCATCTAGCAACCTCTAATCAATAAGAAAATGGATCTGGGAGAGGCTAAGATGGGTATAAAGCATGGAGATGTGATCTATGTCTACCCTAAACACAGCACCTATGGGTAAGTTTTAACTTCCCTTGGCCAGATACACCTTTCATTCTTTCTGTCTCTCTACCCATTTGAGGAGCCTTGCAGCTTGTTAACATCTCAAAGAGGAAGGCAGGTGCAGATAGCCCCTGTATGTCTCCCAATTCTTGTAACGTAATATCTAAAAGGAGATGGGAGGGGCTAGCTGCTCTGGCTTTTTAGTTTTTACTTCCTCCTTCCAATGTCTCAGTCTGCCCCTTTTAATATTTATTAAAAATAATATAATTTCCTCATTTCCTCATCTATCTCTCCTGCCTCATGTGGGAATGGTGATTTTCCCATGCAGGGGATACTTGGCAAGTTTGGAGACACATTTGGGTGTCCAAACTGTGGGTGCACCATGTTGCTAGCTTCTAGTAGGTAGAGATTGGGGTGCTGCTGAACATCCTGCATTTTGGGTGCTCAAAACAGCAGTCCCCCACCCCACTCAACAAGATGTTATCTGGTACCATAAACCAGAAATGCCAGACAAAAATCCTGGTGTAGCCACAGGGAATTCTTCTAGAAATCATCAGTCCCCCTGGAAATCACCCTGGACCAAACCAGAGGAAGGCATGGTATGATGGGAGGGGCCTCATGGCTGAGCATTTCAGGATCCCCCTTCACAGCTGAAAGAGTTCTGCTTACTTCTTGGTCACATTTGGGGTGAGTGATGTGTTGTTGGCTGGGTTGTTTTGGTTTGGTTTGGTTTTGGTGATTTTGGAGTTTGAACTCAGGGCTTGCTAGGCAAGTGCTGTACCACTTGAGCCCTTTTTGCTTTCATTTATTTTTTTAGATAGAGTCTCATGCTTCTACCCTGGCTGACCTCAGATCACAATTCTCCTAACATCTCCCAAGTAGCTGAGAATACAGGCATGTTCTACCATACCTGGCTTGTTTTGGAATTAGGGTCTGGCTAACTTTTGCTCAGGCTAACCTTGAACCATGATTCTCCTATCTCTACCTCCTGGGTAGCTGGGATTATAGATTGTATTACCACCACACCTAGTCCTGGGTTGAACATTTTGGGGTCAAATCAACCTGGCTTAATTCCCACCACCTCCCTAATTATATGACCTGAGGCCCTCAGTGATCTGACCTAATGTAATGTCTGCCTATGGGGCTGCTGGGAGATGCAAGGTAACCCTTGTGAAGCACATCATTTGCCCGCCTGGCATGTGGCAACCTCAAGATTGGAGAGTTATTATTATTAGGTACCCCAGGGTCCAGACCTCCTGCCACCTTCCTTTCATTTTGCCTCAATCCATTGTGCACCTAACAGGAAGAAGGACAAGAGAGAAGGCAAGAGCTAGAGTCCATGGGTGAGCGTGAGGTGTGGTCATCCTAGCTACCCATGATTTGGACCCCTGCTAACCCACACAACTGCAAAACCCTGCTTCTTGGGGTTTCGGGAATGTTTGCAGCCTGAAAGATGAGCCCTTTCTCTTGGATCTAATTTCCCATCTTGTGTGAACTAAAAGAGGCTTCCAGAATCTATGGCCTAATTATGTCCCCGTCATGTCACACCTATTAATGCTAATGGAGCCCAGCCTCCTGGGTAAGAAAGTTACTGTCAACTCACAGAATGGAGTCTCCCTCTTCCCTCCCCCCACCCCCCAGTATCAATTAACTTCTCAGAGAATTCCCAATTACCACAGCTTAGAGGAGTTAATTTGTTCTTTGAATCCTGGGTGAGAAACAGGCCCAGAGCAAGGAAGACAATAGGGAAACCACAACAGTGGAAGTTTTCTATTGAGATCATTATCAATTCCAGAAATGAGCCCCTGGCTCTTGTCTGCTGGTCTGTTCCTAGTTCTGTCCCCTCTGCCAAAAGGGCATTCCAGCTTTGCCTGAGTTATCCATCAGCTCCTGCCTCCCCAAGACTCCCCATCCAGGACCTGTCAATGGCCAGGCCATCTGTCACCTGAGCATCATCCTCATTAGTGCTCTTTCTGCTCAGGAGTTAGGATTGCCAGGCTTCTTCTGCCCCTTGAAACTGTTTATCGTAGAGGTACTTTGGGCATTGGGGCACCTGGATGCACACCTCCATCTGACCTATTGGATGGTCCATATCAGATCAGAGGTCATACTTTATTTCAGCTGTCCTCTGAGCCCAAGACTGCTGTAAAAGAAGAATGTTAAAACCCTCTTAATGGGTTCCTAGAGCACCACCCCTATTTTCCCCCATTTTCTTCCAGGAGCTAAGCTCAGAGTCCTCCTGGGAGCACCCACTTGGATCTATCATTTGCCCTCATTCAGCCCCTAATACTGTGTATCTCATTTGCAAAAACTGCCTAAGACGCCACATTCTCCCAAACAGCATCCCTCCCCGAAACCCATCCCTAGTATACTACATTTCCAGAGTTGCCATTCAAGAGAAGGTTATGCCACCCACCTCCACTCCCAGCAGCCCTGTTTCATCTGTTTCCTATACCAGAGTTTGATCCAAGATGTTTTTGGAAACAGAAAGTCATGGAGAAGCAAGAGATATTTTTAAATCCTTGATTCTGGGTTGTTTAATATTCATTTATTCAACAAATATTTATTGAGTGCCTACCATGTGCCAGGCACTCTGCTAGTTGCCATGTATACATTGATGAATAAATCAGATGCAGTCCCTGTGTGGGCCAGGGCCCCAGCAGGAAACAGATGGCACACTCAAGGGTAATTAAAGAAAGCCTAATGAAGGAGCAGGCCCCTGGAGAGCAACTGAGGTGAGCTTGGGCAGAGAGCTGCAGTCATGCTGCAGCCTGGCAGGAGGCGGCCAGGGGAGTAAACCTTGACCAGTGCCATCTTCTGCCCTCGCAGCTCTTCCCATTGGTCAAACTCAACTAGAAGCCAGAGGGCAAGAGAGCTACTGACACAGCTTTTGGGGGAAGAATGGAGCAGAGAATGGCTTAGAATCTAGCAGAAACTGTACAAACATACAGGGAAGAACAATACAAAGAAAGAAGTGAAGCAGGTAAAGAATAGAGAATGTCGATGATCAACCATACCAAAAGAATGGTCAAAGAAGCTCTCTGAAGCATTGTGTAAGCTGAGACTTGAGTAAGAAGGACTTGACCTTGCAAAGGAAGGAAAAGGGGAGACATGGTTAATTGTTCTTATGGACAACATATGCAAAGATGTTCTGAGGCAAGAGAGAACTTGTCTGGTTCCAGAAGCCTGAGGGAGGCCAGTGTGATAGAGGATAGTAGGAAAGGAGAGATTCAGATTTGGAGTTGTGAAATGCTCACATTTGATTTCTGGCTAAAACTCAGCCTCCTGGTATCCCTCTGGGACCACTGTCCTCCTCCCTTTTCTTGGGTGGGGTATCTTAAAGTAGAAAAAGTCAAATGACTGCAAAGGATGCTGAGAAAGCAAGTGTAGGACTACAAAGAAGTAGTCGGTCAGAAATATCACACGGACTAGGGGTGGGCAGTGCAGAGAACTTGTTATTTAAAATGGGAAGAAGGAAAAAATATCTGTGAACTGTCACACGTCTTTGTATTGTTAAAGCTTGTTTTTTTATTTCAGGGCTGATTTCTGTCCTGGCTAGATCCTAGATTTCATATACACAGTGTATTTGAATTTTGCTCCAGCTATCCTAACTTAGCCAAGCAACTAATATATAAATCTGATTAAAGCAAAAGCTGCCTTTAACTAAAGTAAGCCATGGTTAAACAGAAATATGATTCACAATTCCAGTTTAACTAGTCTGGTGTTTGGCCTGGGCAAGAGACCATATTAAAGTCCCCCAATAAATCTATGAGACAGACATGATTGAGAACCATGGCATGAAGTCAAATCCAAATTCCTCATCAACTGCTCGTGTTTCTAGCTTGTGGAATAATTTGTGGATTGTTCTGTTTCTCATGCCTTGGTTGGTATTCTCATATCTCTCTCTCTCTCTCTCTCTCTCTCTCTTTCTCTCTTCTCTCTCTCCCTGCCCTCCCCTCCCTCCTTCTCCCCTTTTTCCTCCCCCCCACATTTCTCTAAATAAGTATACATCCTAAGAGCATACTTTGCCCTACGAAATCCTACCCAAAGTTCCTCACACATTGCAGAGTATGCAATTACATTGACTTCAGGGTGTTAGTCTTGAGAGTCAGATAGACCCCCCTCTTCAACTCTCTGCTCTCTTACCAGCTCTGTGAACCTGGGCAAGTAATCTAACTTCTTAGATTCTAAATTTCCTCATGTATAAAACTCTTTCATTGGGTTAAATGAGAAAACACTTAATACAATGCCTAGACTACAGTAAACACTTAAAAACACTTGTTTTATCATCAATAGAGATAAGTGATAACCTTGGAACTCCTAGAGTTTGGTATTGTAATAGCGAAAGGGTGAAGTGGAAAAGTCAAATGAACTATAAGAAACACCCATCCCCAATTACAGAGATAATCCTCATCTTAGAAATGAGAGAATGAAAGATCAAAGAGTTCAAGCCACAGAGGGTGGTGAATGAATGGATGAGTGGGAATTCAAGCAGTTTTGCCAGTCTATACTTCAAATCACTACTCCATTTTTCTCTTCATAAAATAAAAGCTCTTGAAGAAAGAGGGGGCTCTTGGTGACCTCAGCCCTTATTCTTTATATTAAAGGGACTGACACATAGCTCAAGACTTTCTCTGATGGGAAAGACTTAATGTCTCCAGAGAGACATAAGAAGATGAAGTCAAAATGAGCTGGGTCTGCTTGCTGCTAGAGGCACCTTTAAAAGTCATCTTCACTTGTCACATTGTTTGCCTCTGTTCCTCACAGCTGCCCAGCCTCTGTAGTATCCCCAGATGAAAGGGTCTCCCCTCTCTTCTCCTCTCCTGCTTTTAACTCCAATTGGAGCAAGAGCCTGCAGTTCTACTTTCAACAGCAACAATTCAGACCAGTGTTCCTCAAGCCCTTTAAAAATAGCAATAATTAGCCGTGTCCTCTTTTTAACACACTGAACGTGACACTCTCACACTCCCATCTTTCCTGAGGTTCTGATTCTACGCACTCCCACACCCTTGTCCACAGACCATCCTCTGTACATAACCAAGGCAACAAAGATCTGCTGTCATAAACAGAGCTAACAGCTGTGAAGCCTTTTAAGTGGGATTCTGTGTTAGCTACCAGTGTATAATTAGCCTGGTTAATCTTTATATTGATACTATGTGGTATATGTATCATAGCATCTCCATTTTGCAGATAAGGAAAGCAAGACTTGGAAGTGGTGGGTAGCGTGGTCCAAAGATCACACACCAGCTAGTAGCTCAGACCAGGCGAACCAGCACTGGAGCCCTGTATTTTTAACCTTAACCCTACAGTTCTCGATGGGAGTGAGTTTATAGATACCTCCCCCAGGGGACCTGTTACAGTATCTGAATACCTTGTTGGTTGTCAAGAGAGTAGGGTGCTACTGGCGTCGGATGGGTATAAGTAGGAATGCTGCCTAACACCCTAAAGTATATATGACACTCCCACAAAAAAAAAAAGAATTCTCCAACCCCAAATGTAAATAGAGCTAAGGTTGGAAAACCCTGCCAGTAGACCTAAACTACTATGGGGAGTGGTAATTATGAAAATGAGTCATTTTTCTTTTAAAAATATAGTATGGCATTATAATATTGAATATGCTTTTTAAAGTGCCCCTACCCCGTCCACCCTCCACATTTCTCCTCTGGTTGGAGATAACATGACCAGCCATTCTTCTCCCCATTTTGAGAATCCCTGATTTTTGGGGGAGAGGGGGACTTGAGTTTGAACTCAGGGCTTCATGCTTGCAAAGCAGTTGCTCTACCACTTGAACCACATCTCCAGTCCATTTTGCTCTAGTTATTTTGGAGATGGGATCTTGTGAATTATTTGCCCAGACTGACCTCGAACCACAATCCTCCTGATCTCAGGCTCCCAAGTAGCTAGGATTATAGGTATAAGCCACTGGCACCTGGCCAATCCCTCCTTTTGACTGTCCTGCCAGCAGCTAAGGTAGACTCTGTCTTCAGAAGTTTCTCTTTGCCTGAGGAGAAATTCAGTATCTATGATATGCCAGCTGTAATAACTCAGTTGCTCTGTGGATGGATCAGGCAGAGGGGTGCTTATGGCCCTATGAGTCCACCATGGGTACTTTCAGACCAGTCTAGCCCTTCTTGCAGCCAGAGTGCTGTTTCTCCACCAGCACCACTCCCTCTCTAAAAGGCTGGGAGCTCTTTCCATGGCCATAGCCCAGCTGCTATGAAGAGCAGTGAAAACAAAAGAGGCACAACTTTTTTAATCATAAAGAAATCATCTGGCCACTTGATCACAGCTATTTAGTTAATTCACCCAATTCAACCTACTCCCCATTGAGGGCTCCAGTCTTATCAGTGCCTGCTGCCATTTTTCTGTAAGGGAGCTCATTTAAGACAAGCCACTGAGTCTGTTTGATTGGGAGACCAAAAAAAAAAAAATCACAAATTGGGACTAAGAGTGAAAACAGTCAAGATTCCAGGCTTGCCTTTGTAGGTTGTCATCAGTATCATAGCCTGGCATGGCTCATGCATTAGTCAGAGTTTTTGTCACTGTGACAAATACCTGAGAACAGATTTATTTTGCCTTATGATTTCACAAATTTCAGTCCATGGTCAGCTTGCTCCACTGCTGTGGGCCTGTGGTGAAGCAGAACATCATGGCAGCCAGAACAGGGAGAGGGAGGGAGAGAGGGAGAGGAGGAAAAAAGAAAGAATGGGCCAGGGACAAAACATGTCCTGAAAAGGTATGCCTCAAGTGAACTACTTCCCCCAACCTGGCCTTACCTCCTAACTCATCTTAACTCATAACTCTTAAGTCTTAACTCATCAGTGGATTAACCCATTAATGAAATTAGTGCCTGCCTTTATCATGCAGTCACCTCTCAATAGTGCTGTTACCTCTGTTCTTGCATTCAGCAGAAGAATTCAAGGAAGACAAAGATTATAGTAAAAGTAGTAGTAACATTCATTAGGAAAGGAATGCACTCTCAACAGACTGAAAGCAGGTAGCCTCAAGGGAGAGAACGAAGGGTCTGGTTTTAAAATTGGAATATTTATTGAGAAACTCTTAGTTTGGGGTCCTTTTGGGTTTGGATTATTGTCTTGTTAATAGAGACATTGTGTAGTCTACTAGTTCCTGATCTAATTGATGGGAAAATTCTGTTTGAAATTCCTAACCTTTGCTCTATCTAGCTCTTAGGTTTGGGTCTTTGTTTTGTTAAATTTACTTGTGAAAATCTCCCTGTGCCAGACTTTGTTGATGTTTAGGATATGAATTACTCTTGGGTAAACAGTGGATTAAGCTTTAGGGTAGTGGCTAACTTCAAAGCATCCTGTGATAACCTCTGGGCTCTGCTTACCTGATCTTCAATAGAGATTAGTGGAGTTGGGAAGTTGAATTACAATGATTTCTTCCTTTCTTCCTCTTGTGGCCACTGCTTATGTCTAACTGCTACCTATCAGTGCTATCGTTAATAGCAACAGTACAGTCTGTAACCCAAAATCTTTGTGTCCCACAGGGAAGAATCCACAGCATGACACGTGGGTGTAAATGGAGTTTATTAAAAGTTAGGGAAAGGAAATACAAAATGGAGCATGGTGGGCCCAGGTGGACTCTGGAGGCAGACAGAATGTGTTTCTCTTTTCAGGAGCTTTTAAAACCTGCACTAACCTATGGGAAGGGAGGAACCAGGTGATTCCCATTCAATAATCAACGAGTAGGGAGGGGCATAGGTGGTGCCCAGGCCAGGTGTTGGTGGTAGGAGCCTTTCCTTAGCCAGGGCATGGTCAATCTGAAAGGCAATATTAAGTTATATATTTTCTATGAGTCCCAAACTTTCCTTAACTCTAGCCTGCCTCACTACCAGCTAGGGAGCAAACCTTCAACACATGAGCCTTTGGGACCATTTTAAATCCAAATCATAATCCACCCTGGCCCCCAAAGACTCATATCCATCTCATAATGCACAGTGCATTTAGTCCATCTCCAAAAAGTCCCCAAAGTCTTAATAGCCTCAACATTAACCAGGAAATCAAGTCGTAAGTTTCCTCTGAGAGTCAAGGCAAATTCTTAGCTGCCTCTGTAAAAATAAAAAACAAGTGATATATTTCCAATGTCCAATGACAAGAATAACCGTTCCCATTCAGAAAGGCGAGAATAGACAGGAAGAATCAGGCCAAAGCAAGACAGAAAACCAACAGGGCATTTATTATCATTATTATTATTATTGTCAGTACTTGCAGGATTTTTTGCTTGCAGGCAGCTGCCCTACCACTTGAGCCACGCCTCCAGCCCTTTTTGCTCTGGTTATTCTGGAGATAGAGTCTTGATTTTTTTTGTCCAGGCCAGCCTGGGCCACAATTCTCCTGTTTTACACTCCCTACCATCACTGGGCTAACAGGCGTGCACCACCATGCCCAGCTTTTTTGTTGTGGTTTTTGAGATGGGATCTCACAAACTTTTTTGCCCATGCTGGCCTGGAATCATTATCTTCCTGATCTCTGCCTCCTACTTAATTTGGGATAAGAGGTGCATGCCATCACACCCAGCTATTGGTTGAGATGGGGTCTTGTGAACACCATGCCCATACTGTCCCCAAACTGCAATTCCCTTGATCTCAGCCTCCCAAGTAGCTAGGATTGCAGGTAGAGCCTCTGGTGCCTGGCTCAAGGCAAATGTTAAACACTGTAGCTACATGTTCAGCAGCAACATGGTGGTGGGATGCAAGCTGAGCAGGCTTGGGCAGCACCTCCCCTGTGGCCTTGGTAACTGCAGCCCACATGGCCTCTCTTAGACTGACAATGGTTATTGCCTATGGCTTTCTTCAAAGATGTTCCATGTTCCTGGGATCTCCATTGCATCTTCAGCTTCACCTTCACAGCTTCACACATTTTCCTCACAGGGCCTGCATGCAAGGACTCCAACCCTAAACACATTGCCTGACCTCCTAGGGTTTCCTTTGAAATCTCGGTGGAAACCTTCATGACCCCATAACTCATACATTCCCTATGCCTGCAAAACCAGCATCACATACATGCCAGAGTCTTTTGTCATCTCAAGCAGTAGCCAGGAATCTTGGGCCCTGGCTGCAGCAGCCTCTGAGTACCTCCATGGCTGAACATGATGAAACAAAGCTTAGGGAAACAACTTCCTAGGCAGCCCGTGGGAGCTGGGCACCCTGGAGCCCTCCTTTCAAAGACAAGTCTTTCAAATGAGTTTGAACATTTACACTCTTGAGACTCCCATTGATGGGGTGCGACCAATTCATGAGATGTCCTTCAGGCATCTTTCCTATTATTCTGACACAAAATACATGGCTTCTTTTCAGTGGTACTAACCTCTTCAACAACCTCACCTTCCTTGACCCCACCTTGACATGTGCTTCTTTTCTGGCAAAAGTATAGGTTTTTCTAATCTTTCTACCCTGCTTTTTGCTCCCAGTTCTCACTGTAAATCTGGCTAAAAGCAACCAGCAATACCCATGTGACAGTCTGAATGCTGGGCTTCTTTGAAATTTCTTCCACCAGATTAATTAGCCTGTTACCTTTAAATACAGAGTCCCACAAATTATCAGGGCACAGGAAAAATGTGGACAAGTTCTTTGCAACAGTGTAAACATGCATGGTCCCTAGTCCAATTCCCAATGGAATCCTCATTTCTATCTCAGATCTCATGATCACAGTCTTTATTGTTCACATTCATACCAGCATTCCAGTTTTCTGCACTCCTACCAGAACTTTTTCTGAGGGCTTCTCTGAACTGCATCTCCAAACTTCCCCAAACTTCTTCCACAAACCAGTCCCAAAGGCTTCTGAACAACACTGTCTGCCTTGACCCCACTTCTCTGGTACCAATTTTCTGTGATAATGAGATTTTTTATTTCTGACAGATACCTGAGAACAACTTATGAGGAAGAAGGATATCTTTTTCTCATGGTTTCCGAGGTTTCAGTCCATGGTCCACTTGCTCCATTGCTATGGGCCTGTGGTAAGGCAGAACATATCATGGTGACAAGAGTGTGTGGCAGAGCAAAATTGTTCACCTTATGATGGTCAGGAAGCAGAGAGAGACAGGAAGGGCTTGGGACAAGCTATGCCTTTCAGAGGCAGGATTCCAATGACCTACTTCCTGCAACAAGGCCCTAACTTCTAATACCTCAATGTGGACAACCCATTGATGAGTTGGCACCATTGTGATCTAGTCACTTCTCAATAGTGCCACCAGCTAGGGACCAAACCTTCACCCTTGGGGCCATTTTATGTCTAAACAACAACACTTACCAAGCAGGAAGTGGTAGCAGAGGGCACACACAGCAAGCTGACAGCTCAGGTCCTCAGGAAGGACAGAGGTAGCTCCAAGTTGGAGCACTTGCTACAATCCTGCCAGGAAGCCAAAAAGCTCTGCAGCTGAGAACCAAAGGCTTCAGTCAAGCTCACCAAGATTTGAATGCTCCCTGATTGTACCGGGCAACCCCCCAACCTCTCTGAGCCTCACATTCCTCTTTTGCTAAAGAAGAGTAATGGTGCTCACTCTTAAGTTGCTCATGAGAAAGTTGGATACGGAAAGTTGCCTGGCCCATAGAAAATTTTCACAGTGGTACCTCTTGTGAAATACCAAGGGGAAAACTTTACAGAAAACCTTGTACAGCCTTAGCTTTGGTGGGAATGGGGAGTAGAATCTGTGCAGGTGGTGTTACATGCCGGTGTCGAGTGTCCTTGCCTTCACAGGCCAGAGAACTGGCCCGTGAGGCAGCTGAATGATAAGCCAAAGCCAGTATATAAAGTAGGATTTATTAGAGAGAAAGGAAAGGCTACAGCTAGAGAAGAGTAGCGGAGCCCAGAAGCCAGTAGCTCGCTGCTCAGGTGGAAGGCTGGGGTTTTCATCGACGTTCTAACTCTGGGTTAGGTGGGTTTTTCTCATTGGCCATAGATTCAGAGGCTTTCTCAGGTGAACTGGTTTGGTTTGCACCCTTATTGGGGCAATGGAAATAATCTTGAGTGGATTTTGCTCATCAGCCCTGTGGCAGATCTATCAGACTCTGTATCTCACCTTTCGGATGTAGGAATGCAGGCCTCCAACCCCTCAGGGTGCCGGAATGATAGTGCTCTCCATGGAGGATGGGATACTCACTCATCTGCCTTAGGTTATCAGACCCAACAGTGGGCAATGGTGACAATAATATTAGTGGTGGTGGTGAGGTCATTGGTTATGTTACCATGGGAGGGCTAGTACTAGAGCATTGCGTTATGCATTATTTCACTATGTATCGGTGGATTCTTATTCCCTGAGTGCAATCCCGCCTCTTGCCTCTTCTCAGCCTTTTTTTTTTTTCCTATAATGCTGGCACCATTTGACATCGGATATATTTTGCTCTTATGTTTATTGCCATGTCCCTTATCGGGTAGAGCTCCTTGATGGTAGGACTTTTCTCTGGTGTTGTTTTGCTTCTGCTGCCCCACCAGCTGGATCACTGCATTATACATAGTAGGTGTTTCACGAACCTGACCCTGGTAGGCATTCATGAGTTATTTGTTGAATGCATGAGTTTCCCTTTCACAGAGTAAAAAGCAGAGGCCAGGATCACAAGGTTAATAAGAGGCAGCCCAACGCCAGAGCCAGTACTGGCTGCAGTGAACTGCATCACAGAGCATTATTTGGCCAATAGCAGTGACCGTGGGGCTCCTTCCTAAACCAGCTGCAGAGGTAGTGGGTTCTTTCTTAGAGTTCAGAGCTATGAAGTTGAGGTGTTGGGTGAAGATAGAATGGCTTGAGATACCTACAAGATTTGAAAACTCTTACCCTGGCTTTTCCTACCTCCCTGTTACTCAAAAATGCTTTTAGTTGCAAAACAGCCCTCATAAACAGCCTAAGACCAGAGGAAGAATTTATTTCCTTTGCTGCACCTCACCACGTCTGAGAGGTGATAGACCTGGTCCCAAATATCCTTGTTAGCCCCAGAGAAAGCTTCCTGTTCTCTTAGGAGGTAGGTCAAGTTAAAGAGAGAGGTCTCCAACTTTTTCCATATATTTTATTGTTTTCTCTAATTACAAATAAAAATTGTTTATAAAAAATTATAAAGCTGTAGAAATACATACTGTACAAATTGAAATTGTTCTATAATTTCCATTCTCCCAGTGACTTTTCCTTTGGTATTTGTCTCTAGACTTATAGTGACAGTTATATAAATAGAAACAAGGGGAAAAGTCATTTTTTGCCATTTTTTTTCACTTAACTGTATACTTTATTCTTCTTTCTCTGTTGATGCATATAGCTCTAAGTCATCTAACATTGGGAAATATTCCTCTAATTCTTTTAACCCATGCCCTATTTCTGGACATTTGGATTTTTACTAATTTGCATGGTGGTAAGTAACTTTTTATAAATTTTCCCATAGCATAAATTCCTAGAAATAGAATTGCTAAATCAAGGGATATGCACATTATAAATGTTTGTGGATATGACCAAGCTGTCCTCCTAAATGTATCAATTGCACTTCCACCAAAAGAAGAAGAACTCTGAGTTGGCAGTTGGCAGGTAAGTCCTGCTTCAAGATAGGGGCTACACAGTGTGCCCAGAGTGATATTCAAGTATCCCAGTATTTTCGAGTTTTAAGCACTCACAGCAGAAAACAGCTCTGATGGCTCAAGCTGGAGCCAGCTCAAGTCAAGTCCTTCCCTTTCTGCCAGGTCTCTAGAGTCCTGTGGGGTTTCTCTGGAGCTAGCCATCTGAACTGTTTCCATGGGAGCTGAGTTCATTCTTGCCTCTGTTGGTGGGTTGGCATAGGGACCACGTTTAGTGACAAGAGCCTTGGAATTAAGCCATCAGTCTTCACCTGCCAAGATCTGGCTGGATAGGTGGCACAGATTATCCTGGAAACCCTGAGTCTGACAGAGGCCCAGGGCTTGGCGGGTCACACCTTGCTAGTGATATAACAGGGAGCTTTTCAGAGTCTGAATTCCAAGTCACCCACAGGAAATGGAGCTTGTGCTAGGGACCTGATTATTTATTCATATCTTTGAGACTTTGAAGAAGAGTTTGGGATTTTTAAATGCATCAAAATCAACTGAGGGTCTTGTAGACGATGCAGATTCTTGAGCTTCTCTCCCAAAACTTTGGATTCAGTAGATCTGGGTTAGGGCCCTGGAGCCTGCATATGAACAATCACCTCCCTCGTGGCTCTGATGAACCAGAAGTGACAAGACCAAACCCCAAGGAAAGCCTTGGTCAATGGGTAAGAAATCTCTGGGGGCCAGGCACATACCTAGGTACCAGCTACCATACTCACTCATTAGTTTATATTAATGAAAGATGATAAACCTTGGATTTAGGTTACTTTTCTTTGTCTTTCTGTCAACAAAAAAGTCCCCATCTTGCTACCTCCTAAATGTTTTCACTTCTGCCCTCTCTGGCAACTTCCTATTAACTCTATTTCCATCCCCCCTCTCCCTACCCTCCACTCCTCACTGCCCTCTGTCAGCTCTGACCCTATCGGTTACCTTTCCCTTGAAGGTCATGCCCTGAAAAGATACCATGACAATGATCCATGTTGATCTGATGGCAAGTGGTGGTGTCTGGCTTAGGGACATGAAATTGAAATCCCAGGTTACAAGATGCCCAGAGCTTTTCTGGGGAAGATTTGGAAGAGGAAACCAAGCTTGGAGGAGGAACGACTGATGTGGGATCTCACTGGCATTTTGTGGCAGAATGACCTGCTTTCTATACCAGTGCTTTTCCTGCTATCCTAGTAAGCACAGTGTAATGTAAACAGCACATGGAATTTCACAAATGCAAGTCTAAGATTTGTCTAAGGAGAAAGGGGAGTAGCCTATCTGGTAGGGTGGCTACCAGGGAGAGGCTATCTAGGCACATAGGTTAAAGGATACACTATAATCCCAGCACTTGGGAGGCTGAGGCAGGAAGAGCCAGAGTTCAAGGCCAGCCAAGCTACATAGGGAGTTCCAAGCCAGCCTGAACTATGTAATGAAACCCTGTCTCAAAAATGATAAAATGGTGCAAAGAAAAATACCCTCAGGAATCAAGTTAAGATCTATTTTAAAGAAATATTATAAGAATCAAAATTCATACCAAAAGATCCATGATTTAACAAAATGATATGATTTGTAAATAAAGATGGAACTCCTTTTACAAATGATTTTTCTTTTGGCCTTAGGCTCCAAGTTGACTCTGGTGTGGTCACTGGAACAGAAAATATAAGCAGATACATTTGGATTAGCAGGAATCAGTGTCAATAAACCAGTATTTCCCTAAATGTGCTTAGGGTGAGGCTGGGAGGGGACGGAGTACTATTTCAAGGTATGAAAAACTGCATTTTCTATTTTCTTTCTGAAAATCACTTCTTTACTTCAGCCTTTCCCCCACAACTCCAGTGCTAGAAATTAAATCCATTCATGCACTCTATCTGTGAACTTAAGCCAATTTTTGAGAGTTCTATAGAAATTCCCAAACTTGCTTACACAACCCTTTTTTGCATAATCCAGAGAGGATGCTTTGGAAAAGCTTCCTTAACACAAGCTGCAGCAATGTGAAGCTTTGCAAGGAAGCAGAAGAGACATTTGAGGGCCCTGGGGGACTCTACAGGTGCATGGCTCCTAACCAGGTGAGCAGCTGCTCATTCCATCTGTGCAGAGGGTGAACCTCGCCAAGTTCCAAGTTGCCTCAGGAAGCAGGGCGAAGGGCACAGGCTTCTGTGACAGGAATTGGAGACTAAGAGCAGGGAAGGAAGCTTCCAAAGCCCAATTCAACATCTTTATGCTGTCTAGGAACCCAGGCCTGGCTTGATTGTAACTTGGCAGAGGTGGGTGATGGGTTGGTGGCAGCTTCACTTCTGCCAATGAGAAAAAAGAAACAGAATAGAACAAGGTCATGCCTTTACTCCCTATTTCTGAGGTTCCCAACCAGAAATCAGGGGGTGGGTGGTGGGATGGGTTACATGTTCAGGTACAGCCCCTGGCTTGGTCTCTATGATGCACACCTTCTTAGGTGTGTTATGAGAAGCTAGTGGTAGCAGACTTTCCTTCTAAACTTAGAAAAGCACCCAGCCAGTCGTGGTGGCGCATGCCAGTAATCCACCAGACGAAGAGGATGAGGCAGGAAGATTATGAGTTCGAGGCCAGTCTGGGCAAAAAAAGAAAAGAAAAGCACCCTAGATTCTTAAAGTCACAAATGTGATCAGTGCAGCAATTCTAAGAGCTTGTTGGAAACTGAGAGACTTGGGTCCACCAAAGATTTAGTGGATCCAAGTCTTGGTTTTAAGAAAATCTCTGCTGAAGCTTTAGAAGAGCCTGATTTGGAATGTCCAGAGACCTGGTTCAGTCCCTGTCTCCATCACTGACTCCCATCCTCATCCTCACCTGTGACCTTGGGCATTTTGAGTTTCTTATCTGTCAAGTGAAGGTACTGCCTTTGCCTTCTCCAAATTTCAGGAAGCACATGTATTTTATGCTCTTCAAAAGTATGAAAATCTTTTTATAAATGCAAATGAACAATAAAAGCAGTAATGATTATCTAAAAGCTTAATTCTTACCTAAGAACTGTATTCCATAGCTTGTAAAAGGTTCACTTTTTTAAAGCCCAGAGCCACATCTGTCCTTCTGTACATCTATCACTTTTGTATGCGTTCATTAACTACCTCATCCATCCTTTTATCTAGCCATCCCCACTTTTATCTGACTGACTTCCCTGCCATCTGCCAGTTGTCTATTTAAAAACCATTTCATCTATCTGTATGACATTGAATCCATTCATCCATCTGTCATTCAATCCAGTAATTGGCCCCGTCACACACAAGGTCATGAACTGGTATGACAGTGATACTTCGTCAACCCTGAACTACAGTCGGATCTTGGGAAGCAAGGATCACAAGCTTATACTCTGCTTCTTTAATCTATAAATCTTTTTCATCCAAACTTCTACCCTCCCTTATCAAGCTGGCTGACACTGGTGAGATATATATACATATGTCTCAAGAGGAAGGGAGATAAAGAGGTGGGTGGTCAGGTATAATCAGTGTGTAAATTTGGCTAGGGGTAAAACCATGGGTGGTGAAGGTCCCTATGCATCCCAGCCTAAAAAGGATAAGAGGGGCTGGGGATGTAAGTTAGTGGTAGAGTGTTTGCTTAGCCTGCAGGAAGCACTAGGTTCAATACCCAGCACTGCAAAAACTAAAAAAGGAAAAGAAAAGCAGGAAATTTAATCCTTGTGACCAAACAAATCTAGTAATTGGCCACCAGTTTGAGCTAGGTACCCTAGACATGCTGTTGAAGTGTGTATTTATTGGGGTGGGGGTTGTGAGTTCTCCATATTTGCTTTTTAAATTATCATGAGTACATTTTTGCCTCTCCTGGGGGTAATTTTAATAAATATCACATGGATCTATCACAGAATTGTGTATAAGTCATACATTGCAGCTCTTAATTATGCATTCATGAGACCATGTCCCAGATCAAGCAAAAGACCATGGTCAGCACCCCAGAAACTACTGTACTCCTCCTCATTTCCCCTCTCACCTTTCCAAAGTAAGCCCCATACAGCATAGATCAGTTTGGGGTAGTTTTCAGTTTTATATAAGCATGATCATACTGTATGTGTTCTTTGATGTTGGGCCTCTTTCCACTTTATTACATTTGTGAGATTCACCCATGCTCTGCATAGCAATATTTCATATTTATAGGACAGAAAACTGTACATTAATGAAAAGGGTTTTTAGATTGCTGCTGCTAGTGACAGGCCGAGTGTGTCAGATCTGAACTTCTCTCTCTCTGCCTCCTGCCCCTCCAGTCTCTGGGTGCTGGAACTCTGGCCACATTCTCTACTCTGTCTACCCGCAGTACCAAGGTCAGGATGTAAGAGAAGAGTTCTGAGGAACCTCCATGAAACTTCGGGCAGATTATCCTGACTCTCTGTTACCTATTTGAAAAAATGCATATATGGGATTATGTGTAAAATTCCTTAAAAATAACATGTGAGGAGTGGGAGAATAGATCACTGATCACTGCATGTCTTACTGCACTGGCACTGTTCTGAGTTCTGTGTGTATTGACCCAATAATACTCTTACCCATAGATTGTGCACTTATCCCCATCCTACAAAGGAGGAAACTGAGGCACAGAGCAGTCCAGGATATTGACCAAGGAGGCCCAGCTATAAGGCACAGAGATGGAAGGTGAAGTCCAAAGCCAGGGCTCTTCACTACTCCCCTTGTTGCCTCTCAGATATCTGTCTTCTATTTTTTTGAGACAGGGTCTTGGTACGTAACCCACAGTGGCCTTGAACTCCCAGTCATCCTGTTTCTCCCTCCCAAGTGCTGAGATTACAGGTGTGCACAAAAACACCCTGCCCCTGAGAGATCTTATTAACTCTGCCTGAAGGCACATGAAGAACACTCTCCAAACTCAAAGGGGCCCAACCTCCCAAACCTCATCCTTGTCATTGTCCTTCTTGCTCAGAATCCTCCAGTCACATGGCCCTTCTGGCACTTCTTAGAACACCTAGAACTTTCTAGCACAAAATGTTCTTGCTCTGTCTGGAACACATTTCCCTGCCTTTGGCTTGGATGGCTCCTTCTCATTCTTTAGTTCTTCCCCATGAGTTCTTGGCTGTTATCCCATCTAGGTGGGTCCAGCCTATTATTCTGGACACTAGCATGCCCTCTCTTCCCTTCTTGGTCGTTGTGCACTGCCCTGGTTGTATTGCTCTGCTGATCTACCTGGTTCTCTGTTTTTCCCCATACAGATTGCATTATTACCTGCAATGTCTTCATTCACAGTTGTACTCACAGTGCCTAGCAGTAGCTGGCTTTGTCACCAATCTTCGAAGAAACGAAATGGGTCTCCTGACCCTCGGCCTCCCACTCTCTACCACTAGGGGTTCGTTTGGCTTCTGTCTCTTGTAGTCACGTGTTGCCTGATCAACTGCTCCAGTGTGATCTGCTCACTGACTTGGACTAATGGTTCCTAGGAATCAGCATGGGCTCAGTATAAGCCTAGAACAAACTCTGTTAGACAGATTTCAACTGTTTTGAATTTTTTGCACATCCTTTCAGTTAGCAATAGGTTTTGTGACAATTCAAGCAGAATCACTTAAGGAGTTGAGTAGGCCTAGTTAAAATTGGCTTCATGGAAGCCAGGCATAATGGTGCTTATCTGTAATTCCAGCTACTGGGGATACCAAAGGTAGGAGGATCAAGAGTTCCAGGCCAGTCAGGCAAAGCAAGACCGTATCTCAGAAACAAAATAAAAGCGAATGGGCTGGGGGTATGGCTTTAAAAGTAGAGTGCTTGCCTAGCAAGCTCAAAATCCTTGGTTTAGTCCCCACTACTGGGTGGGGGAGGGGGGCAGAGAGGAAAGAGAGGAAGAGTCTCCATGTAGTTAATTCTATTTTTTTGGCAGTATTGGGGTTTAAACTCAGGCCTCATGTTTGCTAGGCAGGTATTCTACCACTTGAGACATGCTCCCAGCCCTTTTTACCCTAGTTTTTTTTTTTTTCTTATAGGGTCTTATGCTTTTGCCCAGGCCTATCTCTGACCACTATCCTCCTGCCTCTGCCTCCCAAGTAACTGGGATTACAGGTGGCTTCCATGTACTTAAAATTGATTCCACATGTTTCTAAAAGATGTCCCTTCCTGGCTTCCTTCTTCACTTTTACAAGTCCATCTTTATAGGGGCAAGTGGTTCATCAGAAAGTTAAAGGAAAAATGACCAAGTCAGGGGATGAGAGATAGGATACCTACAGACTAAGCCCGACTTTTCACCAGGCTCGTCCACATAACGGTACTGAGAAGCCACTGCAGTCCTGTTGGAACACCAGCTAGCTCAAAGCAAGTCCATGGAATGAATGCTGCTGCCAAAGCCTTAACGGTTGAGAAACCCAAAATCAGTCAGGACTCCCTTTATCATCAGCTGGTTATAAAGGAGCCCTTTAGTTTGAGCCAGTCTCCCGGAGTAGCATGGCCAGGGTTGAGGCAACAGGCCTTCAGAGTGGGGGAGGCAGGGTAAGGCTGGAAGAGGGCTGGGGTGTGATGTCAGACATGCACGTGCCCTGCCCCTACCTCCTAGGGCTACCCCAGCAGCAGCTGATAGAGGAAACTGCTCCATGGACCACAGGCCCTTTTCTTGATACCCAAGAGCAGATAGCAGCCATGTAACTCACCCAACTAAGAGTCTGCTGGTCACTGGGGACCCACTAGAAGGCTGGTGACCACAGTAAGGAATTAAGAAAGATTCATCAAGAGCCAAGGATTTCTACAGTGTTAAAATGGCTGGGAAGATAAGATATTGGAGCCTTACCCAGGGAGCTCTTGAAACCCACCTCAGAGACAGATTAGTTTGTCAGGAATTGTTTAGAGGGAAGGGAATTTGGCAGTCCCCTAATTTTGGAGATATCCCACATCCAACTAGTTGAGTTCCCCCTACCCTATAGTCAGGCAGTGACTCCAAGACTGGGTCCCTTAAAGCTGTGGTTTTCAGTTCATGATTTTGCCTCCTGGCACATTGGCAGTATCTGGAGACCATGTCAAAGAACTATCTGACCTAGGAGGTAGAAAGTACCCAGGCTGAGAAACTTTCAATTAGAATCTCCAAGGGCATGAAAGTTTGTTTTGCTGGGTCAGAAGCACCTCTAGTTGCAAAGAAAAATTGTCATTGAACAGTGTTTTTCTAATTCTTGTTCCTCTCTTTCCATCCCCACCCCCAGCCTTCCCTGTCGCACTCAGTTTGAACCATTCCATGCCCTGTCACACAAGAAACATGTGGTGATATTTAAACTCCACTGCCCAGATGACAGTTTCTCTCCAGCTGCTGCCAATTTGAAGTTCAGGATGTTGATGAAATCAATTGACTCAGTTGGAAAAGGAATCCCAAGGGGTCACAATAGCGAGTGCGCGCACACACACACACACACACACACACACACACACACACACTTGTGCCTGAAGACCTTTCTTGCACACACACACACACACACACACACACACACTTGTGCCTGAAGACCTTTCTTGCATGGCCTGACACAGACAGTAAAGAGCCCATGACTTTCACTTGCTGCATCATGCTAAACCAGATGCTGGCCATTCTTTCTATAAAGGGCCAGAAAGGATTGCAGTTGTGTTCCAACAAAACTTTATTTACAAAAACAGACAGTGAGCTGGATTTGGCCCCAGGGGAAATGATTTGCAAACCTCTGTTCTAAACAGTTCCAGCATCTGTCTTCATGTGTCTGCTCTCAAGTCGTAGTTTGTAGACCTCTATTTAAAGTATTTCCTATTTCTTCCTGTCTGTGCCTCAGCAGAGGAAAAAATCACGCAGGGAAAACCTTGCTGAAAGTAAGCTAAATCATCAGGATGAGCTGTAAATGTCTAGAGGGCAAGGGGGAGGCAGATACGATTTCTTTTACTGCACAAAAATGTGAAATGTGAGTGCATCTTAGGTTGTCAGAAACATAGCTCTCTGTCTTCCCATACCATTCTTTTTTTTTCCCCCCAGGAATGGAGCAAGACAGGCTAATAAATAAGGAACAGAACGCTGTGTCCACAGGGTTGTCTTTAAATTTAAGTCTGTTTTCTTCTTTCTGGTCTGCGTGCATACCTTCTTCTCTTAGAATCAGTTAGGGGTGAGGGACAGCAAAAATTGCGTTTTGCTTCCATCAGACCCTGGGCTTGCTTGGAAGGGCATTGATTTTTCTTACCATCGATGGTTTTTGTGAGATTGTCTGTGTATAGAGAGAGAGAAATAGAAATGCTAGTTCGCTGGTCACTTAAAGCATCCCAGCTGTACCATGGGATTGACAGTTGAACCCCAGAGAACCGCAGGCTAAAGTGGATACTGACCTCCCCTTGCTGGAGCATGGCCGGAGGGTCCTGACCCACACACATGCCTCTGCAGTGCATGGATATTTGTGTAGCTCCCAGCCACACTGATCCCTGGGCTAGGAATAAACCAAGTACTTCTCACAAAGCCTGCCTTATGGGAAGAAGGGAAACCATCTCTGTGCATTAAGAAAGCAGAGTTCCATGGAGAGGAAAAGGCCTGGCATCTATGTCTCCTTGCTGCTGAGTGGATCCTCCTGCCAGGTCCTCCAGTGTCAAGCCACCCATCATGCCAGCTATAAATGTGAGGTGAGACTTCACTGCATCCAGAGCTCTCTGGATAATGTAATTTGCAGTCCCACCTCCCTCCCACACATGTGCTTGTGCACAGGTGTCCATGTACACAGAGACACACCCAGCCCCCACACACACTAGGACTCAGGTAGCAAGAAAAGTGTATTTATTGAAGATTAGTAGAGGGACAGTTGGAGCCCCAATTGGTTGGATTATGTTGACTTGCAATATTTTGACATTGAGTCTCTTTCACACAGTTAACTGGAAAAAAAATAGTGGATCATCATCACTGTAGGGAAGAAATCCCCAGCAACAATTTGGAGACACAAATTACTTGGAGCAGTGGCTTGTATTCAAGTGAATATTTTGATGGGTCAGACACTAAGCAGATCATGTTTATTGGATTCATTTATTAATATAGCCATGCATTCAACCAGTATTTATTTACCTCTGAGTTTGGCTGAGATTGAATTTTTTGGACATGCTTTCTTTCATTGGAGACTTTCAAGCTTTATTTTCTTCCCACATGCCAGGTAATGAGGATGGGGAAGCATATAGGAACCCATTACTGCCTCTTTGATCTTATAGTCTAGTCAAGAAGACAAAGATGAAACAAAAATGTCACAAATTACCACTGTAATCATTTTGAATCTTATAAAGGAGAGCACACTCTTTTTCTTCCCCTAACCACTGTAATGCTCAGATGCTGATATTATGCTCATTTTACTGATGCAGGTCAATGGTTTAAAAATTGCCCCAAGTCACCCAGCCAGGAGGTGGCTGTCCAGTGCTGTGCACAGTTACAGAGGGAGGGAGAATTTCTCAAGTTGGGATGTGAGTTGTGATAGTACCAATTCCATCCTAGGGACCTTGGAATTCTAATCTAAGTGGATCTCCAGGGTTATAATTAATCAGCTGAAAACATTTTTACAGTTCAGAGAGCTCATTATAAGTCATGCCTTCTTCAGCTTTAAAATTGAAGAAGCCCCAGCAGTGGACTCTATAATGATCTGCCCAGGACTGTCAGGTTGGTGAACATAAACACAGTGTTTTATACCTGATGTTTGGAGTCCTACCCATCTGAATTGCAACCCTGGGCCACCTGGCCCACAGGGTGATGGTTATATACAACTCTGGCAGATGAGAATTCATTCACGTTTATTCTGCAAACACATTTTGAGCACCAAAAGGATTGTGGGTGCTGCGAGCTCTGTGAGTACAGAGTTGGGGGTAAGATCCCCTGCTGCCATGTGGATTCGTTCAGCTACAAAATTTATAGAGAAATTAAGACAGGGTGGATAGCTTACAAAAGTCAACTTCAAGAGTGCCTTGCTAAGCAAGAGATGGCTACCTTTGCCACTTTAAAGGAGTGATCCATGACCACCAAGGAAGTGACATCTCCATGCTAGTTTTCATGACCAGAAGAAGTTAGCTATACAGAGGAGAGAGTTTTTTTCAGGGAGGGAGGGATGAAATTGTTGCGGTGTTGGAGGAGGACTGATAGACTAAGTAAGCATGTTGAGCCAATTGTGTTGGAGAGAGACAGAAGGGAGCCAAGTCACGTAGGGCCTTGACATTTTAATAAAGACTATGAATTTTGCTAATAAAAAAAATAACCATAGAACCACCCTTTTTAGAGGCAAGTACACACTTATTGCTCATCTTTGGACAACATTAGCCTTCTTATTCAGGTCCCTGCATGCAAAGAAGACCCTGCAGGAAAATATGAGTGAACGAATCACAAGAGACTGTTCTCTCCTGAGTTGAGCGAGCAGATAGAGCTTGAAAAATCTCACACATGCCCCAAGAGAGTAGCTTTCCTTTAGGTAAAACTGATAATATACCTGAGCTTTAGCCAGGAACCCACCCACTTTTTCCAGGGTACTTCTTGGTTGGGGAGGGGGATAGGGGATCCCGAGGGGGTCGTGGTCATCCCAGGATGCAGAAGCACAACCCAAGAGCCAACATGGAAGCTGCTCTTCTTCACACTTACCTCTGCATGAAAACAGGAACCTATTTACTTGCAGGATGTTCTCAAAAATGCCTTATAATGGGAAGGTTCGGGAAAATTGCATGTAGGAGAATTTATAGTATTTGCTGGATTGCCTGATTTCACTTGAATTTTGTACAAAACCCTGCCTAGACAGCTTTTGTTTTCAGATGTGATCTGGAAAACACTTTTCCACTTTCTTAGTAGAGTTCATCTGCTCAGTCTACTTGTTCATCATTTAGCATGACATCCTCTGCTCTCTGCTCTGCCTTGAAATTGGGAAGGCTCTGGAAGTGATTAGATGGTGGTAAAGCAGCTTTTATGATTTGTACGTCAGAGATAAGCAGCAGGGACATCAACTCCTCTTGCCCAATAATGAAATAATAATAATAAAAAAAGTAGACAGTACAACATTTAGCAGAATGCACTGGGCTGGACTTATCTAGCCCAGCTGCTCGAAATGTAGTTAGGCCTGTGATGGTTGCATCTGTATGGAACATGTACAGCCCTTTGCTGCTGGTCATGACTCCCTGCACAATACAGTATGGCACCTGCTTACACAGCATCACAGTGCACTGGGCAAAATGTAGGGATGATTTAAAGTATGGGGGAAGATGTGTGTGTGCTATATGCAAATCCTATGTCCTTTCATCATAAGGGGTTTGAACACCCATGGATTTTGGTATCTCCAGGGGTCCTGGAACCAATCCCCTGTGAATACAGAAGGACCTCTGTAGTTTCTGTTTGCATTTCCAGTGTCAAAAATGTTACTCTTTCACAATCATTGATTTATTTTTATACTGTTTTATTAAGGTATGACTTATATAGAATGAAGTAATAGATGATAAAAACTACACCTCAGCAAGTTTTTACACCTGTATGTCCTTCTATAACCTTCTTCTAGGTCTAGCAATAACACAATTTCAGTGCCCTGGGAGATGCCTCCTCCCCCTGACATCTGTCACAGACACCCTTAGTGTGTTCTCAGACCTCATATAAATGGAGTCATATGGCAATCAAGGAATTGGTGTCATTGTCATTATTCGTTCTCATCATTAAGTTTCCACTGTGACAGGGCTCCATGTCTGTGACCCTTATGACATTCAGGACTAGGTAACTCTTGAGGGTGGTGGGGATTGTCCAGTGCATTGTAGGATGCTGAACAGCATCTCTGGCCTCTGCTTAAGATATGCTGGTAGCACCCATCCTAGTCATGATGACCAAAAATGTCTCCAGATATTTCCAAATTTTATGTAGAGTTGAAAACCATTGTATTATATGGATATACTTTTCTTTTTTCTTTTTTTTTTTTTTTTTTTGCAGTACTGAGATTTTTGAACTTAGGTCTCAAACTTGCTAGGCAAACTTGCTAGGCTCTACCATTTGAGCCACACTACCCCATCCTCCAGTCCTTTTTTTGCTTTAGTTGTTTTTCAGATAGGGTCTCATGCTTTTGCCCAGGCTGACCTAGGACCACAGTCCTTTCATGTAGCTAGGATTACAGAAAAACACCACCATACCCAACTTGTCCTTTGAAATAGATTCTCCCCCAGGCTGGCCCCAAACCAAGATCCTCCCAAGTAGCTGGGATTTACAGCTTCCACACCTAGCCCTTACAATTTTAAAGAATAATTTCAAATTCACTGAAAAGTTGCCAAAATAGAACAAAGACCACCTACAATGTACTTTTCCCTAGATTCATCTGTTGTTAACAGAGAGAGGCAAGAATATGGCAAGGGTGATAATGGATCATTGCAATCTAAACGTGTGTTGTCAGTGACCAGAAATGGCAAAATTATGGATCCTTTCCATTGTAATGAGTGGAAAATGCCAAGGCTTTGCCACCTGGTCCATCTCCAGCGTCTCCTTAGAGTGCCACTTTAAATTGTGCAGAAGGCAAGTTACTGAAGTCAACATCTCCCACGACCTTCCATTTGGTTTTGTGTCAGGGCTTCCAGGAGCTCATTTGACAGCACTTAGGAAATGAAGATTCACAGCATGGGCACCCACTCTTGAGGGATCAGGATTATTGCTTTATTTTATACAGTGCCTCTCTTGGAGGTTGGAGGGGTATCCTGAGGCTCCATTCACATCTTCTGGCTACTAGAGACCCATTTATAACCCAGAATAGTCATTCACTCTACAGGCCAAGAAAGTAAATATACTTTTATCTCCACCTAGGGAGTCAGTGCCCAAGACACTTAAGATGGAAGGCCACCTGCCACTTAGGGACCCAGGCAGAGTGGGAAATTGCTGCAAGATGACAAAGAAGTAAAATGGTCTAGAACCATAGAAGTAGATTCTAGACTTAGTATAGCCAGGAACAGGTTGGGCGCAACCCAGTCTCTGTAGCTTAAAATTTCTTTATCCAAAATGTCTGTTCTATGGAGCTTATAATGCATCATTAGAATCAAAGAGGTAAATACTTGGTAAAGTGAAATTCTAAACAGAATATCATGCATGAGATTCGCAGTACCTCCGATGAGCCTTTGAAGGAATGGGTAACTAGAAAAATGCATCTCTTGGATGCATTTGAAACCTGTGCCCCCTCTAGGTGTTCACTGCCCTACTGTGGGGTGGGGAGAGCACCCTGTCACACAGACATATCTGAGACACTTTGTGCAGTGCATGACTGCAGGTCACACACCTCCCCCCCCAGAGATGACCAGCAGTGACAGTGATAGTGACTACTCCAGTCCCAGCCTACTGCTACCCATTTGAATTAACTTGTGTCCTCTCCTCTTCTCCCCCCAGGCCTCTCTACTGAAGGTGGCGCCAAGCGCCAGGAGCACCTATCTCGATTTTCCATGCCAGATCTGAGCAAAGACTCTGGAATGAACGTCTCGGAGAAGCTGAGCAACATGGGTACCCTTAATTCGTCCATGCAGTTCAGGAGCGCAGAGTCGGTGCGCAGCCTGCTGTCTGCGCAGCAGTACCAGGAGATGGAGGGGAACCTCCACCAGCTCAGCAGCCCCCTGGGGTACAGGGATCTGCAGTCCCATGGGAGGATGCACCAGAGCTTTGACTTTGATGGGGGCATGGCGGGCAACCAGCTGCCGGGGCAGGATGGGGTGCGCATCCAGCCGATGAGCGAGCGCACGCGGAGAAGAACTACGCGCGATGACAACCGTCGCTTCCGCCCTCACCGGTCCCGGCGCTCCCGCCGCTCGCGCTCGGACAACGCGCTGCACCTGGCCAGCGAGCGCGAGGCCATCTCCCGGTTGAAAGAAAGGCCCCCTCTGAGAGCCAGGGAGGACTATGACCAATTCATGCGACAGCGGAGCTTCCAGGAGAGCCTGGGCCAGGGATCCCGGAGGGACCTGTACGGCCAGTGTCCGAGGACTGTATCGGACCTGGCTTTGCAGAATGCCTTTGGGGAGCGATGGGGACCTTACTTCACTGAGTATGATTGGTGCTCCACCTGCTCTTCCTCTTCTGAGTCTGACAATGAGGGCTACTTCCTAGGAGAACCAATCCCCCAGCCGGCACGTCTGCGATATGTCACCAGTGACGAGCTGCTGCACAAATACAGCTCATACGGTGTCCCCAAATCCTCCACGATAGGTGGCAGAGGACAGTTGCACAGTAGGAAAAGACAGAAGAGCAAAAACTGTATCATTTCATAATAGGATGGGGGTCAGAGAACGTGGGAAGATGGGAGCTAAGAATGTAAATTCAGAAACTTGCACTGTTTTAAATTTTCAAGAGCTTTTGGGGGTGGTTCATGAGGGAGAAAGGGAAAGCGTTCTCAGTGGATAGAGGCAAGATTGCAGATTGACTCGTAGGTAGTCACAGTCCTTGGCATGTTGAGTATTATTTGCACATTTCACTTTGGAAACACAGTAGACTCTGGGGAGGCCAGGGTTGGTCACTTCCTTCCCATCAGTTCTGTATGGAGTGGCCACTCGCAAGATGGCTCATTGTTACCTGCTGGCTTATATCCTTTCTGGTTCTCTTAATTTTAGGACCCTTTTTGCAGTAAGTAATTTCTTTATCAGCCAGGACCCCAGACTAAGTTATTTACATGTCCATTGTAAATGCAATGTAAATGAAAGTTCTGATAAAATATTTTTGTATTTTGTAATATCAAAGGAATTTCTATATCGTAGGACTCAGTGGGGACTTGCATGCCTGTCAGCATTGTCTTGGAGTAGTAGTCAAAGGTGGCCCAGGACCACCTTTTTTTTTTTTTTTCTCTATACAAACTTTGTTGTTACATGTCAGTGAAACCTTTTTCAAAGGAGTATATTCAATTTGGCTTTTTGTGACTGGAAAAAAAATTAACTATTCTACCCAAAGCATTTTATGCTCCATCGTTAAGGAGCCATCCTTTAGCCCGCTCCCACCCTCAGTAGAATTTATTCTCTACAAAGTGATAGTATTTTTTTTTTATTGCCAATGTAACTTTTGCCAATTAGAGAAACCAACCAGTGTCAGTACGGTTCCGTGAGAAATGCCATCCCTGCTGAGGACATTGAAGTTGCTTAATGTTGATCTATCCCTTGGGGAAAATCAAAGTGATCGTGAGTGGTGCCGTTATGTGTGTCAGCATGACGTTGTTTTGAATGTGGCATTATTTTCTGGTGCTCCCACTTCCTGGATTGTATTATCTGCTTTCCTTTTCCAAAGGCAGACAGAGCTGCTGCCTTAGCCTGACAACCGGGTGTCCTCACAGCAGATGAGCTTCTGTGTTTGGAATGGAGGGACAGGAAGGTTCTGGGGACTCTGGGTGTGGTGGTGTGTTGCGTGTTACACATGGAGAAGGAATAAGGCAACTTGAAAACAAAGTAAGTCAAGATACAAGTTAAGGGAGGAAGGTCAGGGAAGAACAACTTCCAGATTGCAAATCAAGGAAAGTTGACACCCACCTTGAGTAGCCCCCAGTGCTTTTAGGGAAGACCCAGCTTAATAAACTCAGTAACCAGACTGACTGGGTCCCCCAGAGGACATGGCTGGTGAGATTTCAGATTTCTCTGTTGAAAGAGAGATTTCCACTTTGAACTTTGAGGCCTGTTGGTCAGACAGAAAATAGGCTCATAAGTGAGTTTGCTTAAAGAAGACATTTAACGGTTGTGCTGTTTATAGTAAAATAAAACTTCCTGCCCTGCTTCAGTTAAAAATGAAGCAGTTGCCTTTTTTGTCCATTCTCCTCCTCCCCTCAGTGGATTGTAGCAGTTGAAATAATCCATCAGAGGACCCACCTTTAGTGAGATGTGCTGTTCCTGTAGTACAACGGTGTGTCTCAGTGACCATCTGCCATGGTGAGGTGAGCGTGGTCTCTTTTCAGTATAGTAGTTAACATTTTCTAGTATTTTCTATGGAGAG
Source organism: Castor canadensis (assembly GCF_047511655.1). Classification (NCBI taxonomy): domain Eukaryota; kingdom Metazoa; phylum Chordata; class Mammalia; order Rodentia; family Castoridae; genus Castor; species Castor canadensis. The sequence goes on along the minus strand of NC_133395.1, from coordinate 122,132,557 downwards.
AATGAGAAAAATGGCTTTTTCAGACACCATCCCAAATGGGTTTGGGGTAAGGAAGGCTGTAAAGGACATGGTAATGGCACTCCATTCAGGATGTATTAAAATAATTTGCTTTTCAGGTATTAATATGACATTTGTCATTGTCACTGATTTTTTAAAAAAAGCAATGCAAATGTTGGTTGTGGCTGTTTTCCGCATGCTATCTTCATATCTAAATGCTTCATTAATTATCTGAGCCTCTGGAGAATTAACTCTATTACGTTTGTATAGTAAGTTTGTAAACTACTTGGCAAACTGATTAAGAAATAACATGCAACACCACGCTACTACAGTGGCAGGTTTCTGGTAGACATTGGGTATGTCCGATTTGGAGTTTTGAGTTTCTTGATTGATCAGAATAAAAATGCATTTATGAAGAAAAGAAAAGAAAGAGGAAAAGTAGATCACTTAGCAAATAGTAGGTTGAAACTATGTCTGTCCTCTGTGGCCCCAAATCCAATGAAAGAAATGCTCCCAATAAAAGTTGTTTTCGAACTCCATCCTTCTTAGAGTAGCTCTTACACTTCCCAAATAAGGCTTGAGCCACCATCAGCAAACAAGAAGGTGGCCTAGAAACTGACATATAACCAATACCCAAGGAATCTGGAAGCTTAAGTAATTTCAGGTCTAGCTGTGCAAAAAAAGCATCCAGGGATAACTGTCCAGAACATAACGTATAATGAGATACAGGCCTCAGGGTCAAGGTGCCTATTAGCAAGACCACCTCCTTTTCCTCCACCACTGCAGATGTCTTCCTACCCCAATTGTAGTGAGGCATCTTACAGAGGATGTCAATAGAGGATGGCTAGGTCCTCACAATGATGGTGCGTCCTCCAAATGAAGGAATGCCATGAAGAGAGCAGGATGCCATTGCTTTAGGATTTCTACCTAAAAGTGATAACTTACGCATAACATTCCACAATCTCATTCCCCAAGAACTTAGTGCATTCTTTCCTAAAGCAAGAACTTAAGGTCCTCCCTTGATTTCTGCAACTTAACCATTTGCTCTTATGGTCAAGTTTCCCCTGTGAGTGGGAAACTTAGAGCATTTCATCTTTTACAGAAGTTATCTTTTCCCACTTTCCTCTCCTTTCTGCTGCCTTGCTTGATTTTTTTTTCTATCTCTCCTAATATTAAGCTTATCATTTGCTTACAACTCCAGCTCTGGAGTTCAGTCCATTTCTCATTGCTGCTCAATTCAGTGGCAACAGAATTGACTCTTTCCCAGGTCCAAGAAGTATAAGTTATTGAGATTTTCTGAATGGCCTTGCCAATACTTAGCAGCCTTGGTACTGTGAAAAGGTTTCTTAGCAACCTGGTGGCATTGAAAGTGGCTTTAAGAGACCCTTCTTTCTGTCACATAGTTCTGGGATCTCTACCAAGTGTGAAGGTGAATAAGGTGAGGGAAATCAGACCATACTTCCTGGTTTTTCACTTGCCCAAAGGAAAATTGCTGGTGTTGGTTGTTTGACACCTTCTTTCCACATTCATTCCTATTTCTAACCAGCTGAGCTAACAAGTAATTTTGTTTTTCTAATATGAGACTTGGAGGCAGTACTTTCTCATCTTTTCTTGTAGGATATCCCTGTACTCTAACAAAATGAGGTTTCCTCTCAGAGCAGCTTTCTGCTTCTTCGGTTCTATAGGCATTGTTGAATTTAAGTGGGGCCAGTGATTGCACAAATATAGCAGCAAGTCTGTCCTCCCAGCCACTAGAACAGATAATAAGCAATGGATTGCTGTATACTTTCCCAGAAAATGTGGGGGTACAGCCCTAGAAATCTGAGTAATGCTCCAACCAGCCAAGACCAGTTGATCTTCTTTGTATGATAACGAATCTTATTTATGAGCTGATTCTTATCTGTCTTTCCACCCTGGGCTCTCTTGCCATGAAACAAAAACCAGTACACCAAACATTTAGGAAGCATCAATCATAAATAATTGGGAGACTCCATTTCCTGTGTCCCCCAGATTAGGGATGCTAAGGGAAGCTGATCTCTCAGGCTAAATAAAAGCAGACCTCTTTGGTCTCCTTTTCCATCCTCATGTTCTTTGCCAATTAGTACAGGTAGCCTTTTGTTCACTTTGCAGAGGTCAAAGAAGAGTCTATCTGATTCTTCATTGAATCACACATTTTAACAAGAATGAGAACAAATATTTAAATCCCAGGAGAAGTGCCCTTTGTGTATTTCTAACAGAAACCAGATGCTTTTGCTTCATAATGAAGACCCATCTATGGTTAAGGAACAGTGCAAAATTGAACCAGTTATCTGAATATTTCATGCAAGAAGGTTTGCTATTAGCAATGATCTGGCACTTTCAGGGCTTTACAATGGGCTCTGCAGACAGCATTCTACAAGCTCCACTACTGATTTTGAAAGTCATTGCCAACTGCCACCTTTTAAAAGCCACCATTCTTGAAATACAAGGGAAGGGACCTTTGCCTTGTCTCCAGTGGTTTATTCCTCTGGGGCCTTGGCAGACAGCTAAGCATGTCTGTGTGACCATTCCGAAGTCGTCATCAAGGTCAAGATCAAGAATGGATTAGATTCTCTTTCCATTTTCTCATAATAGTAGTCCAGTCAGCACAAGATTCCCACACAACACTACTCACTGCGGAGAGTTACCTTGTTTTATAAGCTTACTTCCTGCTTTCCTGCTGACAGAACTAGCTTTCCTCAAGAGAATAAAAAAGAGGAGGGAGAAAAAATCACATAGTGTTAGGGAACATCTCTGTGATTTAGATGTGATAATTCATGGGATAGAAAACATTGTCTAGTTCTATCCTGAGTTTTCTGAGAAAATCCCTTCACCTGACTGGGCCTTTGGTCTTTGATGTTCAGTAGGTCACTGATCAAGCTTTTCTAAATTTTTCAGAGTTACTTACCAATAAGGTCTGTCATCAAGCCTACCTATTTGATTTCCATATTTTTCCTAAAATGTTAGGATTCTATCATAGACCCTGACTGAACATTGTAAGGTCTTCAAGTCCTCCATTTTCATTAGCAAACTAGGACTTGACAGTATTCCCTCTTCTAAACTCATTCCTTCTTACACAGGATTGCTTTGCCTATCTCCTGTTTTAATTTCACATGCATAAACACAATTTCAGAGGGCCTGAGAACATGAGGCAGGCCAGAGTCTGTGTTACTTGTCGAATGTCAAACTGTTTGTCAAGGAGGTTGCCACAGGCCTTTGGTGTGGGCTCTGCCAGAGACTGTCCCAAACACTTTGCTTGAGATCCGTGCCCTGTAAAATGGATATGATGTTTTACCAATGTCTGTAATACATTTGTAAACTTCCAATAAAATTTGAATAAAAGAAATATTGCCATTGTTCTCAGTCCTTTCTCACCTTCCAGATTTGCAGGATGGTCTTGACCTTCTGTCTGTCACCTCAACAGATAAAGCCAGCATGTGTCAGGGAATGAGACTTACTATGAGAGTTGAACCTGAGTGTTGAACCTGAGTTTGTCGATTTTGGCCAGTTAATTCTTTGTTGTAGAGAATCTTCCTGTGCAATGTAGGGTTGAAAGGTGCTTAGCATCACTGTCCTCTACTCACTAGATGCAACAGCAGCCCCTCCCACCTCCCTAGTCACAAATACAAGTACTTCACCTATCACACCCATTAGGACGCTACTGTTCAAAAAAGCAAACAATCAGAAAACAAAATAACAAATGTTGGTGAAGATGTGGAGAAGTTGGAATATTATGCACTGTTGGTGGGAACATAAAATGATGCAGGGCTGAGAAAAATGGATAGTAGTTTCTCAAAAAATTAAAAATAGGATTACAATATCCAGCAATTCTCCTGGGTATACACCAAAAGAACTGAAAGCAAAGTCTCACAGAGATATTTATCAACCATGTTAACAGCGGCATTATTTACAATAGCCACAAGGTGGAAGCTACTAATGGATGGATGGATGACCAAGATGTGGTATGCACATACAGTGGAATAATGTCCAGCCTACAAAAGGAAGGAACTTGTGCCATGCTGCAAAACGGATGAACTTGAGAACAATAAGGTAAGTGAGATAAGTCCGCCACCAAAAGACAAAGACTGTATGATTCCACTTAAATGAGGCATCTAGAGTCAAGTCATAGAGTTCAAAAGTAGAAGGGTGGTTATCACAGGCTGAAGGAGAGAGAATTGGAGATTTACTGTTTAATGAACATAGAGTTTCCATTTTTCAAGATAAAAAAGAATTTGCTACTGAACTGTATGCTTTAAAATAGTTAAGATGGTAAATTTTTACATTTTTATTTTACCGCAATTTAAAAAAATGTCTCCACACATTACCAGATGTCCCCTGAGGGCAAAGATGCCTGGGGTTGAGAGCCACTGGCTTAAATGCAGCCTTTCTCAGCATCCTGGCTTCTTGGGGATTTTTTTTTTTTTTTGACAGTACTGGGGTTCCAATTCTGGGCTTCACACTTGTTAGGTAGGTGTTCTACCACTTGAGTCATACCTCCAGCACTTTTTGCTCTGTTATTTTGGAAATAGTCTCTCACTTTTTGCCCAGGTTGGCCTGAACTGAGATCCTCCTATTTTAAGCTTCTTAACGTAGCTGGGATGATAGGCACACAATGGCATGCCCAGCTTTTTTTTCTGTTGTTGGGGTCTCTTCAACTTTTTTTTGGGGGGGGGCTCCTGGTACCCAGCTCCCTTGGGGATTCTTAAAACTGATTCCTGTTCAGGCCACACAGTAAACTCTCAGTTCTTAGCAGGAACTGAAACCAAGTGACCCCAAAACATTTTTATTTGCTTGTAAGCAAATATTGAGTGATTTGTCTGCAGAGTTAAATCCATAACTGTTCCTGTTAGGACAGTTTTAACATTTTCTGTGAGCCAGGACCAGGGCAGCACATAAGTCTATTTTCTCATGTCTGATTCACGTTTAGAGTTGCTGGATGTTGCAATATCATTCATTTATTCAGTCCACATACATTTATTAAGGGCTTACTCTATGCCAGACACTGCTCTAGGTGCTTAGAATATAGCAATATGTAAAACAAACAAAAACCCTACCTTAAAGGAATTTACAAACTTAACTTTCAACTAGGCAAGGAATCTGGAAGAGCAAATAGTCTCCCCCTCCTAACCATGAGGACTTGGGAGACACAGGTGAGAGTTATTTCATTCTAAGGCTTTCCAGGTGCCTTGGGATAAAGACGTGTTCAAAATGACCATTCATAGGCCCTGCCTGCAGTATGCATGGCCTTCTGGCAGCTGTGGGCTGGACTGTATTGCCTCCTCTTCAGCCAAAATGAAGGGAGTCAAGAGAGGCACCTAGTCAGCAATATATATAACATGGTAACCCAGACTCTTCATATTCCCGCTTTCAAGAATGTAAACTTAAGAAATTGTGACAGAACAGGGCAGAGGGAGCTGAAGTTGAGAGGATGTGTAGGGAGAAGCCAGGAGCTGGAGTGTGGCCTAGGAGTGTCATAGTGACAAAGATAAGACAGAAGCTTAGACCAAGAGCAGGTCTAAGAACAAAGACGGGCTGAGCCCAGATGCATCAGAATTGACCAGAGGAGCTGACCCCAGAGCTCCCGCTCCTCCAAACAGAATCTAGTTCTTTCCATGGAGGTGTTCTTCTAGGATGACCATTTGATTTGGGTCTTCCTCATTGCAATTCTCTGTTGTTAGAGCGCACATCCACATAGTGTCTTCCTCAGGCTCGGGTATACCTGACAATCCTACTTAAAACATGGAAAATTCTGAGTGCCAGCTATGCACCTTTCCTTTTGCCTCCATGCCCCTTTAACACTTTGAATCCTGTCTCAGCCACTTGCTGGTTTTTATGTGGGGGAATGTCTGTGTGCCCTCTGAGACTTGTCTTTTAATCTATCAAATGGAAGAGTTTTCATGGGTATTGTGTGTTTACAAGAATAATAGATGTCAACCTGTTAGCACTGTGCCTGCTACACCAAGAGCTCAAAACTCATCAACTGTTGCTGCTATTACTATTATTATTCCTCTTCTTCTCAAAAGAAAGGATGGCAGGAACTACATACTTGCTATCTGGTCTAACATTACTCTTTATCTTTTCTCTTCATGTAAGCATAAATAGGATTTAGAGACATCCAAAGAAGACTTGAATATTCACAATGTGTAAAAAAATGCTTACAGAGCTTATTTAAGAACCCCTGATCCTTTCCACAGTGGTCTGGCTCAGTGGAACTGGGGTTGAAGTCCAGAATCTACTCTGTTATCAAGACACTTCGTGTCATTCTGCTCTACCTGGTGTAATGTCAAGAAATTCTACCTTAGTAGTTTTTTTCTTCCAAGTCTCTGGGAAAAATAAAACAAGCAACAATAAATGTATCTCCAGTCACATGTGCTTCGATGAATCTGGTAGCAAACCCATTGGTTTGGATGGAGAGGTTTGATCCACGTGTTTATAACCCAAATTTGGAGGATTTGGGATGTATTCACTTTTGTCTGATGAAGTGATAATCTTCAAAAAGTTAAATTTACCTTACTAATTTTTCCTGATAGGCATATAGCACTACTGCATTAAAGAAAGTGAGCTTATTGTGAAATACAGTCTAGCAATTGTGTTTAGATTTTAGCATTCTCCTCACGGCTCAAAGTCAAAGTCTTTTCGTGGTCAAAATTACCTACATAGAGTATTTAAAATTTCACATCTCTGGCCCTATTCCTAGAGGATCTGATTCAGCAGGGCCTGAGAAACTGCATTTTTCTTACTCATTCAGCAAGACTACCTTTTGGGGGAAAGTGTCCATGCCTCTCACCATGGGAAATCCTTTATCTTCTGGAGCCCTTGTGCCCAGCTTGTGTTTTGCTTCTGGTGGAAGGGTCTGCTTCTCAAATCTTCACTACTGCCTGTGTAAGGTGGACACTGCTCTACTTTTGCCCTAAAGTGAGAAACATTGGCCCCTTTAGAAAACCCACCCCAGCATGACTGCTAAATTCAGCAGACTTTGTCTGAGAGAGAAGTCCATACTTTAACCCAAAAAGGATAGCTTATCAGGAAATGTAGCAGATACATAATTGAAGGCAAACACAGGCTAAAGTTTAGGGGGAAATGACAAAAACATACCCACCCTGTGAGAGATGACATGATGTAAGAACTTTCTCAGTGAAATACCAGTAGATACTTTTCCCCAAGTTGGTCAATTCTGGAGATATAAACAGATGGTTGATAGACAGCTTTGTCCCCTTAACACATGTTAACAAACAGAGGGACCAAAAGAAAAAGTAAACTCAATATCCTCAGGAATTTGGACCATAAAGGACAACCATCTAAGGTTAGATTCTTTGGATTTTAAGTAATCAAAGCTTATTTCACACAAACTTGTGCAAAAATAAATAAATAAGGGGTGGGTAGCTACAGTTTATTTGCAAGATATTCCATGTCTCACAAGAACCCAATGCAAGCAGCTTTGTGTCAGCCTGGAATGGGGAAGCCACTAAGATTTCAGAAGGTTTCTACCCCAAGTTTTAAAATTCTACTTGTCTTCCATTGTCTACTTAATCATCTCCCTTTTAATGTGCCTTTGTGGCTTTGGGGAGCTCATGGTGGGAGGCAGGGTATATGGCTCTCCCTAGCTCCTGAGTTGCCTCTTATTCTTACAAGATACTCTGATGGATTTACTTTGGATCAGGTCTTACCAGACACTGGAGGACCAGGGTGGAGGCCCAGGTGCTAGCATGCTGGCAGAGGGCTAGTTCTTATGGGCAAGGGAACAATTTCCAATTAGAGAAAGCTTTGGGCTAAGCAGACATCCCCAAATGTTTCTGCTAAAGGAGCTATTCTAGGAACAACCAGGGGAACGAAAAGGGATTATCTACTAGATATATTTCTAAACAGTGTTTGCACTCCATCTATTGAATTCAACCTATGATCCCACAGGAAAGTTTCTACAATCTACCAAATCCTAGGGTTCCAACTGGCCCAGACTCAGCTAAGTATTGCATTCAAAGGAACACAATGCAACAACCAAAAATATTATAAATTCATACCCACTATTTCAAGTCTGTGCTGTCTCTCAAGAAAACACCAAAGGAACAGGTGAATTCCTAATACATAGCAAATGTCTTAGAAAGTCTCTTTCCCCACTGCTGTTCTTGTCACTGTTCTGCAACTTTCCCCTCAAATTCTCTCTTCCCCCCTCCCCAGTCCCAACTTATACCCCCAACTTACCCAGTGCACAGGTTTTTTTCTGTCATACTTCCTGTTCCCTTGCCTATTCTTTATCATGTAATAAAACTGTACACTCTGTCTGGTTTCATTTTTTTTTTGCCTCTGCTTAGCTCAATACCTGGGACAGTATTATTTCTGATACTAGATGAGTTTTTCTTTTCCTCTCCCAAAATTCAGGGACCATGAAGGATTTTTGTCCTTTGCTTTGTAACTTGTGTGAATTCCATCCAGGTAGCAGGTAAAATGGTGGCTGCGGGAAAGTTATGTTTGTGATCATGGTCAAGGTCTAAAACCCACTGGCCACTCTTTGTGGTAGGCAGGGTCTCTGGTCTGGCACTTTCTTTGTTCTTTGTCAACTCCTCACAAAAACCATAACTACTGGAAAGCATTGCATGATGTGCACACAACAAATAAATGCCATGAAAATCCACCTGAAATGATCTTTCAGTTTTTCTTCATGGACTCTCCTGGCATCTAGCTCTTTGTAGCACTTCATGTTCCAACCACTTAAAACATTCACATTCCAACACTCTGCCTTCTGCTAGTACTCTACTTGGCTGACTAATCCTTAGATATACTTCCTCTAAGATGAAGTCAGGTCCCAGCAAGTTGAAAACAGGTATCTCTGGGCTCCCATGGAACTGTGCCTCTCTCCTATTAGTACCTTGCCATTGTGGGTCTCCTTTTCTCCCTTTCATAGGGATGCTAGCTGTCCTTTAGCACTGTTGGCTCTGCAGCCTAAAACATTGTAGGTGCTCAAAAAATATTTTGAAGGAATGTCGTAAGATTTCTAAACTTCCTGGTTCAGTTAAATTCAAAGGAGGAAGAGGAAGTATGAATTTAGTGTTTCACACATGTGAGCATTTGGGTCCCCACCTGAACTCTTAAAGGAGCCCTAGTCCAAGGGTTTCTAAAGAAAGTGCTTTTTCTCCCCACTGTATAATAAGCTGCTACAGGCAGAATTTCACTCAGCTCTCCCTACAGTGGCTGTGTCTGAGATCAGGTTTGCATTGCTGAATTTCCTTTTTTTTTTTTAATAGATTCTATCAAGGCAATGGTGTTTTCCAATTTAAAGGAGTAATAGTGCCCTTGGACTCCATAATGAAGCTACCAGTATTTCAAGTGCTATCAACTACAAATACAGAAAGCAGAGTCAAGAGTTCATGCCACTGAATTATAATCAGATGATTTATAACATAATGAAAGAACCATCACTAGGAAGTGAGGATTTAAGAAAAATTGAATCCATATGGATTGGGAAAATGCTGCAGAAGAATAAGCTTATATTAGCAAATGGAAAACATTATCATATTTCAGCATACTTCTTTTCATAGGTCTAGTGCTAATTACAGTGCCATTGTTTATTGGAAAATGTGCCTAACCAAGCAAGGAGAAAATCAGGGCACACTTAGTGGGTAATAGGAATCTGCACTGAATTAGAAATAAGTTGGATGTTACAACGCTTAATTTAATAGAAGCTCCAATAGCAGAAATAAAGAAAAAAAAAAACACAAAGAAGTGATGTTTTCTAACCAGTACCAAAAAGTGATTCTAGCAAAAGCAAATGTTATTCTGACATTTCAGATACAATCAGCTGAATATTAACTGTGAATAGGAATCCAATGGACAAAGCTTTGTAAAAGCAAATATTCAAAAATTAACTAATGCCACAGTCAACAAAGTTTTTACACATATTAAAACCAAATCATTTGAGAGGCAGAGATAGGAGGCTCCTGGTAAAAAGTTAGCAAGATCCTCTTTCAAAAAACCAAGCTAGGCACGGTGGTGCATGCGTGTAAATCCCAGCTACTTGAGAGGCAGAGGTAGGATGATCACGCTGCATGACCAGCCAAAGGAAAAGAGCAAGACCCACCTGAAAAACAAGCAAAAAGGACGAATGGTATGGCGAAAGTGGTAGAACATTTGCCTAGCAAGTGCAAGGAACAATACTACCAAAAATAACTTTTTAACCTTAATCTATAATCTAGAGTTTATCTCTTTTACCAAACTGGAAAAGTAGATCTTATCACCCAAAAGTAAGCACTGTATGCCTGACTTATGGAGAAATCAGAGAACTGTGAGCATGTACTCTGACCTATAAAGAAGAGAAACTGACTATATTCCTTTCATTTCAAAAATTGTCCCAGATAAAAAGCCCAGAAAAGAATTTGGCCCATTTAGTTACAAAATCTATTCTGTAAATCTCATCTATCAACTGTTTCAAGGTTGTTTCTCAATTCTGGTGATTGGGGAAATTTTGAGTAAGGAATAGGTGTGGCTGAGATGTTTACTGCTCCCCGAATGTCTATGTATCCTCTCAAGTTTCCAACCCCCTTGCAGCTCTGTGGGATCTTGTGACTATCAGAGTCAGGCAGTGGGCAGCCTCTGGGCATTTACCTCCATTTCTCATCCCAAGCCATGGTGACCTGGATACCAGTGTTGCAATACCAAATCGTTGCTAGAGACAATCCTTGAGTCACTGGGTGGCAGAAATCATCCATATAAGCTTTTCTTAATCAAGAAGTACACCTTCTTTGGGTTAAACTGAAGAGATTCAGAGTTAATATTTTTAGTACAGCCTATTGTAACTTATACATAAAAACCAATCTCAATTGACTGTCAAGGTTCTTTCTAAACTGGAGGGTCTAGTCAGGTGTATCATCTGATGACCACAGAAAGTTCTGAAGGTTAATGGGTTCAGTGGATTGGATGTAGGCCTTTTGTTAGTTGGTTTGGGTGGTTGCTTTTTTGGTTTGTTTAAATGATTAATTAACTAAAGCCTGTATCTATGATATTGGCCTTGGAGGACGATGGCCCTGGAGAACTACAAAGAACAAGCAGGTGCTTACCTATATTGCTCACCTGTAAGTGCTCAATAAACATTTGCCAAATCAAAGGAGTAAAAGAACTAACTAAATAATTAGAATGACCCAGGCAAAAATGACACAGATTGGAGTCCTTAGATATCTAAGTGCTTCCCTTGAAGGATGGAGGGACTTTCCCACTTCACACAATAGCAGAGGCAGTGGAAGAAAATCACTGTGTTGAATTCATGCTCGTTCCTCAGATAATTATTGAGCACCCACTGTGGGCATTATTCGAAGGCTGGAGAAAAAAACCAATAAGTCAGACAATTTTCCTGTCATACTGGAGCTCTGCTTTGCTTTTCAAATGCATATTTTTTAAGCCAGAATTTGGTCTATAAGCAAATTTTCCAGTTATCTAGTTATTTGAGTTAGGTGGCATAAAAATTAGACAGAAGGTTCAAAGACACCAGCATTGTGTCTACTCAACAAACCCAGCTTGACTGGAGTTTTTGATTACTAACCTGGCTGGCTGGCTTTCCCCTTCTGCTTCTCCCCAGAGATTCCCACCTCCCTAGGTCTTTGAACGAGCACAGGTCTCCTAGTCTGCATCCTTGCCCATGCTCATTCTGAAGAAAAGCTGCTTCCTTTGTCAGCTTCTGTTGATCAATTTCTGGATCAGTTTCCTGCTGTTGCTGTTACCAAGGGTTTGGAGATGACCCTGTGGTAAACATCCCCCACCAGGAGGTCAGAATGATGAGCGTTTTCAAGGAGGTTGTGGCATCTCCAGAGAAATGCTCCCAGTCATTATAACTAACCAAATTTGGCACTGAACAGGCCAAAGGATTCAAAAAAAGAGCCTGCCTCCTCTCTGGGCTGCTCCTCAGAGGACTGCCTGCGACACAGAGCAGTGTTCAAGGGAGCAGCACTGCAAAGGGCAGCCACACAGTTGCACAGCTGCTCATTCCTTCCCCTCCCCATCCCGCCAGTGCTTTCCTGCTCACTCCCCCGGCCAGAGTCACCAAACAGCTGTGAATACAAGCTGACCACCCTATAGCAGCTGGGTTGGAGAGAGACTTCCAGCAGCCAGTTCTGTCTTTCTTCTACCTGCAGTCTCCAGTGCTCAGCCAGTGTTTAGAATAGACCCAGTCTTGCCATGGGACATGTGCCCTCCAGAACCAAGTGTCTCCTGATCAGGGCAGGCCTCTTTGTTCTGCAGATTAATGCCACAAAAACAGTCCTATAACTGAATGCATTTTAAAAGATGTTCCAACCTTGGGTGCTAACAGCTGCAAGTAAAATCCCTAGAGTGGGCAATGAATTGTCCACCAAAGGACAAGTTACAGAGGGAGGATGGAAAAAAATGGACCCCGCAGAGCAAGAAAGTGAGACTTTCCAGATTATTCTCTGCACCTATCCTGGGGCCTCATCTACTCCTTCCTGTCCCCTCTCCTACTAGGAACACATGCCTGTGACCCGTGATGGCTGTTGGAGTCTCCTTGCAATGGCCTCAGCCATCTCTTTTAATAACAAGGTATAATAACATGGAAAACCACATCCAAATGTTGACAGTACACTAAGAGAAGGAGCCTTCATATTTCTTCACCAAGGCAAGAGAGTGCCCTCCTCCTACAATTCCACCTTCCTCAGGCAGAACCCTGTGAATTTGGATTTCAGGGAAGAATATAAGTCAGCTAGACCTCCAGGAGGAGGGGAAGGACATACAGGCCACTCCAGTACCAGGTATTTATTGGGTCTCCAAGTTTGAAATCAGGACAGGTCAGATCTGCATCCTCGATGGGTCTTTGTCCACACTGATGATTAGCAGCAGGAGAAAAGCCCATCTCAAGATTGGGCCAAGAGTATTCTTTAGTTGGACTTGGGTCACATGACAAGGGGAGAGGACATACAGGAGGTATGGGGATAGGTAGTAAACCCAAAACATGAAGCGTTTGATGTCCCCACTCCAGAGGAACTAATACAGAAACCTTAAAGCGACAGAGGTTAACATGAGAAGGGGATCAGGAACCAGTGTAAAGATCAGTTAGAGATGAATCAACCTGGGTTGTAACACATTTGTACATGGAAGCAATGCTAGGAATCTCTCTGTATAGCTGTCCTTAACTCAACTAACAAAAACACTTTGTCTTTCTTGTTATGCTTATGTCTTCTCTTCAACAAAATTAGAGATAAGGGCAGAACGGGGGGGGGGGGGGGGGGGCGGAGAAATGACCCAAACAATGTATGCACATGTAAATAATGAATAATAATAATAAAAAAAGAATATTCTTTAATGTTCTCCAGTGGTTGTAGTAATGAGCAGACTTCTAAGCAGGAGGTTCTGTTAATTTTTCTACAGATCATGTTCAACGAAGTGAAATTAAGAGAATCATCGATCCTTCGTTCTTGCTGACCAATTCTACTTTATGATTTCTATTGGCTAGTTGATGCTTCTTTGAGAAAGAGGAAGCACCATGAGAAAGAAACATTGCTTGTAAACAGACCTTCTGTCCCTTTCGTCCATCTTCTGCTGTCACAGGGATGGTGGCTCGGCAGTTAAGTAGACAAGGATAACACCTGTGGGCTAGAGGCTGTGCATTCAGCAGCATCTGGATACTAAACCCATAATTTGACCGAGAGCCTGCCCCAGTGTGCAGCAAACAATGCTACAACATGCCTGCTTGCATGTGCGCACACACACACTCTGTAGATTTGTAAGAATCACTTTTTTCCAAGAATTGTATGTATCTAACTAAGCGGTTAGGTTTAGTGTATTACAATAAATCCACCAAAAATTTTTGGTATAAGGGCTTTTTATATGCAAGTTTTATTTTAAAAAATTCAACATAATCCACTACTTCTTAGCTATAGCTAGAATGAGGCAATTGTACCTGAAAGAATGTTTGGGAAGAAAAGCTGAAAGACTGGTGAGAAGAGGTAGGTATGGTGAATTTTTTGAAGATGGTTAATGGAAGATCAACCAGGAACCATCCAGAAGATAGAGTATTTTATTGCTATTCACTTGGAGGCTAGTTTCAGGAGCTGTGGCCTTCTGGGGACATGGGATCAACTTTCAATGGAGATATGCCACAGATTGGGACTATTGATATGTTCCATCTTGGTTCCACCCCTTCCCAGCTGGGTACCTTGAACACCTCTCTCTCGGGGACCCAGATAAATGTAGATACAGCACCTGTGAGGCAAAGAGAAGCTCTCACTTACTAAGAGATGAGTGGAAGCAAGTGAAACCCAAACAGGCTGATCCAAGAGAAACAAATGTGTCAGCTTGGTTGACCCTGGTTATTTCTCTTTCTTCTCCCCATTCCTTTACTTCTAAGTGGTATGCATCACCCATCTTCTAAGCCTGGGGCTGACTCAGCTGAGAGCAGTGTAGGAGATGTAGACATGAGAAAGAAGACCTTTTCTGCCCAGATAGTAGAATTGCAGACAGTATAAGCCTCCATTTGTCTTCCACTGAGACGCCATATTGTTTCCTCTCACTAACTTCCAACAGGGACTATGTAGGAAAGGTCTGGGACCAAATCCTCAAGCCTTTGGATCTGTTCTATGTGACACCCTATCTGTGAGCCCCAGGCAAATTCAAAAAGTCAGCCATTGCTGGAGGCCAGTCCATATTTATACCACTTCCAGATGGCACCCTTTGATTGATGCTTGGCAAATGCATGAGTAAGTTTGCTTTCCTTAAAAAAAAAAAAGAAAGAAAGAAAGAAAAGAAGCTATATTTGTTCCCAACACTGTAGTGTATGATGCCTCAAATATCTTTTCATTTTTATACTTGTCACAAGATTAGCATGACTATGGGGAAATATCTTCCAGGTCACGGGGTTAGACCACATGCCTGAAGTTGAGGCTGGTTTGGGGCTTCTCCTGAAGGGAATGGACAGTCGCATTGCCAAATGATGTTCACTTGGACATAAGTCATGCCTAGGGGAAGGACAAACTTCTCTCATGTCAAGCTGGAGGTGAGCAAGGCCAAGAGCTGTGAAGTGGTCCCAAGAGTGAGATAGGCCATATCAAGGATGTGATCCTGAATGACCCATGAAGACTCCTTTTAAATAAACGTGAATGGTGCCACTTGAAATTGTACAGCAAGGTGGCCCTCTGCCACAGAGACAAGGAACCTGAAACATGTTTGGGCTATGCAACTATGCTTATGTGACATGATAGAGATAAGACCTTGTTCCTGCCTCATGCTGCCATCAGTCTAGGGGAAGACAGACAGCAGGATATGAGATTAGCACATAAGTAAGCCATGCTTTGGGGCAAAGGTGGCACATTTTCAGGACAGTCAGTGTTGGAGGTAGTAGTTGTGTCCTTCAGCTCCATGAGGAATGTGGAGGGGGGTTATGTCCTCTATTCAAGCAGGCATTCGATATGTTTAACTACTGTGCTTCTTAGGCAAATGGGGTGGAAGAAGAAGAGGGGCTCATTTGAGTAGACATGGACAAGTTGTCTTGGTACTGTCTGTGTGGGGTGATAATGTTTGTACGCCAAGCTGGTGAGTAGACATCTTGGTGGCATGTGATTCTGTGAACATGTTTCCTATAGAGTGGAAAAAAAGTGATCAAATGGTTGTGGATTTTGTTTGCTTATCTATAAAAGATGTGGATTCATTTTGTGAAGATGCTGCATTCCAGCATGTCTGATGTTGTAGCTGGGTCCTCCCCCAAAAAAGATATGTCCCAAGTCTTAACCCCACAGAACATGTGAATATGACTAGGGTCTTTGCAGATATAATTAAAGATCTCTAAATGAGTTCATCCTGAAATTTAAGGCAGATTGTAAAGCCAATTATCAGTGTTATGAGAAAAAGGAGAGACAGACACAAAAAACACAGAGAGAAAAGCTATGTGAAGAACTCAGTAGACATTTGAGATATGGAACCCAAGCCAAGAATGCCAGAAGCTACTGGTAGCTGGAAGAGTCAAGGAAAGGTTGTATTCTAGAGCCACCAAAACTGTGAGGGAAGAAATTTCTGTTGTTTAGAACCATCCAGTTTGAGGTAATCTGTGATGACAGTCCTAGGAAATTAGCATAAGCATCCTCAGTGTTTGCTGGTAGGAAAGTGATTCTTGATTCCTGATTTCATTCTGCTCCAATAGCAGAGCCAGCAAAGCTGGTTGAGAGCATGTGGCTATTTCAGACCTACATGTTCTCAGACCTACATGTGCCTTAGAATCACCGAGGGGCTCATTAGCTGGATTGCTGAGCCCACCCCCAGAGTTTTGATTTGGGAAGTCTGGGGCAGAGCCCAAGAATCAGAATTTCTGACAAGTTCCCAGTTGCTGATGCTACCAGTTTGGGACCAACTGAGTTAAAAATATGCACTCTCCCTAGGGAAAATGAGTGTTTTTAATTTTAGAAACTAGTAGAAATTCTGGGGAAATAATTCTACCTGGAATAAGTAGTTAATGAAAAGAATAAAAACCTTTTATTTGCTATAGTTTACAAGGGTCAAAATTACAAATCAAACAAAACAACCAGAAACTCCTCTCCTCCTCCTTTTCTCTCTCTCTCTCTCTCTCTCTCTCTCTCTCTCTCTCGTTCTCACACACACACACAATTATCCTTCCATCTCCCTGTTTCCCTCCCCTCCCTCCATCTCTCTGTCTCTCTGTCTCTGTGTGTGTGCGTGTGTGTGTCTCTGTGTGTGTGTGTGCGTGTGTGTGTGTCTCTGTGCGTGTGTGTGTGTGCGTGTCTCTGTGTGTGTGTGTCTCTGTGCATGTGTGTGCGTGTCTCTGTGCGTGTGTGTGCGTGTGTGTGTCTCTGTGTGTGTGTGTGTCTCTGTGTGTGTGTGTGTGTGTGTGTGTGCGTGTCTCTGTGTGTGTGTGTGTGTGTGTGTGTGTGTGTGTATGTGTATTTGAGACAGAGGTCTCCCTATGAAACCCAGGCTGCCCTTGAACTCTTAATCCTCCTGTCTCAGCCATGCACCACCACACCCCACTCCAGAAACTTCTCTTGTGAGCAGTATTACCTCTCCTCCCGGTTGACCCCTGCCATTTTCCCAAGTGTAAGCATGTGTGTGGATTGAGCTAGAGGTCCAAGGGAAAATGGAAGCTCAGTGCAGCAGTGACAGACATGGTTAGAACTGCAGGGTCACTCCTTACAACACTGGTCCTTTTTAGTACATTTCACGTCTTCTCAGCCCAACTTCTTACTGTGCTTGCTCTTGTGTGGGTGAGTTTCCCACAGTGGCCTTTTTCATGGGGTACAGCCCAGAAATCTTGCCCCTTGGGTCTTGCCCCCAAGCTGCTTGCCTGTCTCTTCCTACCCTAGGTCTTCTCTGACTCCTTGCACTCCGGACCCCAAGGGTAGAATGAAGGTACAGAGTTAGCTTATGGGACTGTTCTGGTTGTTTAAGTTTTATTTTTAAATTCTCATACATTAATAATTGCATTAAGTGGGGCAGGAGGGGGTTGAGAGGGAAGATAGTGGGGGCAATCTAACCGATGTACAATGTAAGTCTATTCAGAATTATCCCAATGAATCCCCCCAGCCTGTACAACAAATATATCCTAATAAAAATATATATGAAAAAAAAAGATGAGGGGATTTCATTGTGATAATTCCTCACATGTGTACAGTGTACCTTGAACGTGTTCACCCCCTCCATTGTATTTCCATTCTCACCCTCTCTTCTCTCGACCCTTTCCAATGTGGGTGGGTTTTATTATGCCGCCTCCATATGTATATATGTGGCATGCTTCAGTCCTCCTCATTCCTCACTATGCTTTCTCCCCCCTCCCTCCAGCCCCCCTGGACGGCCCCCTTATATACCTTCATGTCCCATTATTATTATTATTATTATTATTATTATTATTTTATTTTAGATTCCACAAATGAGCAAGAATGTGTGGTATTTGACTTTTTGAACTTGGCTTATCTTGCTTAGCATGCTGATCAAAGTACACTGGTGGAGTTTTTTTTTTGTTTTATTTTTGGGGGCTATTTTTGTGGTTCTGGAGGTTGAATTCAGGACCTCTCACTCACAATGCTCTACCACAAGAACCACTCCACCAGCATGAGGCTGTTCTTTTTTATTTTTATTTTTAAGGGGAAAGCACGAACACAGTCCCCCACTACCACAAATCATGCAGTCGAGTTTCCCACATTTGGGGAAATCGTAGGGGTCAGCACACCCAGAGTGCAATGGATAAGCCTCACCCTGGGAAAACCACCTTCGTGATCATGGTATCTCCCCTGCCAGGTAAGTATGATGCCATTCTTAACCAGGAACTGAACTGAAGGGTAAATATCTCCCCTTTGCACTGCCAAAGTGAACAGCTCTGGCTTCACTTATATGCCTGTGCAAAATGTCCTGCAGGATTACTTATTGCTGTCAGGGCATCATATTAGGTAACAACTCCTAGGACAATTTAAGTATCCCTCATCTGAAGTGCTTAGGACCAGAATTGTTTTAGATTTAGGTTCTTGGTTCATTGTCGTTGGTGTTTGAAATCTTTGCATCTACAGAATGAGATATCTTCAAAAACGTACTCAAGTTAAACATAAAAATCCTTTAGGTTTCATATTCACCTCATTTGCAAAGCCTTAAGGTAATTTTATGCAATACTTTCACTGTGTCTGTTTTGACTCTGGCTGGCCTGGCTATGTGAGGTCAAGTGCAGAATTTTCAGACATCGGAACCTTTCAGGTTTCAGATTTTCACATTATGGATGCTCCTTCTCTGTTTTGCCACCACATCCCTCATTCTCAATCCCTAGGGTCACTTTCCAAATGGGCCCTCCTGCACTCCAGCCTGTCTCAGGCTCTGCTTTCTAGGGAACAGGCCAGGGCACTTCATGTTCCCATGCTCCTCCTTCCCCATCATTGGGATATAGACACAAGTCCAAAGACTCACAGAGTCATGCAATGTGGCGTGTCTGCAGAAGCGGATGCTGGCACTTGACGGCTTCTATTTAGCACTGACATTAAGAAATGAATTTCTCTTAAGGGATTCGTGGAAGTGGGCAATAGGAGCTGAGATATTCCCATCTGCCCCCCTCCTTAAAGAAAGACTGTGGATTTCCCTGCTTTCAGCAGATTCAGACCCCATGTTGGCTCAATCACATATCAAAAGATGAGGGGCTTATCTGTGCTCACAGTTAGCTATATCCCAAAGGTACATCCTACAGACATCCCTACACACTCAAGGGCTTCTTTATGACAGTGATGCCAAGTCACCTGATGTCCCACACAGGACAAGCAAACACTGTGGCTGTTTTCATCTCTGGAACTTTAATAGCTGTAGATTAAGCTAGTCCCAGTGATTCCCCCCACCACCAAACTGCTCTCTGAATGACTGCCTCGAAATTATGGAGGGAGATTTGTACCTTTTGAAAAAATATTGCAGCAAAGCAGACATAACACAAAGTTTACCATTTACGCACTTTAAGTGTGCAGTTCAGTAGCATTCGTGCATTCACAGTTTTGGAAACCACTTTCTATTTACAACCCCAAACAGAAACTCTGTAACTCTGTGACTCTGAAGTAAAACCCCTTATTCACTCTACCCCCCAGCTCCCGGAAACCTCTATTCCACTTCCTGTTGCCTATTCTGCATTCCCAGTATGAGTGGACTCATGTCCTTTTGTGTCCTTGTGTTTTTCTTAGCATACTGTCTTGAAATCTCACTCAAGTGGCACATATCAGAACATCCTTCCGTTTTGAGGCTGAATATATTTCATTGTATGTATTTACCACATCTTGCTTATCTCTTCATCACTAGATATTTGCGTGGCTTTCACTTTTTTGGGCACTGTGAATAATGCTTCTATGAACATGGCTATTCAAATATATGTTTGAATTCCTGTTTCCAACCCTGTTGAGTATGTACCTAGAATTGCTTCCTAGGTCAGAGGATCATTCTATATACATATTTGAAGAAACAACCCACGGTGTCCACACAGTGGAACCAT
Organism: Castor canadensis; assembly: GCF_047511655.1. Taxonomy (NCBI): domain Eukaryota; kingdom Metazoa; phylum Chordata; class Mammalia; order Rodentia; family Castoridae; genus Castor; species Castor canadensis. The sequence goes on along the minus strand of NC_133395.1, from coordinate 122,112,600 downwards.
TTACATTCCTATCAGCAATGCACAATATTTCCAGCTTCAAATCCTCACCATTTGTTTTCCATTTTAAAAAACAGTAACCATCCTAATAGCCTCACACATTTGGTCATCACGTACTAGTTCTTTATCATAGTTTTGTTGTGTCTACTACTAACTAGATATCATGTCCTAAGCTGTAGTTCTAGAGGTTTGGTCTGGGTTTAGATTTGGGACCATGGACCCAGCACAGCCTCCCACCTAGTACAGTAGTCTATCTTCCCCAAAATAGTAATCTGGACTCTGCCCATCTCTGGTTACTAATTTATCTTCCAGCAGAATTTGTGTGATTTGTAGCCACTGACATTGTTGGGCATGGCTTGCAGCCTGGGTCTTCCTCATCTCATCCCTTCTTCTCTCTACTTCAGCTGAATGCTTCACCCTGTGTCTTTCTCCTGGAAGCTTTCCCAAACCATCGGCTGAATCCAGCAAGCTTGTGCCTTCTCCAGCTTCTCTCACGTTTCCACGTGTAACATCAATTCCCGTTTACTTGTCTTTCTCCCTTACAACACTGTGAGCTTCATCAAAGCTCACAGCTGTCTACAACATTGGTCACTTAGGCTTTCCTGCTGCCCAGTGCATAAGGTAGAACCTCAACAAAGGGAAGTTTGGATTAGTCAACTTTTCCATTGTGACAAAATACCAGAGGTAAACAACTCATTAAGAGGAAAGGTTTGCTTTTGCTCATGACTTCAAAGATTTCGGTCCACACTCACTTCACTTTGGACAGGTGGTAACATAGCACATATGGCAAGGACACAAGGTGAAGAGTTTCTCTTCACTTCATGGTGGTCAGGAAGCAAAGAGAGAGACAGGGAGGGCTGGAGTCCCATTGTCGTCTTCGAGAGAATGCACCCAGTGACTAGGCCCCACCTCTAAAAGTTTCTACCACCTCCCAGTAGCACCACAGGCTGATTATCTTGGGGCCTTAATAAATGGCCTTTGGGGACGCTTAATCAAACCATAGCACAGTGGAAGCATTTGTTGTAAAACATAATCTCTGTACTAAAAGAACATTCTTTAAAAGAAGCATAAAAGAACATTCTAGAGTCCTTCAGTATGTGATAATTACACTTGCTAATATTAGGCACTCCTCAATCAGCAAGCATGAAAAAGAATTTACTAAAACTTATCAGGTACTAAACCATGAAGAGACAGCATCTGTAAGCAGGGGGAGCTGGAAAAGCTGTCTAATTCCTTTCTCCCTCCACTCCTCTCTCCAAACATACTTCCTACTAGCACACACAATATTTGTTCAACCTGGACTTTCTTTGTGTTAAAGGAAGATAAAGCACCTTGGGGTATATTTAAACAACCACAGAGTTGTATTTTTACTTGTGCATTTTACCTACAGCATTGGAAAAAATAATTTTGTCCCAATTAGGACAGGGCTTTTCAACTGCTGACACATGTTTATAGAGCATCTGGATATAATTTGATTAGCATCTGGTGTAAGGCTGTGGATACTAGCTCCTGAGGTCCCCCATGGAGAAGGAAAGGCATAAACCCACACTGGTGTGGGCCATCCCCCAGGTGTCATCTGCCGTTGGGCCAAGGCATCTGGGCCTCCCACCCTGCAACACTTTGCCCAAGTTCATCCAGACAGACAGTGTCACCCGAAATTCTAAGGTCCCATTTTATTTTATTATTTTTTGATGGCACTTGGGTTTTAATTCAGGATCTCCTACTAGCTAGACTTGCTCTACCACTTGAGCCATGCCTCCAACCTTTATTTGCTTTAGTTATTTTTCTAACAGAGTTTGGCATTTTTGCCTGGGCTAGGCTGGAACATGATTCTCCTACTTATCCTTCCTGCATATCTGGGATCACAAGCACATACCATCATGCCTGGTTTATTGATTGAGATGAGACCTCACCAACTTTTTGCTTGTGCTGGCCTGGAACTGCCATTCTCCCCATCTCTGTCTCTCAAGTAGCTGGGGTATAGACATACACTATCAAACGCAGGCCTTTTAGTGTCCTACTTTAATTGGGAGCAGAAAACCAATGTGCCAGCAAGAGCATCCTAACAGCCTCCTCTTTTTCTCTTCACACATCATAGCCAGCATGAAATGCACCATGCACATCTAGAGAAGGAGAAGATCAGTAATTGATAAGCCTTTCACTGCGCTGGCTGCAAACCTCACCAGCATTTTGGTGTGTGTGTTCTTCATTCACCTTTGATTTGCACCCTCAGACAGAGCAGCAGTGATACATCTCTTGGGAAAGTCTTTCCTGTTTGCTTTATTGCTTGTTTTATTTGGGTTAGGGTTTTTTCTTTTTCCATTTTGGAGGCAGAGGTTTAAAGGAACATATTTTATGAAATTGCATTTGTTTTTTGTTTTATCGTACAGGAGTTACTCTCCCAAAATATATACAAATGAGCATCCCTTCCCCTTTTGCCAGCAAATGCTTAATTATTGATGTTTGATTGATGTACTTAACTGAATTGGAGATGGAAAAGCATTCATCCCCCAGCATGGAACAGTTGGACTGGGAAGACTTGCAAAGGCCATTCTATACAAGAGGGAAGGAGGGAAATGGAGGGGTGTACTTTTAGGCATTGTGAGTGGCTAGCTGGAAAAAATCTCATATAATCCTAAACTCATAACCTTTTGTGCAGGATTGAGAAAGAGAGGTCGTGAATATTTATATCACATACCCTTTACCTGTATAGGTCCTGTAGGACCAAACAAATGTGTATTTTAAAGATGTGGCCAATGAATATTTATGTGCTGTGTAATTTTCAGTCACTACATAGGCTATCATACAGAAGGGAGTGTCTATCTTTTCTACAGGTGGGTAGAGCAGAAGAATGGCCATCAGGAAGGACCACACCCATCAGCACAGCATCCTGCACTATGGGGAGTCTGGAGTGAGAAGGAAGGTCCCAAAGTACTCGTGCTGACCTGGTGAGAAGTTTCTCTGAGGATGTGACATTTCAGTGACACATGGAGGTACCAGTCTGTTTAGGGCAGACTGTTGCAAACAGAGGGAACAGTTGTACAAGGGAGGGACAGAGCCTGGGGTGACCAAGGAATTGAAATAACACCCTTGAAGGTAGAGGCATGAGTGAGAGAGAATAGAACATGGCACTTGGAAAGACGAAAGGCAAGCAGGGCCAAGTTACTCAGGCATTTTGGGCCTTTCTAAAGCTTGTAGTCTTGCCCTAAGGAGGGCATGGTATAATCCAATTTAGAAACAATGGCTGTTTGAAGAATGAGTTTCGCAGGATAATACTAGCGGGAAGGAAAAGTCAGTAAGTACGCATATTCACTGTGGCAAAATACCTCTCAAAAGCAACTTAAGGGGGAAGTATTTATTTGGGCTCACAGTTTCAGAGGTTCCAGTCTATAGTCCTTAGCTCACCTGTGGTGTGGCAGAACAGCATGGCTCACCTCATGTCAGCCAGGAAGCAGAGAGAGAGAAAAAAAATGCCAGTCAGGCTTTCTCCTTTCTCTCCTTTTATTCCATCCAGGCCCTCAGCTTATGGGAAGGTGCCACCTACATCCAGGGTAGGTCCTCCTCCCTTACTTAATCCACCCTAGAAATACCCTCACAGACACACCTAGAGGTGCAATTTACTAATCTCCTATGAGCTTCTCAAGCCAATCAAGTCAACAATCAAGATTAACCATCACAGCCGGGTGCTGGTGGCTCATGCCTATAATCCTGGCTACTCAGGAGGCAGACAGCAGGAGGATCAGGGCTGAAAGAGAACCCCAGACAAATAGTTTGCAAGCCCCTACCCTACCCAAAAAGGACTGGCAGAGTGATTCAAGTGGTAGAGGGCCTTCCTAGCCAGCATGAAGCCCTGAATTCAAACCCCAGTACCGCCATAGAAGATGCTGCTAATTGTCTGCCTGATAATCATTTTCCCCTCTTCCACAGATGCCAGCTTTTACTCCAGTTGAGTGTAACTGGCACTCTGTTGCAGTTATGATTGGACAATGAGATGTAGGTACAGTGAAAGCCCTTTGAGAGGGACTAACTCACCTGGAATGAACCCTTTTCGTACTTCATCTCCGTCTGCCAATCTGCTCCCTGAATTACAGATGTGATGGCTGCAGCCATCTTAGATTGTGCTACAGTCAGCAAGTGATGATGTGATGTCATCAAGGAGGTGGCAGAGGGGACAGGTGATGGAGGGATAGAAAGTAGAGAGCGTATCTACCAAGGACTCCCATCCGTGTGATGTTTAATAGGCATTTTGAAGATCCAGAATCATTTGATCAAGTGAAGAAGCATGTTGGAAGATAATTGACAGTTGTTATTTTGTATATTTACTTACTTTTTAAAAAAATCAACATATACAAAGAATGAAACTATGAAAATGACAGCTCATAGCCACGTACAGTTCTGTGATATATTTGGTTTGACAAGTGGTCTTAAATTTTTTTTAATGCTTTGTCCATCTATAGGAAGGTTCACATAAAAATATGGATGGGGGCGGTACAGAGGGAAATTCTCTTGAAGATGAGACAACACTGGGCGCTGCTTCCATGAGGCAGAGAGTTGACTGATTCTGGGTAGTAACTGACCCATGTGCCCACCAACTCCACATCTGGCTCACTCAGAGCTGTGTTTCCCCTCTGGCCCCAGTGGGACTCTGAGCTTGCAGTCCAGGAACCCTGTGCTCTACGGTCATGACCAGCGGGTGTCTCCCTGTGCCTAGACTCTGCGAGTGGAGATAACTGGATGCTCATGGCATTAGTAACAGGCAGGCGGCTGAATCAGGAGAGCTGCCCTGTTGAGTCTGGTCTTGGAACTGGTGGGGAATGAGACCAGGAGGAGGAAGAGGCCAGGTGGAGGAGAGCCTGCGGGCTAAACCAGGTACTCTGAACCCTTTCTGGAGGACCAGGGGAGTCATAGGGTGTTTTAATCCTGAGGGTAATTTACCTAGATATGCTTCCTGAGCTTCACCTTGAAAGTGAAGTAAAGAATGAATGTGAGGAAATTGTATTTTTGTTGTAAATAAGTATACTTGCCATGTTGTATATACTCTACTGAATTTGTACAGATTTCTTTATTTGTCCTTCACAACACTTCAGGAGTCGGGCATTTTGTGTATTTATTTTACACACAAAGTGAGGCTTAAGGAAATGGCAGATCTTTCTTCAAATCACATACTAAGTGGCAGACCCATGACATCGAAGACCAAAGCCCGAGTGAGTTTTCCATATGACCCAGTTTGCAAGACAAACTATGAACATCGGGTATATTTCAGTAATGAATTAACAATCAAAAAAGAATACATATTCAGCCAGGCACAGGTGGCTCATGCCACCTATTGAGGTTCCAGGTCAGCCCTGGCAAAAAGTAAGCAAGACCCTATCTCAGCCAGCAATTGGGCATGGTAGTACATGCCTGTCATTCCAGCAACAGTGGGAAACATAAAATGAGAATCAGGGTTCAGACTGGCCTGAGCAAAAAGCAAGACCCTATCTCTAAAATATCCAGAGCAAAAAGGACTGGGGGTGTGGTTCAAGTGCCTAGCAAAGCATGGGGCCCTGCGTTCTAACCCCATTACTTCTCATCAAAAAAAAAAAAAAACACTCAAAAACTTGGTAAGACTAAATAGAATTAGTATTATCATTAGTCTTACCATCCACAAACCTTGTCTGCCTTTTCATTCCCTTAAACTAAAATGTCTCTGTAACTGTCTTGATTGTGCATACACGACACCATCTAGTAGACACTTGCACCCTACTTTAGCTCCCTTTACTTCTTGTGCTCAGTCTTTTGTTCCCCCCTCCTTCATTGTTTCCTTTTCCTTGTGAGCATGAATACTTGCAGAAATAGCTAGGTTTCTCCCAAATTCCTCCTGTACACATGGAAGTCACCAACCCACCATTATGCTGTGTTACTGACCCTATGCTCTCACCTCCACCTGACCCCAGAGCCCACACACATCTTGGGCTGGTTGATTTGGCCCACCTAAGAGGTCATCAGGATTCCCAGGCCAGCTGAGTCAGGCAAGCTTGTTGGAACCACCCAGGTAGCTTTGACCTCCAGGGAAGGTCCTCCATGGTTTTCCACGGCATCCTGGTCCAAGATCTGTCCACACTAAGAGTCAGAAAGTTTTCCTAACTGCTCACCTCAGTCATACCACACGTTTGGCAAGAACAGTGGCCATTCATGCCGGCCTCTCCCATTCTTCTCTTCCTTTCCAGAACTAAGAATTTTGGCCTTCCCCGTCCACACACACCCTCTGCTCTGCTCCTCCAAGGAGTGAGAAATTTGGCTCAGGAATGAACTCAGAGCTTCCAGCATCAGCGGGCCATCTGGCATAGCTGCTGCCTGCAAATTATGTTCACGTCTGTGGATAACCAAGCGGATTATCTCCAAGAATCATCTCAGGATGAGAGGAGGTGGAGAAGATATCCTGTCCTTTTGTAGCCGGGAAAAGATGCCTGATGTCAGCGATCATCCTGTGCTGTTTCTGTGCTTTCTGCTCTGAAATCTGAACTCAAGATCAGGCTTATTCGTGTCAAATGAAAAGGCCCTAAAGGGCAACCAGAATGGGCATCTTTGCCAGTCTGGCACAGCCGTAGCACCGACAGGCCCCAGCTTGGAGAGGTCAGCAGGAACTTCGGGGACCCCAAATGCCTGTCTGGCCCATTAACCACTGAGGATATAATTAAGACACAGTGCCTCCATGTCTGGATGTCATCTCTTTGTTGACAGTCATTCAGAGAATGAAAGCTAATGGCTAATAAATAGCCCAAATAGCACATTGTCAGGGAGGTAGAGCTGGAAGAAGCAGTGTCTTGCTGGCCTCCTGAAACACAATTAACAAAGTCAATGTCAGAGCATCTATCTGGCGAGAATCTCCTCTGCATACACTGAGGAAGTACTGCCTGCCTTTCCTTTCCCTTAAATCAGGGCTTCTCAATCTGGTGTGACTTTGCCCTCCAGGCACTATTTGCCAATGTCTGGAGATGTTTTTTGGTTGTCACAACCTGGAGAGGGGTTGCTTCAGTCATTTTGTGGATAGAAGCTGGAGACTCAACTGAGCACAGCAACCTATAACCACAAAGAATTATTGAAGCCAAAATGTCACTTGTGCCATGGTTGAGAAGCCCTACCTTAAATGAATATTTCTACTTCAAATCTTTCATTCTGTTGGTGAGATGATTAATGTGAGTTATCACTGGGGCTTTGACCCAGGGCCATACCTCAGTTCTAGGGTCTCAGGCTGCACCCAGGCTGGGTTGGGGCACACGCTATGTTTGAAATGTAGACTGTTTGAGGAGCAGACTGCCTTTGTCACCCTTCCCATTAGGCAGTGCAGTGAGAGCTGTATGGCTCTCTTCTGCCCCGAGCAAGGTAGACAACTTTAATCTACTTTCTGTCCTGCTTCTTCTAGCAAATCCCCTTCTTAGCACTTTGGACATCTCCTAAGTACCTGGATAGGACAAGAAACCTCCAGGGCATGTCAACTTTCTTATTTAGTGAGGACCTTCCCTAAGCACCCTACTTGAATAAGAGCAGGGAGACAATAGGACAGAGGACAGGCAACAAACCCAGCTGAATTAATATAAAAAAACATTACCTATAGTCACAAAGGCAGCCATGAAGCCAGGCCAAGAAGGCTGTACCCTCCTCTCCTGCAGCTGGTCAGGGGGACCCGAACCTCTCCTGCTGCTCTGCCCTTCCTGCCTGTGTATCAGCTAGCACATGTGTGACCTAAGTTATCATCATGCTTGAATGAGAAAGGTTGGAGGTCTGAGCCCTGGAGAAGGTTTCTTATAAACATTTCCACATTGGTGTAAGAAGAAAAGGTTTCATTTTTGTACATTTGCTAATCAGAGACAGAACTACCCTCGTCACAATAAAAACTCCATTCAGAGGAGGCCTAACAGCATCTGTTAAAGTTACACTAAACGCCCCGCCCCCAATTGTTTTATTTCTTGGATTCTGGGATTTGGAAATAAAAGGATTTTGATATATGAGCATTATTTATAAAAGCAACAGATAGAGGGGAAAAATAACCTAAAACCCCATAAAAAGAGAAGTGTATCAAAAAATGAATGAGTTGGGTATGGTTAATTTCATGTATCAACCTGGCTGGGCCATATGCCCAGCTACTTGGTCAAACATCACTCAGGTTGTTTCTGTGAACATGTTCTGGGAGTGAGACTAACATTTAAATTGGTAGAGTTTGAGTACAACAAATTATCTCATGATGCGAGTGATCCTCATCCAAATCAGTTGACAGCCTGAAAAGAACAAAGTGGCCTCTCTGTGTAAAAAATGGGTTCTACCAGAAGGCTGCTTTTAGGTTCTGACTGCAGCTCTTCTGGGTCTCCAGTCTCTGGGCCTTCCCTGAAAACCTTGGACTCCTTCTTAAACCTACCCACCTCCACTAGAGATAGATCATTACCTTCTAGTCTGTTTCTCTCAAGAACCCTACCACAGAGTGTTAGGGACCTATGAGTTATGGCTATACTTAGGAACCTGGAGGAATTTCCATAGTGGGTTACTAAGTGAAAAAAGCAAGATATGAAAGTACATGTTATAAAATGACCAAGGCCAGAAATATGTCTGCGAAGATTGTCATATGATGTAAAAGCAGAGAAAGGCTTGGAAGAAAACCACATGTTTTAACATAGTTATCTTGAAGGGAAATAAAGGAAGGTACAGTAAAGAAACTTGCATGAATAGGGATGTGTTTATCAAATAATATTGATTAAAATTGTAGACTCTTAAAGTCTAAGATGTTATTGTAAACGTTACAATACAGACCCACAGAACAGGGATAAGAACTTAACATGGATTGGGAGCCATTCATTTTCTTGGGTTGCTGATGCTTTAATATAGTGATAATTTTTGGAAAAGATTTCTGAGTACCAGCCCTAAAAGTTCAGGTTCGGAAGGCTGGGATGGACTGGGCCAGTGAGACTCAGTACTTTAAAAGCAATTCTTGATACCGGGCTGTATTTTGAAACTATTGGTGTTCATGACAGAACTCTTCCATGACAGCCCTCTCCAACATGTGGAGAGCAGAGATAGAAAATGTTTCTGTAGATGACCTCCTGAGCATGTCAAGGTGTGGGAGCACCAGCGCTCTGACCTTGAACATTCCTTTCCGGGCAGCACGACTGAGAGACCAGAATCTTCCTCCTTATCCCACCCCTAACCTCTACCCCAATGCCCAAAGCTTAGCTCTTATGTCACAGGCTAAGGACAGGAGGTCTGGTGTCAAATGAGCATTTCAGAACTGGGGTAAAATCCTTAAACTGAAGCTTTTCTCTAGTTCCTCAAACACAGGACTTCATTTCTAGCCTAGGTCCTGCCAACCTCCTCTTTGGAAATGGCTTTGACTCCTGGAGGTGAAGACAGATAAAAGTATATGTGTCCAACCATTTATAGTCTTACATCCTACAAGTCCCAGAGCAGACTCTATCAGCCATGACCAGAGAGTCTGAGTGTGTGTGCAGGTGTGTTGTAAAATGAAATCACACCCCACTACATGGCTTTGCAAGTCAGAAAGGGTACTTGTTCCTCCTGCTCTTTCTCTTTTGTTTCTTCTGTGATTTTTTTTTTCTTTTTCTTTTGTCATCCCTCAAACTCCCTCAGAAGTCCAAAAGAAATTAGAATAGAGCATGCGGTCACAGTTGGAACAAAGCCATTCCTGGCTACTCTTTTCCCACTCCAGGTGCTGGAGGTCCCAGAGAGTCTCAATACTATTAATGTCACCTATGTCAACGTGCCCAACATCTAAAGCTAAGTCTGCTGCTAACTCAATAATTTTTGTTTCCACTTAGGATGCACTTGATTTCCCCTGAAAACAGTTAGGAAGGAGGATCTCAGTGTGTACAGAGGAATCTCCAGAGTCTTAGTGAGCTCCACAGCTGAGAGGGCCACCCCAAGTCTCTCTTACATCTTGCTGGGGAGGTCTGAGGGGAAGGACTTCCAGAGTGGAAGAGTAAGGTGGGGAGGTGAGACCAAGTTGCAGGCCATTCCCACTTCTCACCTCCACAGCCACTCACTGGCCACCTGTGTTCTTTCCAATGACATGCTTCTTTCCCAAAATGCAAACATTTATATAGCACTATGTAGCGAGTGACCTCAAGTGCATAAGTCTGATTCTCACCAATTCTAGAGTAGATCGAAGCTGTTGTTGCTGACATGCCCATCTACCAATGGTAGGAATATCTTAGAAACTGGCATGATGACTTCCCCAGACCTGACTAATTCAAAGTGGAAGAAACAGTACTTAAACAACAAATCAGACTCTGAATTCCATTTTTCTGCTATCCACCCACCACACTGCCTCCTCCTTATCCAAGTTGCTCATTACAGGACACCTTCTTTCCCATTCCTTAAATAGCCAGCCTTTAATCTTAGATGGTGTGATGTGAGAAAACAGTCTGGTGATTGACACGGGACTTGACACATGGGGTTTTATTTTTGTGTTTGTTTTCATTGTTAGCTGCTTCGCATCTGTTGTCATTAGTCATTCTGTGTGGGGGTTTTAACTTTAAACTGTGTACATCACAGATTGCTTAGGGCAAAGAGTTTTACAAACATGTTTAGGACAATGCAAATTGAAGTTGGCACCATGTGTTTTGTTCCCAACATGGAAGCTATTGTTTGGTTGATGGGACGGTTTGTCTTCTGTCCCTGGGCTGTGTGGACAATGGATCTGGAAGTGGCTTCCTGTCAGGCAGGCAAACAATGCCACACCTGAAAATTAAAGCAGAAAAGCTCTGGAATTGGTGATAAGTGTAGTTCCCCTGGGTAAGGTACACTTTCTCGGCTTAAAAAAATAATAATACAGTGTGGAGCAGAGCCAGGCTGACAGGCGGCAGCAGCTCATTGTCACTGCCCGCAGAATAAAAATCCAGAGCCAAGAGCATTCTGTCTTAAATAGAGCAGAGACGCACAGTATTGTATGAGAGAAAGAGAGAGTGCATGCACAGATAGGGCTTATTAATCTGACCTGTGGGTGAGTCTTCAGCCTCTTATCTTCCCACACCTGCCTCACTGGCATAACCCACTTATTAAGCAATCCAGACCCATGTCTGACCCTCCTCTCTGAAGGGCACTGAAAGAGACCCAACTTCATTTCTCCTTTATCTTCATAAGGCAGATGGGAAGAGAGCCCCTTACCATTTCCTCCTGAATCTAATGGTTTCTGCCTAGATAAACTGCAGACCACCCTAAGAAATAGAAGAATCAGTGACTTTGGAGTTGTATCAACACAGAGCCAACTAAAGTTAAAATCTTCAGGCAGACAGCTCTGGTTTCAAACAAATCATTATGAATTTTTCATAACTGAATTTCCTGGAGCATTTGCACTCAATATTAACATATAAACAGTTAAAATGCAGCTATGTTAGCATGAATGCTAGCCTTCTCCTACCCCACGCAAGTCTAAATTAGTGCCTTGCTTTATGGCTTGTAGAATATTTTCCTGTATAGGAAGTAACTTCTTGGCCTCTCACAATAGCGCCTTGATGGGTGATATTCTTTTGCCCAGTTTCAGATAAAATTGATTCCCACAGATACTTAAGGCTTTTTCCCAGTTCTGATAGCTTGCAAAGAATTGGCTTGAAGTCCTCTTCCTCTTCTCAAACTTGCCCGTTTTATTATGGTTCATCCCACTTATGGAAAAATATCACAGCTATTTAAAAAGAAATGAAATGCCTCCATGGCCTGTATACTAACCTAGGGAAATTGCTACTACTGGGTGAGTATTGTGAAAATATTGTGTGTATTTAATGCATGTGTGATGAATACAAAGGGTTCTGAAAGCATGTATGTGCACTTGGTGACGGGTTACTTCTGTAGAGGTGCGTGTGATGAGGGCTGGGGCACCTGCACTTCTTACATCATCTTCAAATGCATTATTGGACTTTTTAACGGCAAGGGTATGTTATATTCATAACACAATTTTCTTTTTACTACAGATAGATAGCTAAAACATCTTTCTCATCTCAAATCTCTTTTTTCCCCCTCTGTCTCCAGTTCTGAAGACCTGCCTAAAAGAATATTTATTGCTCTCCTCTATGTTCAGATTAATCCATGACAACACACAGTGACACACATAACCAATGTTCCATGATCCACCACACCTGTGAGAAGTGGTCCTTGAACTTAAAACCAAGAGCTAAGACATACTGATTCCCTTGCCTGTGCAAGACACATTCCCATGATAAGCTGCCTTGAGTCTCTCTGTACCTATGCACAGAAGGCATAATTAGCTCCCAGTCTACAGATGATAAATCCAGAATTCTGAAAGAGTAAGCAATTTACCCACAATCACACATAACCTGTGGCAGAGCAGCATCTGTGCCCTTTCCAAACCGCAGACCTCCCTTATACTAGCTTAATAAAAATATTTCAGTGAAACTTAAGCTTCAGAATAATGATTATTTGGTTTCTATTTCAGTTGTTATAAGACTATTGAGTTTAATCCCTCTTGGTAATTATCGATTATCTCTGTGATCCTAGTTTATCACAATGGGGGAAATCGCCTGGGAGAACAGGGGCCATTGTGTAGTGTGATTTTGTTCAATTTAAATTTTATGAGCTATGCAGCCTTTTTGGGGGCAGAGGCATTCTAAGTTAAGAGTTGATGATGGAGAAACTTTTAGCTTCAACTGCATCTTATCTTTTAAATGTTCTCTCACACATTGCTGTCTCCCTTGACCATTCCTTTGCCCTTCTCTTTTGCAAAACTAGAAAGTCTTGACCTGGAGGGAATGGGTGGGCTGCAACTGAAGAGGTATCTTGGTTCCCAGACAGCAGTGCACTTTTTTGCACACCAAAGTCATAATAGAAAATGTCAACCAGGAAAAGACATCCACTTACTATTTATGAAACTACCAGACTTTTCCAGGATCTTTGACTTAAATCTTAGTTAAATGGGTAACTGGACACTCAAGAAATGCTTCCAAGTCTCTCAAGTAAGTCTCCAACTTTGTTAAGGACTAGAAAAAAAAATCACAGAAAGGACGGTCCACAAAATATTAACTGTGCTGTGTGAAGTGACAAGATTTCTAGAGATTTTTAAATTTCTTGCTTCATATTTTTCTGGGTCTTTTCCCTCCCTCTCAGATTTTCTACAGCATGTGGGTATTTACTTTTTAGCTGGAATACAACACCATTGTTTTAAATTTTGAAAAGCAAGATAGAAAGGTTTGCATACACTATTTTCCTACCTTTTTAGCAACATGCTTACAAAATTACTGAAGAGAAATAAGCCAAAATGTATAGAAGCATCTGCTTATGGGTTGATTTTTATTCATATTTTGTGTATTTTACAAAAGTTCTTTAAAGAGTCTGTAGAGGGTTTATAATCTTAAATAATGAACATTTTTAAAGCCTTAAATTTTGATGAGGAATGTGGAGAGGGGAGATTCTATTAAATTCCAAAACATTGCTATTATTCCTATAGTAATGACATATCCGCCTAATTCCTGGAATAGTTGAGAGTTCTCCTAAATACCTAATTGCTACTTGGGGAATAAAGTATCCACCATTCAGGACTGGGGCCTAAAATGTCCTAATTTCCCCCAAATTGATTTAAGTTATTTCACTCACAAAATATCTATTGAGCCTCTGTTCTGTGCCACACATCTTGGGTGGTGCTGTTTGAAGCACACTTTCCTTGTTAGTTGGTCTCCTTTGTTACCCTCACTTCCCTTCTGGGCTTGTCCCAGGGGCCGCAATTTATAGAAGGGGCATAGGCAGCTTCCATGTCCTTTGTGCTTTTTTCTTCTAATGTGCTGCAGAGCTGGAGTTGGTTTTAAGGGTCAATTCCTATTACCATAAATGCAATTTCACAACTGGGGCAACATGGTAATTTTTTGATGCGGCAAGTCCCCTTCTCACTCCATTTCAAAAAGGATTAAATGGCAGGGTTGGAGAGAAAAGAGCCCTGATGAGAGCATCAGCCTCTTAATTCTGAGTCATCTCTGTGTTCAACATTGAAATTATGACAAATCTCATACAGCAATCCTTGTCTCAAAAGAATGCTCCTTTGGACAGCTGTGTCTAATTTTAGACCTTGTTACATTAAACACTCACAGTAAAGCTCTTTAGAAAACCTATGGATTAATCTCTTATGCCAGATTGTGTTTTTAGACATATAAAGAATTCCAAATTTAGAACTTGGCTTAAAATGGCAGTTATTGGCTTTAAGTGAAAACTTCAATGTTAAAAAAGAGGCAGGATCTACTTTTTCTAGGAGGAGGAAATTGCAGATGTAAATCAGAGAGCTTAGCAGCATGGAAAAAAGAAATTTGGTTGTGACGCTAAGCATTCCTTCTTTGCCATGATACGGTAAGCACAATATGGTGACAAAAGCCATTTAAGCAAATACCAACTCTAATAATAGCTGCATATCAATTGGGAAGTATTTTTTATCCTGTGTATGCTAGCTCCCTGTAAAAGTAGAGCAAAATGTGTGATCATCCCCTGTCTCTGAGAAAGAAATGATTGATTGTTTGAACCCTGAAAACATTGATGCTGCTTAATGGGTCCTTAGCATTAAGAAAACTGGAGGGAAAAAATGCTGTGTATCATTTGATAACACCCATGGCTGAGGAGGAGAGTCTGGGAGGAAAAGGTAGAGAATGAGAACAGAGGAACTTAATTCACCAATTAATCTCACTCTGCTCCTGACATAAGTCTTGATGGCAACAAATATTAAAACTTGGCATGTTTCACATTCACATTTTCCCCTTCCATCCTGTCCCCAATCCATCTCTGTCATATTGTCTCTGTAGCATGGCCTCCAGATTCTGCTAGAACGTCTGGAAAGAGAGGGAACAAGCATAAGACCTTCTTCAATGCCCCAAGATTGTATTTCGTGTTTACCTGAAGTTCAAAACCGGTCCACCTAGAGTCATGTGAGATTCAAGCTATTCCTACAGCAATAAATTTCAATATGCCTACATTCTCTAAATTCCCTGTAGAGCATTGATCCTAATTGTCATTCCCTTGAGGTGAATTTAGTGTCTCACTTCTAACTAATATAATATGGCAAAAGTGACAACACAGGAGACTTCTTGAACTAAGTCAGCGAAGGCATTGGGGTTTCCTCTTTGTGCTCTCTTGGATAGTTTAGTCCCAAGGAAGCCAGCTGCCACATAATGAGGACACTCAGCAGTCTTGTGGAGAATCCTGTGTAGCAAGGAATTTCTGCCAAAAGCCAGAAAGGAACTAACACCTGTTGCCTACAGCCACATCAGTGAGCTGTCTCAGAAGCACATCCTCCAGCCCCAGTCAAGACATCAGCTGACTGCAGGGCCAGCCAACAGCTTGACTGCATCCTTGGACGAGACCTTGAACTAAAACCACCCACCTCAGCCCCTCCCAGCTTCCTGACCACAAGAAACTGTGTGACGTCATAAATGCCTTTTGATCTTAACTGCCACATTGCTAGGTAATTTGTTGCATAGTAGTCAATAATAATGTGCTCACAATTTCTCTTGGTCACACTGATAATAAATTTTAGGCTTGTGTTCTGATTTACTGTGAAGGTTTGAGTGCTTTCAGGTTCATGTATCCTTATATCCTGTAACTACTTTCAGATCGATTTAACTATTTTTACATCTTCCAGGTGCATGATTGTCATATATGGTTTGGCACGCAGCAGTGATCATCTTATTTCCTTATTCTGCAGAGATAACAAAGTGCCACACTCACAGTTAGGGACAGAGATGCCATTGTTCTGGCTAGGATGGACAGCATGAATAATATAAATGTCAGATTTTAAAAGTATGAGTAGTAAAGACCAGAATTCCTCTTAGGAAGAAAACAATCTCTGTGGTTCCAAGGAAAAAGAGAAGTCCAAACAGCATAGAATTGGGCAGAATAAAAGCAGGAAAAGTTGGCTAAATATTGGGGTATAAGAATTCTAAGACTGGGCATGATGGTACCTACCCACAATCCCAGCTACTCAGGAGGCAAAAGCAGGAGGATTACAGTCCAAAGGTGGCCTGGGCAAAAGAGCAAGGTCCTGTCTAAAAAATAAACCCAATGGAAAAGGACTGGGTATGTGACTTAAGTGGCTCAGGAGTGCTTGCCTACCAAGCATGAGGCCCTGAGTTCAATCCTAGTACTGCCAAAAAAGGAAGGAAGGAAGGAAAGAGGAAGGAAGGAGGAAGGAATGGAGGAAGGAAGGAATGGAGGAAGGAAGGAAAGAGGAAGGAAGGAAAGAGGAAGGAAGGAATTCCATGTGACAGTGCCAATGGTGAAGGGAAGAGGTGAGAAAAGTCAGATGTCTAGGAGGGAAGTTATGCCTCAAGCTGTTAAGTATTTTAAGAATTCAAAATTTCTAGTACTAAATTTGAGCAGTTTGCATTTCTTCAATAGAATTTCCAAGACGTTCAAGAAAATGCTCTACTTGTGAGGAGGTTTATTAAATGGAAATTCAGAAGAAAGGACTGATAAAGTTGTATCCTTGCATGATGAAAATCACAGAGAAAGAAGACGTGAGCCATCCTGTGTTGTCTCTTTATAAGGGGTACTATATTCCATCAAGACCTTTGGCTTCCCAAACGCCTCATCTTCAAGTACCATAATAGTGGAGATTTCACCATATGGATCTTGGAGGGACACAAACATGTACTCATAATGTGCTGTCATTACCATCATTTTACAGGTAAAGGAAGTAAGAGTTAGTTACATAAATGTCTCAAGACACACAACTAACAGGGAGAATCAGGATTCAAATAAGGATTTGAGAAGCCAAAATTCTTAGTTCTTTAATTTCATGCTACTGGAAATGGGTACAATCTTGCAAAGGATGCCAAGAGAAGAAAGATAGTCCTGATAGCAAAGCAATTCACTGGGGAGTCAAATCACAGAAAGGGCAGAAATAATCCAAATAGACAATGTATTACCTAAATGCATGACTGGAAGAAATCATTGTCACCTAGGGTCACCTGGGAAAGCTGCTTTGTAGAGGTGGGACTTGAGATGGGTGCTGAAGAATAGAGGGGTCCGAGGGAGGAAGGGAAGCATGGATCCAGAGATGCATTTGCAGAGAAAACTGGCTGGATTAGGTGGAGATGCTGACGTAATGAAAGAGAATGGCTGTTTCCATAACTTGGCTATTGTGAGTAGTGCCGCAATAAACATGGGTGTGCAGGTGCCTCTGGAGTAACCTGTGTCACAGTCTTTTGGGTATATCCCCAAGAGTGGTATTGCTGGATCAAATGGTAGAGGCTTTTTAAGTAGCCTCCAAATTTTTTTCCAGAGTGGTTTTACTAGTCTACTGGGTATTGAGGGGGTGGGGGGGAGAGGGAGGGGCTGGAGTGGGTGGTAAGGGAGGGGGTGGGGGCAGGGGGGAGAAATGACCCAAGCATTGTATGCACATATGAGTAATAAAAGAAAAAGAAAAAAAAAAAGAAAGAGAATGGCTAGAAGGGCGGATGAAGATGGATAGATGAGGACAAATCATGGAGGACCTTTTCTTAAAAATAATTGTTGTACTGGGGGTACATTGTGATATTTGCAAAAGTTCTTATAATACATCACAGTTAAATTTGCCCCCTCCATCATTCTCTTTCTTGGCAGATATTGAATGGCAGGTACCGAGCCATAAGGAACTTTTAATTCTTGAGCTGGGTGGTGGCGGCAAGGGCACTTGGTGTTCAGGTCTGCACTTGCTCCTAAAGTACTATAATGACCTTCTGTTTCCTTTTAAGAGTAAAGTCCATTTCTCACCTTTCCTAATAGCTGTGCCCATTCATAGCACAGTATTTAGCACATAAAATGTATTCATCCTTAGATGATGAATGAATGAATTGGCAAATTATCCAAAATGAGTAACAGCAGAGGGAGGCTATGTAGAGTAGTAGTGAAGTGAGACCTGCCTTTCTGTCCACTCACTTTCCACCCACTCACAGTCTGGGTACATTTAGGCATGCTTTCTCCCTAAGCTTCAATTTCCTCATCCATAAAAGAGAATTAATAACAGTTGCAATGTCACTGGACCGTTGTGAGTGTTAAATGAAAAAATGTGTGTACAACATTTACCACAGTGCCTCCCACATAATAAGCGTGGAATGCATTACATCTCTATAGAATATATTAGTGTCACAAATCAGCTTTAGTGAGCTAAACTGAGAGAACACAAACCCTAGGAGTTAGAAAAGATCTGAAGGAAAATGTGGGACCTTCCTTGGAACCCTAGATGGGGGCTCCAGCTAAATTTTAGTTAAGTTTCAAGAGACATGTTGACTTCATGTAGCCTCTGGATTTTAATTGGAGAAATTCCTGGGAATATGATTTCAAATTCCAAATGCTGTGCCTAGACGATTTTTTCACTAAAGAAATGACAGATCTCTATTGGTTTTAGAAAGGTCTTTCTGATGACCGTGTGGGTGGTTAGGGAACAGCAAGACTAAGAGAACAGCAAGACTAAGTTCACTAAGAGGCTGCTGCAATGGTCCTAATAAGGATCATAGGAGCCTGAATTGGTGCTGGGACCCCCAGGATGGACAAAAGACATTAAATTTAGGAGATTTCAAGAAAGAACTGGGAGGATTCCAAGATGGCGGTAGAGGTAGGAAGCAGAAAGCGACCCTCCTATAGTGAAATCTTGGAGAGACGCTGGAGACACACTTTGCAGGCATAATCACTGAGAAAAGGCATAACTTTGACTCTCCACACCTCCAGCCGGCGCAGAGAATCTCCACTTCACGTTAAATGGAGAAACGAGGAGGGCCCCCGGGCCGCCAGCAATCAAGAGTCTCCCCAAAAAGAAAAGTCCAGGACCTGATGGATTCTCTGCCGAATTCTATCAGACCTTTAAAGAAGAACTGATACCAACCTTCCTTAAACTGTTCCACAAAATAGAAAGGGAAGGAAAACTGCCAAACACATCTTATGAAGCCAGTATTACACTTATCCCAAAACCAGGCAAAGACACCTCCAAAAAGGAGAACTATAGGCCAATCTCCTTAATGAACATTGATGCAAAAATCCTCAACAAAACCATATAATAGAGAGTAATCTACACACAGCACAAATTAGATCAGGCCATTCTCCTGCCAAGGTATTCCCTAATACACTCCCATCACCCTTACAATACAACCAAATTCCTCACCTGGGCCTCTGTGATTTTACCTTCTCAGCCTTATTTCCTTTCACTCTTCTTCATCTCTCTCTCTCACTGATCTCTCCCAGATGACCAATAGTTGTTTCTTTCTCATCATTCTACTTCCAGCAGCAATATTAAATCTTCAAGAAAGACTTCCTTGACCATGTAAGTCCAAAATCACTACCCAAACTCAGTTAGCCCACTTCCTTGATTTTACAGTACTCAGAGCTTGGAAATGTGTGTGTTTCTACTGCGTTTCGCTTCACAGGAAAGTAGGGGCACAATCTCCTTAATGAACATAGATGCAAAAATCCTCAACAAAATAATGGCAAACCGAATTCAACAACACATCAAAAAGATTATTCACCACGACCAAGTAGGCTTCATCCCAGGGATGCAGGGTGATTCAACATACGAAAATCAATAAGTGTAATAAACCACATTAACAGAAGCAAAGACAAAAACCACTTGATCATCTCAATAGATGCAGAAAAAGCCTTTGATAAGATCCAACACCATTTCATGATAAAAGCTCTAAGAAAACTAGGAATAGAAGGAAAGTATCTCAACATTATAAAAGCTATATATGACAAACCTACAGCCAGCATTATACTTAACGGAGAAAAACTGAAACCATTCCCTCTAAAATCAGGAACTAGACAAGGATGCCCACTATCCCCACTCCTATTCAACATAGTACTGGAATTCCTAGCCAGAGCAATTAGGCAAGAAGAAGGAATAAAAGGAATACAAATAGGTAAAGAAACTGTCAAAATATCCCTATTTGCAGACGACATGATCCTATACCTTAAAGACCCAAAAAACTCTACTCAGAAGCTTCTAGACATCATCAATAGCTATAGAAAGGTAGCAAGATATAAAATCAACATAGAAAAATCATTAGCATTTCTATACACTAACAATGAGCAAACTGAAAAAGAATGTATGAAAACAATTCCATTTACAATAGCCTCAAAAAAAATCAAATACCTAGGTGCAAATCTAACAAAAGATGTGAAAGACCTCTACAAGGAAAACTATACACTTCTGAAGAAAGAGATTGAGGAAGACTATAGAAAGTGGAGAGATCTCCCATGCTCATGGATTGGTAGAATCAACATAGTAAAAATGTCCATACTCCCAAAAGTAATCTACATGTTTAATGCAATTCCCATCAAAATTCCAATGATATTCATTAAAGAGATCGAAAAATCTACTGTTAAATTTACATGGAAACACAAGAGGCCACGAATAGCCAAGGCAATACTCAGTCAAAAGAACAATGCAGGAGGTATCACAATACCTGACTTCAAACTATATTACAAAGCAATAACAATAAAAACAGCATGGTACTGGCACAAAAACAGACATGAAGACCAGTGGAACAGAATAGAGGACCCAGATATGAAGCCACACAACTATAACCAAATTGTCTTTGACAAAGGAGCTAAAAATATACGGTGGAGAAATAGCAGCCTCTTCCACAAAAACTGCTGGGAAAACTGGTTAGCAGTCTGCAAAAAACTGAAACTAGATCCATGTATATCACCCTATACCAAGATTAACTCAAAATGGATCAAGGATCTTAATATCAGACCACAAACTCTTAAGTTGATACAGGAAAGAGTAGGAAATACTCTGGAGTTAGTAGGTATAGGTAAGAACTTTCTCAATG
The DNA here is from genome assembly GCF_047511655.1 of Castor canadensis. Taxonomy (NCBI): domain Eukaryota; kingdom Metazoa; phylum Chordata; class Mammalia; order Rodentia; family Castoridae; genus Castor; species Castor canadensis. The sequence goes on along the minus strand of NC_133395.1, from coordinate 122,091,826 downwards.
AAACCCCAGCAGCACAGCAACTAAGAGAAAGCATCAATAAATGGGACCTCATAAAACTAAAAAGCTTCTGTTCATCAAAAGAAATGGTCTCTAAACTGAAGAGAACACCCACAGAGTGGGAGAAAATATTTGCCAACTATACATCAGACAAAGGACTGATAACCAGAATATACAGGGAACTTAAAAAACTAAATTCTCCCAAAACTAATGAACCAATAAAGAAATGGGCATGTGAACTAAACAGAACTTTCTCAAAAGAAGAAATTCAAATGGCCAGAAAACACATGAAAAAATGCTCACCATCTCTAGCAATAAAGGAAATGCAAATTAAAACCACGCTAAGATTCCACCTCACCCCTGTTAGAATAGCCATCATCAGCAACACCACCAACAACAGGTGTTGGCGAGGATGCGGGGAAAAAGGAACCCTCTTACACTGTTGGTGGGAATGTAGACTAGTACAACACTCTGGAAAAAAATTTGGAGGCTACTTAAAAAGCTAGACATGGATCTACCATTTGATCCAGTAATACCACTCTTGGGGATATACCCAAAAGACTGTGACATAGGTTACTCCAGAGGCACCTGCACACCCATGTTTATTGAGGCACTATTCACAATAGCCAAGTTATGGAAACAGCCAAGATGCCCCACTACTGACGAATGGATTAAGAAAATGTGGTATCTATACACAATGGAATTGTATGCAGCCATGAAGAAGAACGAAATGTTATCATTCGCTGGTAAATGGATGGAATTGGAGAACATCATTCTGAGTGAGGTTAGCCTGGCCCAAAAGACCAAAAATCGTATGTTCTCCCTCATATGTGGACATTAGATCAAGGGCAAACACAACAAGGGGATTGGACTATGAGCACATGATAAAAGCGAGAGCACACAAGGGAGGGGTGAGGATAGGTAAGACATCTAAAAAACTAGGTAGCATTTGTTGCCCTTAACGCAGAGAAACTAAAGCAGATACCTTAAAGCAACTGAGGCCAATAGGAAAAGGGGAACAGGTACTAGAGAAAAGGTTAGATCAAAAAGAATTAACCTAGAAGGTAACACCCACACACAGGAAATCAATGTGAGTCAATGCCCTGTATAGCTATCCTTATCTCAACCAGCAAAAACCCTTGTTCCTTCCTATTATTGCTTATACTCTCTCTACAACAAAATTAGAAATAAGGGCAAAATAGTTTCTGCTGGGTATTGAGGGAGTGGAGAGGGAGGGGGCGGAGTGGGTGGTAAGGGAGGGGGTGGGGGCAGGGGAGAGAAATGACCCAAGCCTTGCATGCACATATCAATAATAAAAGAAAAAAAAAAAGAAAAAGAACTGCACTTGATTTAGAGACTGGCCAAGTGTTGGGGTCGAGAAAAAGGGAAAGGCAGGGGCAACTGAGGTTGCTTGGGCAATCCGGCAGTTCCACTAACCAACAGAAAATAAGAGGGGATGAATTTGGACCTACCCACAGTATCCTCTTAGGAATTTATTAATACCTAGACACACACACAGTAAATGCTGCCCTGGATTGTTCAAGAAAGCTGCAGTGAACTTTATTTTTTTCCTGTCCCTAATACAATCTTCATACTTATACTTCACCTGACACCTCTGTCCACCCTGTATTTCACCTTTCTGTCTTGAGAAAGAAGAACTTTGCTTCAGGGAAGCCCATACTTACACTGAAAATGTCTGTAATAGGCCCCTCCTACCTCCAAGTGATGGCCACTTAGGAAAAATAAAAATTTAAATATTCAAATTATAGTATCAAATTCCTGCCCCATCAAGTGAATCAGTGAGTGGATTTGACGTGTGCTCATGTGCATTCGTGTGAGTGTGTTACCCTAGCATAGCAGGGAACCACATGGCTTCAGAGGATGCCACTAACTGGTGTTGGTGTCACCATGGTAACATCGGCAGAAGCAGTTCTCCTCATCACATAGAGAAAATGTGCAGCTTTATGACACACACCTCTGGGGAGAATTTTTGCCACCATGGGTACCTTTATAGTTTATGATATACTCTTAATAATCCCCTGCGTCTGGCTGTCTCTGATTGCTTCTACTCTTTCTCCTAATGGCTTTTCCATTTGGCCATTTCTCAGTCCCATCCTTGCTTCTGGAAGAGCTTCGCCTACTAGTTTCCTTCAGTCGCTGTATTGGGGACTTTCTCCTTAGGTGACACTGGTGGAGAAGTAACTCAATTTGCCTGAACCCTACAGGGATTTGAAATTACATACCACTTTTTAAAAATAGTAACAATTACCAGGTTTCACCATGCCAGCAGAATCTTTCTCTGTTATTTATGTAAGCATTCATGAAAACGAGGTATCTGTGACCTACACGTGAAATACCATGTCAGAGTTCAGCTACCTGTGGATGAAGTTTAAGAAATGCCTACTCGGCCACTAAAAAAGAAAATCGATGTGGCCTTTCTCTCATTCCTTAGGAGAGTTGGAAAAATAGCATCCATTAGAGAACTCCTTCCTCCGACTCCAAGGGGATTTCAAATTTTCCAATTGTACTTAAATACTGTATTGCTAGTAATCGTTGCCCTACAAGAATCCTTTCTTCCAGACACAATTCAAATAATCTTCGAAGGCTTCCCCATGCTGAAATGCCATATGAAAATGGCATTTGGCCTAAGAATCCCTTCCTAGCTGCTAAATGATTGCTTTCTCTGTGTGGTCTGTGTGCAATATCTACAGATTTTGTTCTGAACCTTTAAACAAGTTTATGAATTTTTTATTTTGAGTTTCAACTGAAACAGAACTTGATATTATGATGAATGTAACCACTTTAGGATGTTTTAAGATAAAGATACATGTATGACCAAGCACCAATGGCTCGTGCCTGGAATCCTAGCTAATTCACAGACTGAGATCAAGAGACCATGGTTCAAGGGCAGCCCAGGTAAATAATTCATGAGACCCCATCTCCAAAATAACCAAAACAAAACAGACTGGAGGTGTGACTCAAGTAGTAGAGTGCTTGCTTTGCAAGTGCAAAGCCCTGAGTTCAAACCCTAGTCCCACCAAAAAAATTAAAAAGATATATATACATATTAGCACAAATATACATGCATATAAACTTACCTGTATAAATGCATATGTACACATACACGTAATAAGGAAGTGTGTATTCTATGATGTAGAGTTTGGGTTCCAGAATCAAAGTGTCATAGTGTGAAAACTCCCTCCTGATGACTTTTTGTAAGTCAAACTCTCTGTCCCTCAATTTCCTCATGTGTAAAATGGGAACATAGAGTCATTGTAATGATTAAATTAATTGATATACATTTGGTGCTTAAAACAGAGTCTAGCATATAGTAAGTGCCCAGTAAATATCAGCTACTTTTATTAGAAATAGTCAAAATAGCCCATATTTTCAAAAGCTGAATTGCCTCCAAACAAGAAACTCCTGTTAGTGGTATGTTTTATACCATATGCCAATTAGGCTGGGAATGGCATTGTGGCTAGTTTGCTCTTATTAGAATGTGTGAATTAACAGTGCCACTCTGCTACTCCACTTCTTAGCTGTGGCTGTGGTTGCAGACCAGGTCCAAGGCTGTCTCTGGTGGGGAGAGTCATGTGGGTAGACTTTGCTCTCTCTAAGGTTTCCACTGTGCAGAGAGCAGGGAAAGCAGTTGAGGGGAGTGTGGAGTAGAGGGAATTTTTTCAGCATTGCTGCCTCTGTTGTTTTATGATATTTTGAGGATTCTGCATGTGGACACATAATCAAACCAGGCCAGAATTTCAGAGAGAGCCATAGAAGAGGAATGAAGTGCAGTCTGCTTGTTTTGCAGTCTGGAATGAGTAGAAACTGTGGGAGAGGGTGGGAGAGGGTTGGAGTGGAGTCTGTGTAGTTTTTTTTATAGTTTTTGGCTAGTGTCTCAAAAGTGCAAAACATGCCTTTAAATGTGAAGAAATCTCAGCTCAGAAAAGGGTAATGGCTGAGGTGAAGGAGGAGAGGAAGCCTCTACAGGGCTTTCCCTATGGTCAGTGACCATCCATCCTGCTACCACACAGGGTCCCAGACTCACCCTTGCTGTCAGCTGAGGCATTTGTCTACACTGGGGTCATCAGACAGTGCTGAGTTGGAACCATCTCTAACCATGCATAGGGGGCACTTTTGTTTGTTTTAGCAGACTTCATTTTTAGACTAGTTTTAGGTTTACAGAAATATGCAGCAGAAAGTACAGAGAGCTCTAATGTACTTGGTGACAAGTTTTTCTGACTAATATCTTTAATTTTTGTTTTGTTGGGACTGGGGTTTGAACGCAGGGCTTCATGCTTGCAAAGCAGGCACTTATCACTTGAGCCACAACTGTTATTTTTTAAATTTTGCTCTGGTTATTTTTTAAAATTATATTCTTGTTGTATTGGAGGTACACTGTGATATTTGCAAAAGTACTTAAAATATATCTTAGTTAAATTCACCCAGCCCATCATTCTTCTTTATCCCCCCTGCTCTGGTTATTTGGAGATGGGTGGGGGTCTCATGAACTATTCACTCAGGCTGGTTTTGCACCTCGATCCTCCTTATCTCAGCCTCCCAAGAAGCTAGGATTACAGGCACGAACACTGTTACAGTGCATTTGTTATAATTAATGATATTGATACGTGACCATTGGCTGATGTCCATACTGTGTGTAGATTGTCAGAGTTGTCACCCGGACATCCCTTGTGTGCTAAGAACCCACCCAGAACCTCCCACTGCATGGAATCATCCAACCTCCCTGGGCTCCTCTTGACTGGGCTGTGTCTCAGACTTTCCATTTCCGATGACCTGGACTGTTGAGAGCAGTACTGGTTCAGCGTTTTATAGGATGCTCCAGTACTGAAAGTGTCTTTGTTATTCTCACAGTAAGAGTAGTGTCAGGGTTGGTGGGAGGAGGCCACAGAGGTGGATGACAGTTTTCTTCTTATCTTGTCAATGGGCCTGAGGTTGTTGACAGTGACCTTCATCACCTGGCCATGTTGCTCCACTGTCATGTTTCTCTTTTTCTCCTCCTTTTTCCTCCTTCCCTGGGAGGAAATCATTATACACAACCCACGTTTATGGAGAAGTAATTTATGCTCCCTTCCTTGAAGACAGAGCATAGAACCTACATAAATTATCCAGAATTCTTCGTCATGGGAGATTTGTACAGTTATTTTTCAAGTGGTACTATGTAAAGGGAAGTTCACCAAAGAGAAAATTATGGTAAACAGATGTGTTGAGATAAAGAAGAAGTATTAAAAATGGCAAAGGGGGGGAAAATCTGAGAAATAACCTTTTTTATCTGTTTTTGATAATCACTTGAATAATCAAATATGCTCAAAAATGTTTACTACATTGTGAATAATACTGAACAAAAATGAAAGCAAGTGGACTATGCAAAAAAAAATCATGGGTTATTCATGTAACTGTTTGAACCAAACTAGCTTCAAACATATGAATTAAATTATTTTACATACAAAATTATTATCACAGGAATATAGTGATGGTATGCCAGTAAATAAAGGCAGACTGTACAAGAACATGCATAATTGTGATTTTTATACAACAAACATATTAAATACGTATCCATGTGGGTATCCATAAAATATGTGACATCTGAAATGTTACTTACTACAAGAAATCATGAGCAACATTTCCAGCTGGTAAAATCACATGTAATTTAGAATAATCTTTTTAATGCATAAACTTTCTGTTTCCTTTAATGCTGCTGCTTTATTTATCTAATATAACATTAAAACAAAATTGCTCGAGCAAAAGCTTTTTTGACAAGTATCACACTACTATGTAGTGTTAGTAATCAGTAATCTAAGTTATCAAAAATCCACTCTAAGGCTGGGAGTGCTGACTCATGTTTATAATCCTAGCTACTCAGGAGGTGGAGACCAGGAAGATTGCTGTTTGAGGCCAGCCCAGGCAAAAAGTTCAAGAGACTCCATCTCAACCAATAAAAGCCAGACATGGTAGTGCACATCTGTCATCCCAGTTACATGGGAAGCATAAAATGGGAGGATTGAGACCCTATTTTAAAAATAACCAAAGCAAAACTGGTTAGAGGTGTAACTCAAGTGGTAGAGCTCCTGCTTAGCAAGCACAAAGTCCTGAGTACAACCCCAGTACTGCAAAAAACAAAAACATCCACTCTATGGTCTGGGCATGGTCATTCATGTTTATAATCCCAGCTACTCTGGAAACAGAGATAGGAGGACAACAGTTCAAGACCAGTTTGGAGAAAGTTAGCTCCAGACCCCATCTGAAAAACAAACTAAAAGTGAAAAGAAGGCCAGATACAGTAGTTTATATCTGTAATCCTACCTACTTGGAAGGCCAGCCTGGCATAAAAAATTAGTGACAGCCCATGTCAACAAGTAAACTGCATGGTAGCAGGCACCTCTCAGCTTAACATCTCAGGTATTTTGTTACAGCAACTGAAAGCTGACTAACAAACAGTAGTGCTAATTACAGATACTTCTTTATCTGTTCTAGGAGGCTGGTCTAAGACCCCTGTGTAACATATGGCTAAATCACTCTAACTCCATTCCTTGCTTCTCTTTTGTGCCCTCCCCAAACTCTGAGCCTCCACCATCTTCCCTTCTGGCCTCCCACATCCCAGTGTTGCTCCCTGCTTTTTGGTACTCACCCCACTACCTGCCATTCTCCCACAATGCTCAGCTATACTCTAGATCCCTTGGTATCAAAAGAAAGCACCATTCCTCATCTGGCACCAGGCTCTTCAATTTCAACCTCCCCTTCACTCAAATCAAGGAAGGCTGTGGAGTGGCTCAAGTGGTAGAGCGTCTACCTTGCAAGCATAAGGCCCTGAGTTCAACCCCAGTGCTACCAAAAAAAAAAAAAAATGCTGGCAGATTAGCTCAAGTGGGCACCTGCCTAGCACATGTGAGGTCCTGATTTCAAACATCAATACTTTAAAAAAAAAACTGAGTTTTTGGGGTTGGGACAAGGCCATGAATTTGGTCCCCAGCATTGAAAAAAAAATAAAACAAGAAAGGCTCGTTAGAGCAAAACTGGAAACATGCCCCATGCAATCTTTCTACATGTCCTTTCTCTCCCCTTTCCATCTTCTACAAGCCATCCATTTGCTAACACCCTCACTTTCCTTTAATCACCCCTTTCCCCCACGCCACTGTCTCACTTTCCCAGCTTCCCCAAAGCCTATGGTTTTTTTCCCTCTTAGCTTTACAAGCACCTGTTGCCTATACTACTGTTTCTTAGTGGAAGCTACCTCGGTCTGCTACATTTTCATCATCTTCCCTTAAACCAAGGCTCATTTTCTCATTGTCAGGAGCGATGTGTGTGTTTGGCCTTCAGTGAACGTTTGTCGATGTTCACGACTATGTGACAGTCACAATGAGAAAGAACCAAAGATGTAGCAAGCGACTTTGAAGAAGGAATAAGTGTAAGTACTGTCTTAGAAGCCCAGCTCTGCAGCCACATGACCTGGCTCTCCTTGCTCACTCACAGTGGAGTAATGATGGTGTCTACTTCACAGAGCTGGAATAAGTTGAGTCATGTAAACTATTCATTATTTGCAGGTAGTCAAACCACATTGACTGTTAACATCATTAGCGGGCTTGTGAAATAAAAATCACACCAACTGTGAAGACAAAGCGTGTCTCATACACCATCGCTTAAGCAAACACAACTGAGAAGTACCTACACTTGATGCTGATAATCTAGGATGGTCTTTTGAAGCTGTTTTCAGTTGCACCTGGGGATTATTTTACTCTGATATGGTAAGGTGACCAACAAAGAGACAGCTGTCTTTGATAGAAGAATTTATTACAGTTCCTAAGAGGGGGAACACAGGTTGGGCCACACAAGGGAGAACAGTGTTGGTCAAGAGGCAGAAGGGGTAAGGAGTAAGCAAAAGCTTTGGTTACTGTACTGGTGGGAAGTGGTTAGGTAGAGATTTTCCTCCTTGTACAGGAAGTGAGACTGATGTTGGGATTTGTAGTCAGAGGATTTTTAATATGATTTCCATCTGCCTGAAGAAACATAGGGAAATATGAGTGTAGGAAACTTTGGCCATCAGTTTAGCCCATGACCAAGATGCCAAATCATTAATTGCTGATGATCAAGGTTGATTATTACAGTATCCCAAGCTGATGTTTCACTGTGACTGCGCTTTGGTTTGTAGTGGCTTCCATCCCTGCCAGTGATGTATGTATTCTTTGCCTTCTTGTTGGAGTGGCCTGACTGGTCTTGGGTTTTCTTTAGATCTCCTTTTCCTTGGCCCTTTTTGATTGATCTCTCTCTTGCTCTGTGCTCCTTATTCCTGTTTTGCTTTCTTTCTTCTACATGTGAAGCTGGTCTTTTTCATAGACAAACACAGAAGCTCAGTATACGTGGAAGCTAAGGTACGTCATGTTGAAAGCCCAAGGTAGAGATGACTCTTCTACATCACACACAATCCAACCTTTGTGACTTGTGGTTTGGCAGGATTCTGTATTTCCCACAGGGAAGCTTTTTGTCACTTCCTGGGGATACCAAAACGTTGTGTTCTGAGACCAGCCTGCACTCTGGCTTGAGTGAGCTGCCTACTGAGGACTGGCGAGATTGCCTTTCTGTCAAGATGGGACCCAACTTCAGGTGTACACTCACCTCCCTTTTCTAAGAAGAAGCACCACTTCATATCCAGGTAACCTTATGACTGGGTAATTACAGGGGGCCTTGGCTCCACTCAGCTAAAAAGAAATAATCCTTGAGGAAGTACGTCAGGCTCTTTTACTGTTTCTCCTTTTATAGGCTGGCTCTGTTCCCTGGTGTTGCTTCTCCCAGGGTACTTTCCTCCCCTGCCTGCCCCTCACCCCACCACCCTCTGTTTCCATGAATACAAGCCCCCTTATGCAGCCTTCCACTCCAAATTGGAAGAACTTCTTGTCCCTCCCTTTTTCTTCAGACAGAAAAAAATACATATTTTACTTTACAGCTCTTGCTTTACTATTTTATTTTGTACTTTGCAGCACTGGAATTTGAAGTTAGGGCCTCATGCTTGCTAAACAGGTGCTCTACCACTTGAGCCACTCCAACAGCTCTCTTTTGTGGTAGTTTTTTCGAGCTAGGGTCTCATGAACTATTTGCCTGGGGCTGGCTTCCAACTATGATCCTCTAGGTCTCTGCCTCCTGAGTAGCTAGGATTACAGGCATGAACTACTGGTGCCCAGCTGTACTTTTTATTTATTTATTTATTTATTATTATTATTATTTTGGTTCTGGGGCTTGAACTCAGGACCTTCACCTTGAGCCAATTCACCAGTCCAATTTTTTGTGATAGGGTTTTTTGAGATAGGGTCTCAGGAACTATTTGCCCAGGCTAGCTTCGAACTGCAATCCTCCTGCTCTCTGCCTCCTGAGCAGCTAGGATTACAGGGGTGAGCCACCGGCACCCAGCTCTGTACTTTATTTGAAGGTAGGAAAATCTTTTGGTAGGTACAATGTCTCTGGTTTTGATTTCTGCTTCTTTTCACAGAGGGCCCTAATCCACTACCCTCTTTAATGATGGTGGCATAGGAGGAGTGGATTCAGACAGACCTCTAGAGGTGCTGCTTGGTTTAGGGGAATAGAAAGTCCCCAACCTGCAATAATTGAATTTATGATTTTTTTTTTTGCTATAATGGAGTTTGAACTCAGGGCTTTGCACTTTTTAGGTAGGTACTCTACCACTGGAGCCATATGTCAAATCCTTTTTACTCTGGTTATTTTGAAAATAGGGTCTCTCTTTTTGTGCAAGGAGGCACAGACCATCACCCTCCTATTTTCCACTTCCTGCTATTACTGGGATGACAGGTGCATACCACCATACCCAACTTTTCTTCCACTGAGATGGCATCTCACAAACATTTTTCCTGGGCTGGCCTGGAACCATGATCCTTCTGATCTCAGCCTCCCATGTAGCTTGAGATGACAGGTACACACCACTGCGCCCAGGTATTGGTTAAGATGGAGTCTCACAAACACTTTTCCCAGGTTGCCCTTGATCCATGATCATCCCAATCTCAGCCTCCCAAGTAGGTAGGCTTATTGGCATGAGTCATCAGCACCTGGCTGGAATTTCTATTTTTTTTTTACTTTGGATTTTTTGATCTTCAGTGATGCAAAGGTGATACACATTCAATAGAAACCACTTTCCAGATTTTGAACTGTGATCTTTTCCTGAGCCAGTGATGTGCAGTCCATCTTCTTCCATGATGGTGGGTGGTGGCAGCAGCAATCGACAGCTCCCAGTCATCCACATGGTTACAAGGACAAGCAACCAACACTCTCCAGTGCACTGTGTTGCAAAATGCAGAGGTTTTGTGTTCTAAATTCATTTCTGACTTGCAATATTTTCACCTGACAATGGATTTATCAGTATGTAACCCCATTGCCAACTCAAGGAGCTCTGTATATTTGTGAGAATAAAGGCAGATTCAGTAGCAACCCTGGAAGTCACATCTCAGGAGTTGTCTTTCTTTCACTCCAGCTTTTACGTCTCAGATTGGACATCTACTAGCTGCACATCTCCTTTGCTTGGAGAGTCATGCTGCAGGTCTTAGAAAGGTGACAGTGCAGAGCATAGCAGACATGCCATAAAGATGAGCTCAAAAGGGACAAGTCATACCCACCCAAGTCCCTGTGACAGAATCGATGCCAGGACAGGTTCCAGAGTGAAGAGGCAGCTGCATCTTGCTTCATTTGACTGAAACAAATGTGATAGTTTCCATTTTCCCTGACATTTATCATTTTAGGGAGGGAGGGGCTAGCAGAGGAAAGGACATTCACCACAAACATGACAAGGCTAAAGAACAGGGTTGACATCCTGGGCTCATCAATCAATATTATTGACCCAGCCAAGCTGTAAGTTGGAGTAATTTCTATAATAAGCTTTAGCCCTCGCCACAAAATGGTGTGCTGAGGACAAAATGTTTTAAGTAAATCTTCCATGAGGTACATTTTGGGAAAATCTTCATCTTAAAAATAGAATTTGAAGCATTTCTAGGCAGCAAAATGCTTGATTTGATTCATATAGGAGTCGCCAGCTGTTCATGAGACAAATACAAGTGTCTGAGGATTCTTCTAGTTCTGCCAGGATGGGGGAATGCCTCACTTTTGCATGCCAAGGCTGAGAGACCCTTCAGCTAAAGCCCTCCAGCCTGAGAGGCCACACTTGGCATACACAGCTCACTTTGTCCTCTTCATCTGTCCTGTTGCTCTGCTCTTGAAGCCTGAGGAGTTCTTAGTCAAAAGAGCCAAGTGTCTACAAAGGCTACTGCCATGGCAAGGGCTGTGCCGATTACAGCATGGCCAGCCATAGCCCTTCCTGCCCTCCCCCTTCTGATTCTCAGCACACTCTCAGAAATAAATCCTGCCTTTGCCACACTCATTTCTGGAGCTGAGTGATGTAGTAGGAACAAGGAGTAAATATGAATAAAAAAACCTGACAGCAAGAGGGAAGGTGGAAAGACTTTACCAGAAAGTCTGCATCAGCCTATACGGCCAAGATTTAGGAAAGAGCAAGAAGACACATGGAGGAGAAACTAAGAGAATTTTGCCATTTGGCTAAGTTCATGACTCTTGAACGGAGCATGAAAGGAGACTCAAAGAAATGTGGCAATGAGTTATAGGTTGTAGGCCTAGAAAGAAAATTTGAGACAAGATACTAGCCTCACGGGTTCACAGAAGGAAGGGGCCTTAGAAGTGACACAGCTCAGCCTCAAGCGGTACAGGAGGTCCCTTGGAGAGTATTCCTGGGGAAGGGCTACCCAGCTCTTACTCAGAGACCTTCAGGGGTAGACCTCAGTGCAAGTCCACTGAGAGGCCAGAGACAGCCTGCAGGGTCACCAAGTACCAACTGTGGCACCTGGGATATGTTACCCACTGTGCCTCAGTTTCTGTACCTGTAAATTGGGAATAATAGTAGTAAAGTGCAGTAATGAGGACTCACTGTACACATATTTATACACATAAAATGGTTCTATATGTAATATGTAATTCTGTGTATAAATTAAATATGAATATATGTATTTATTCATAAGGATATACAGGTCAAGCATTCATAACCCAAACCCCAAATTCAAAATGTTCCAAAATCCAAAATTTACTGAGCACTGACATAACACTACAAGTGGACAATTCCATTCCTGACCCTCATACCGTGGGTCACAGTGAAAGCACAGGCAAACTGGAAATAGTGCACAAAATTACCTTCAGGTTATGTGTGTAGAAAGTGTAGATGAAACACAGCTGAATTTCATGTTTAGATTTATGTCCCATACTCTGAAAAAAATCTGCAATCTGCAGCACATCTGTTCCCAAACATTGAGGATAAAGGGACATTCAACTTGTAGTGCTTACAGGTAATAAGTGGCATTTAAGTATTTGGTTTTGTGCACTAGAAAGTTCTTTTTCAGATTGAATACATTTGGGCTCTCTTCTTCCTGTCTGTTTCTCTCGTTTTTCACCCTTACATAACTGAGACCAAGTCTCTGCCTTCCACCTGAGAACCCTCCACACTTTTCTTGCTCCCCTTGTGTTTCTTCCTTACAGTCTCCAGGATAACTGTGGTTAAGCACCATTCCTTCTGCCTAGCACATGTCTCCCTCCCATCTGCATCATGTTCTAATGCAGATTTCATCTCCTTCCTGTGCCTTCCTTCATCTGACTACTTGCACAACATCTACTCATCTGTGTTTCAATGTAAAGATAAAAGAGCATTGGGCAGGCTTCTGTAGCCATTTGCATGTGCCACCATTTTCAATGTCTGAGTTATCCAGCTTAGTAAACACAGCACCCAGCATATGGCCCAATGCAACAACATGGTTCAACAGTGCTTACTGAATGAATAAGGAGAATATAAACGTTGAGTGGGTGCCTGGTACTGGTGGATCATACCTGTAATCCTAGCTACTTGAGAGACCAAGATTGGGAAGACCGTGTGCCATAGCTAGGCATGGTGGCATTCACCTACTATCCCAGCTACAGTGGGAAACATAAAATAGGAGGACTGCGATCCAGGCTGGCCTAAGCAAAAAAGTGAGACTCCATCTTCAAAATAACCAGAGCAGAAAGGGCTGGAGGTGTGACTCAAGTGGTAGAATGCCTGCCTTGTAAGTGCAAAGCCTTGAATTCAAACCCCAGTACCACAGAAGAAGGAGGAAGAGGAGGAGGAAGGGAGCAGGCATAAAACAATCTTCAAAGGTGGACAGTATTTCTACTGGAGAGTAGGGTCTTTGGAGCAGGTAGACAGGTGGAAGGCCAGGTTTTCCTGCAATTATAGAAAGCAGAAATGCTTATGAATCTGTAAAGTGAATATGTTTATCTGTGTTAATATCATTACAAAAGAAAGATTTCTTGGTTTTTGATTGCCTGGTCAGCCCTTGGAGTTAACCTTGTTGAGCAGGTAATCCTGCTAGTGAAGATAGTAAGTGTTCTGAGGACATGGAGAAACGGGAGCCCTTGAACACTGTTGGAGAAATGGAAATTAGTACTGCCATTATGGAAAACAGTATGGAGTTTCCTAAAAAACTAGAAACAGAACTACTATGTGATCCAGGAAGCCCGTCCCTGTGTATAAATCAAAAGGCGATGAAACCAGTATGTCAGAGAAATGTCTGTGCTCCCATGTTTATTGCAGTAGTATTCACAATAGCCAAGAAATGTGAGCAACCTGTGTCCATCAGTTGATGAATAAGTAAAGGAGGTGTAGTATATAGACACAAAAGAATATTGCTCAGCCATGAAAAAGACTGCAAAACTGTCATTTGTAACATGGGTGGAACTGGAGATCATTATCTTAGGGGAAATAAGTCAAGGACAGAGAAACAAGTACACATGATCTCGCTCAGATGGAATCTAAAAAAAGTTAGTCTTACAAAATGGAGAGAAGAATGGTGGTTACCAGAGTCTGGGCAGAGCAAGGAGTAGGGAGGAGTTGATCACTGGATACTAAGTTACACTTAAACAAGAAAAAAAAATCCTGGTGTGCTATTGTACAGTAGGATGACCATAGGTAGCAATTGTATACAGTATGTCAGAAACTTAGAAAAAGGGATTTTGAGTGTTTCTGCCATAAAGAAAAGGAAACTGAGGAGATACAAGAGCTTAACCTGACTACACAATGTATCAAACGTCACATGGCACCAAAGTGGTATCTACAATCATTATGTTTTAAATAAACTATTTAAAATTAAAATGAATCTTTTTAATGGAGAAACAAAAGACAAAGAAGAGAGATTCATGTAGTAAAGAAATCAGACAGGGAGAGGAGAGGCAGAGGCAGAAGAGCCTCAGTGCTCCAAAGAGAGAGTAGTGTTTTGGTAGAAGTCACTGTCAAGAGTGTGAAAGGGTTTGAAAATACAGTTGTCTAGGAAGGTTTTGTAAAGGAAGTAAGTGTGCCTTGCACTGAAACTGCTGTCTCCCATTGCAGTTTTCTTGTGACACTGAGTAAAGTTTCAGACAGCTTTAGATGTTCACTTCTTGTCAAACTGCTCTTCCTTTGAATGTGACAGGGCCCAGAGCCCCACCCACTGGGATCCCAATTGCACACAGGTGATGTTCTGCTTAGGTTGACACTGTTGGCTACAACCCATGGGTGCTCTGCTTAGGTTGACACTGTTGGCTAAAACCCATGGGGTGCTCCTGTTCTGTGAGTTAGAAAGTGGCAGCTCCCTTTCAGGGAGTGGCTGTTGCAGAGATGCAGTCATGGATGGTTGTACTCATGTGAAATGATCCAGCATGGGTGCAGTGCTAAGTCATCCATGGCATCTTCATGTTTCCTCCAGGTACATACGTGGACTATTTCTGCTACCTTCCCAGGCTTACAAGCTTCTGGCCCAAAGAGCAAATTATTTGGGCTAAGGCTGAAAGAATATTATTCCTTACCTTTATTTTTTTCTCTAAAGATGACAATGTTTGTATAGATATTTACACCTAAGTAATTAAAATGATGGTGATAGGAGACTGGGAGGAGGGACTCAGGTGAGGGGAAGAAGAGGAATGAGGTGTGGGGGCTACAGAGTACTAGGTCCCTAGTGTGTGTAAAGATGAAGTTCAGACGGTGTGGGGAAGGGTGCTATTGTCAGGAATTGCAGAGGGATAGGAAGGATGGGGGTAACGCATAAAGGTTGTATAATTGACTGCTAGGTGAGTAGTTATTGTGGAGGAGATAGGGACAGTGGGAGGGAAAAGAAGAGGAAGGAGAGGAAGATAAGGAGAGGGAAGGAATAAAGAGAAGAAAAGAAAAAAATTGGGGAAGAGAAAAGAATGTGGAAAAAGGGAAAGTTAAGCAAACTGAAATTACAACAAAGTGGGAAAAGGAAACAAGTAAGAAAAGAAAAACATCTCAAGTTCGACATTAATATTAAAACCTTTCTAAGAGCCAAAAAAATAAATAAAGATGGAAATGTTATCAGGGATATAAAATGTATGTGAAATACCAGCACTCTTCTCCAGACCGGGTAACCGATTCCCATCAGAAAGCAGCTCAATGAAGTCTTCCATCAACACAGTTCTACCCCATCTCTGCCTGTCTTTCTGAAAGCCCTCATCAGTCCCGAGGGAATTCTCACCATCCTCAGGGCTCCCCATGATATAAAAAGATCAGCATTTCCTACCAAATGCTGGCCACATGCTCATATTTTCCAAGCCACTGTCTTAGCGGTACAAAGAAAGGGAAGTTGACATTGTCTAGTTGGTCAGCGGGAGGGTGATGTATATACCCCTCCCAATGGGAAGCATAATTACTTTTGAGAATGTGATCAACCAAAAATAGGAAAGAAATTGCTTTATGGTAATACATGGATGAAGGAGCCGTAAGAAGAATTCCCTGGAGGACCCTTTCTCAGAGGCCACTAATTTCTCCTTCAGATACACAAATCCAGACGTCTTGCCAGTCTCTAAGCTGCTTTCTCTTTTGAGGTTAAGCTTTTCACATTCATTAGAAACACTTAACATAAATACCATAATTAGAAGCTGGGAATTGTGTATTTTGGGTAATCTCAGCTCTATCAGAACTGGCCTGCGCTTCTCAGGAATAAGTTCATTTTGAGTTGTTTATTATTTGAGTGTAGAAAGCTATTTCAGTTTGCTAGCAAATCTTGACTTTGTTTTATCATTAAATTTGACTTCCAAAATATGCAAAGTGCTTTTATCACGTTCTGTTTATGAGAGAATAGATAGCTATTGACTATGTTAACAGTCATTATCGCTGGGATACAGAAGTGCAGACAATTTTAATTTCTTCTCTTGGATAATGGTGCACACAGACCACAAAGCAAAGTCTGGGGTGGCAGTGTGAACGCAGGCAGTGGAGGTGCTGGTGTGTGGAAAATATAAATCTTATTTTGAAAATATTTCTTTGATTAAGAATAAGAAGAGACCATTTTTTGGTGCTCCCAAGCTCTCAGAAGAGGTGGCGTACATATTTTTCTGGCATCGCTTACATGTGTTCTAGGCTGTTTATAAAAGGATCAGAGAGAAATTCAACAGAGAGAGAAGGGCAAGGATAATAGGAATTGTATTTGGAGATATACAGATAGTGGTTACCTAAAGTGCCTCTTAAAAGTTTGAAGGTGACTTAAGCTGAGAATGTGTAATTATTTGACCAATTTAGGTCAAAAGTCACATATCAAAAAAAAAACAAGAACAAAAATACCCCCAAACCCTGGCAATTCTAAGTGAACATATTTTTATTTGCATCAGTTTCGAGTCCATAAAAATGTAAAATTGGCCCAAAGTGTTGAGGGAAAAAAGAGAACTATTGTCACTCTCTCAGGCTCTTGCTTAGAATGTGAGCACAACATAGACTAAAATAAAACAGAATATGGTTGGAGTTTCGATAAGCATTATCTTGGGAGAACAAAGAAATGTGAGACATATGTTATTCTTAATATCTAGTGCCCTTTGTCGCATGGCTTGTGTGTGGAACCCTGCTCATCCTTGCTTTGCTTTGGCAGGGAAGAGGAGTTCTGATGTGACTCTGTGACATTCCATGACATATGCCTCAAAGCTGTGAGACAGAGGAGGGAAAATGTCACCGTGTAAGGGCAGCTGCTCTCGGGGCAATGCAATATGGCCATTGGGGGTTGAGTGACTCGTCAGGAGACAGACACTGAGCACTATTGATCGTAGGACAGGACATTCCAGGCATCAGTGAGATTCTGAGCAAGAATGGGGAATTACAATGCGGCACACAGACCACCAAGGAAAATCTGGGGTGGCAGTGTGAACGCAGGCAGTGGAGGTGCTGGTGTGTGGCTAGCAGTATTTCATTAATGACAGGCATTTGTTAATGAAGGCCGCTCCCCAAAACCAGCAGAACAAGTACGTGCCTACATGGAATCGACTCACATCCTCACTAAAAGGTTTTCAGGCTAAATGGCCAATTGCTTCTGAGCAGGCAAAATGCTCCACTTAAGACTCATAATTGGAAAACACTTTATCAACTTAATTGATCAGGAGGATGCTGCATTAAAGATACGCAGCACATTTGCATTCGGCCCAGAGTTAGGGGAGAGGACTCTTTTCTATGGAGCTGAAGTTCTTGGAGCCATTTGTGTTAATGGCTCTCCTGGAGGTTAGCCTCAGATAAAGTGAGTGGAGAATAATAACCCAGAGGTGAGCGTGGACACTGCACCCTGCCTCAAGGGTTCCAGCAGTAGAAGACCTGCAGATGGAAGTTTTCTCTTACAAAGTAGCATACACACCAGGAACCCCTCACAGCAGTGTAGACCTGCCTTCCAGCCTTAGTAGCTGGTGGAGTATTCACAAGCCAGAACCCAGTAGGAGCAAGAGGCAGGCACTGGAGAGATTTTACATGTGAGAAACAACAACCAAACACAACACAGCAAAACAAACAAACAAACAAAAAACAAGAGCCAATCACACTCACAATGACATAGACACAGAACAATAAAGCAAGATATACAAACAAAAAGGAAAACCAAACTTGGTCTGTTGGAGGTCCAGCCACACCTACCTCCCTAGCATTCCCTCAACTGTCTACACAGCTCAGGGAAGAAGAGGTAAGGAAGAAGAAGTGGTGTTCAAGTTCTGAATCACTGAGCTAATTACTTCACTTTCTCTAATACACTGTGACAGATAATCCATTAGATAATAGTTGATAGCTAGCTAGATAGATAGGTAGATAGCTAGCTAGGGATACATGTATATATCTAGTCTTATCCAACCTAATTTATAATCCATTATATATCATCTTATTTTTAAAATAGATTTTTAATACTTCTAATAACTTCTATAGCCCCTGTCAGGAGGTGACTTTTTTTTATTTGAAGAGAACTATGAGCATATGTTGTTTAGCACACTATAGATGCTCAACAGCCCTCGATGCTCAGCAGCCCTTCCCCAACAGGAAGATCAGATAGAAGTCCCTTGTGCAATCATCCAGCAGGCAATAAAGTGGTCACAGTAGAGTGTTGGGAACTGAGTGCTAAGATTTCAGGCCATCCATTCCCTGTTGTCAGGCACCAGACTCTCCTGTTATGTTTCCGAGTGAATTGATGGGACTTGGTGACCATCTCCACGAGGAAGGGTAGAGAGCTGGGGGAGCCGAGGAGTGGCCGGATTCTCCCAGGGGGATGGAGGGCCATTCCAGGTGGGGCATGCAGGTCCACAGGTCATCCTCTCCAACATCAATCATTGTGCTGGCCAGAGAGGCCCAGGGGATTATTGGGCCACCTGGGAGTGTTTGCTGTGGTTTTTAATTTTCTTTCTTCTTCTTCAGCTGACAAGCTGTCAGCTGTCACTTCTTGCCACTGTCAGTGAGCCTGCTTCTAAGCACTTTCTCCCTTCACTTTCTAATTTGCTGCTTCTAGAAAGCAAGAGAGGTGAGGTTGCTAGGAGCGTGTGGGAAGCAAGAGTCTGCAGGAGGTGGGGATGGGCCAGGGGCCATTGTACATCATAAAGTACCAGGCTCCAAGACTGGGATGTCCACCCCTACTTCCTGTTTTTAATGGATTGAGTCTTCAGAGACCTGCACTCTTAGACAGTTCAGCAGGTTCGTGCTTCTATTTGGAGAAGTCACATTGAGACTAAAGTATTTCCTCCAGCCACCTAGTAATTCTGAAGTGAGTAGGTAGGATTCTATATTTCTTGGTAGCTCCATAAGAAATCATAATTAGCACTTATTGGACCCGGCATTTGTCAGGCACGTCATGTACTATCACTTGATCCCACCAGAACAGAGGCCCTGTAGATTGGGCAATGCCCGTGTTATAGACAAGAAATTACAGCCATGGTGAAGTTATTGTGGCCAAGGTCACAGTGGCCATCAGCCACAGACCCCAACGTCAAGCACAGCCTAACCCAAAGCCTGGGTTTTCACACTTTGCTGGGTTGTTCCCCAAAGTGGGACCCTGGGAGGAGGGCAGTTAAGATGAGGAAATTCTACTTTGTCCAATGAAATAATGGAATGGGGCTTAGAAGTCACTTGCAAATTGTTTCTGTGAATCTTTAGAACATAAAGGGTGAACTTGGTTCGTGACAACACCCAGCTTCCACTCCTCCTACCCGCCTGCCTCTGAATTCACAGCCCACCAGTTCGGCCCCCTGTTACATATGCTAGCAGTTCTCTGGCTTAATTAACAATGCAGAACAACACAGGGCTGAAGCCGAGTTCAAAAGTAGGGGGGTCAGGGGACAGCTAACCTGGCTGTAGTGTGTGCCCAAGTCAAGCCAATGCAAAACAATTGCTACTTCTTCTTTCTCTGCCCTCATTGTGGGTTCCCATGGTGTTATGGTCTGAATATGTGCCTCCCCGATTTCTATGTGGAAACCCTAACCTCTGCCCCCACACCTCAGGATGTGATTGCATCTGCGGATAGGGTCTTTAAGGAGGAAAAAAGGTAAATGAGGTCATAGGGTGGGCCTTAATGCAATGGGACTGGTGTCTATATAAGAAATTAAGACACAGGGCCACCCACAGAGAAGACCATGTAAAAACCCAGAAAGAAGATCGTCATAAGGCTTGACACATGGCTCAAGTAGCAGAGTACCTGCGAGCAAGTGTGAAGCCCTGAGTTCAAACCCGGTACCAGTCAAGGAAAAGAAGACGGTGATCTTCTATAAGCCAAGAGAGGCCTTAGAACTCACCACTAACAACACTTTCATCTTGGACTCTAGCCTCCAGAATTGTGAGAAGACAAATCTGTGTCATCTAAGTCTCCTGGTGTGTGGCACCTGGTTATGGCAGTCCCACCTGCCAAAGACTTATCGACTAAAGAATTTGAATGTGAACTTGAATTCAGAGCTCTAAGTAGGAACCACCTGATAACAGCCTACCTCCCTGAATTTCCCCCCAAAGCTGAAGTTCATTGAGAGAACGATCCCAAAGAGGAGGACACAGTGTTTCCTGTGGGGAGGGCAGAGGCACAGAGGACAGAGTAGAGGAGAGATTTTTCCATGACCCAGCCATGGCAGCCTACCCTTGTCCCCACCTCCAGCTCCATGTCCAGTGATGATATTTGAATTCCTGTCAGATGGCTGAGACCAAGACTCAGCGGAAGATGGTATTTTATAATTTGATTACTATTATTAATTCACAAATCATGACACTACTTTCACACCCAGTGGAATAGAGTGTAACCTGGGGAAGGCCACACCCCCTGTATAAGACTCAATCATCTAATCAGTGAAAGGTCTCAAGCAGATCAGACAGTGCCTCTTTCTTGCCCAAGATCACCTTATCTTTTCCTGGTGACACACCCTGATACCTTTTGAAGGAATGACTTCCCCCAACAAGTGCATGGTCTGAGGACTTTGGGAGCTAGTCTTGACAAGGAGAAGCACAACAGTGACTTGCACCAGGCGGACTCTCCCTCCCACTCTTTGAATCTTGAAGGGACATACCGAAGAACCGGTTCTACAATGACTTCATCCTGGCTTTGGCTTCTGAAGAAGATGGCCAGGCTGTGGAAATCTGTTCTGAATCTGGTTCTTTAGGCTTCACTTGCAGCCTATAGACCTCCATGTCTTCCTTAAGCATGTCTTTTGCTTAAGGTGGTCTTTTTCTGTGACTGACAACCCTTGTCATTGAGCCCTTGTTCACAAAAGGACTATGGAATCAGACAGGAGCAGCAAGTACAACACAGTACTCCCCACTCTTTGGAATGTCATAGCCTGCTTTCTACTGGAATTTTGAGCCACTCCTCTTTATTAGTAGTTAGTTATGCACATTTAAATATATGAATTTTGAGGAGGCCTAATATAAATTCATTCTTTTTATGGATTTTGATATTGTATCTAATAAATCTTTGCTAATCTAAGGTCACAAAGATTTTCTCTCTTTGTTTTCTTGCAGAATTTCTATAATCTTAGCATTTAGTATGATGAGACACGGGGATAGATTCTCTCGTTTGCATCTGTAAATATCCAAATGCACCAGCACTGCTTATTGACGAGTGACTCCCCATTCTTGAGTCACCTCTGTGCCTTTGTCAACCATTAGTTGTCTATGTAGGTGGGGGATTAGGAGCTGGACTTTCTTCATCTGTTCCATTAAGTACTCTACATTTGTGCCAACGCCATGTTATTTTGATTACTATAGTTTTAAAACGATATTTGGGGTATGAGATTTGGGTGTATGAAGTTGGAGACATCATATCTCATCCAATTATCCTATTATCTTCGTCTGTCTTAAGGTCTTCCTTCTGATTCATCGGCAGTTGGTTTTGAGTCAGTTCTTTCCTTGGAAAGGGATATTGGGTGTTATCATTTCTGACTCTCTGCATATCTTGGAATAACTTTTGTTGAGCGTGACAGAAGGGAGACATCTTGCCTGGGTCGATGCTTAGGTTGTTCTTCTGTCTTACATGTGACTCTACCTGTCTGCGGTCAGGGTTGCATGTAGGAAGTCATAGGCCTTTCAGATGACTTTCTCCTGTGATTCTGTGTGTGTGTTAAGGGAGAGGGGCTTGAGGGATTAGGGACCATAACAACCAGGGCTGTCACCAATACCCTTCCTGGAGACACATTCCTTATCAAGTTTCATCACAAGAATCACTGGGGACTGTCGGCAAATTCTTTCCAGCATTTCCCAGTCTCTTGTCCTTACTGTTAACACCTCAAGACTGGTTTCTAGGTACTTTCTCAGCCCCTGGGGCAAATACTTCCCCTGGTTTACTCTACTAGGGCTCACACAGGGCCAAAGGCCTCAGCATAATCCTTGCCCCAAAGCTTCAGGAAGACCTTGTGAGGACACTCAGGAGTGAGCAGGGGGCCAGAGGAGTTGCTTTCTGGTGACCATGTTCCCAGAATGTCCCCTCTGCCTTGTTTAAGGAGCATTCTTTAAACAAAGCCTGCTTTAGTGTTTTTCCTCTGGACATATGAGCTCCTTAAACTGAGATGTCTGGGTGACAGTAAACCTATTATACAATAACTGTAGCATCATTTTAAAGAGATTAGATTCTAAATGTGTGAAAATCAATGTCTGTTTTTTTAAAGGGGGAATGCTAAAATTTTCAGACAAAAATTTGACTTGTACATAGTCTAGGACATCTATCAGCCAGCTTGCTTTTCAAAGAACAGTGGTAAGACTCCAGAGTGCATGTGACAATCAGAGCATGTATGACCTCCCCTGGGAAAATATTGCACAAGGGAGTATCTGATTAAAAGGCAGAGTCCATGAAACCAACTTGCCTGGCTCGTTGGTAGTTTTCCAGAAGGCCGGCACTCACTGAGACGAAAGAAAAGAATGTTCCTATAAACTTTCAGCAGGAAAGCAATAAAACCACCAGAGACACCAGGAGATTTTTATTCTAACATGTCACTCATCGGAAGGAGCCATGAGTATTGTGAGGTTTGAGAAATAATTGTCAACCCTATGAAGAAATCATTTTTTTCTGCCTTATATATAACTCAAAAAGAAAAAGATAGGAAGAGAGAGAGAGAAAGAGAGAGAGAGAGAGAGAGAGAGAGAGAGAGAGAGAGAGAGAGAACCCATTCTTGCAGTTGGGCTAAAATGAATACACTTTTTGAACTTTGTGTTGAAATGTACATAACAAAACTGGCATTTTAAATGTTGTTTGTTGTGTTTTGTTTCTTGGAGACACAGTCTCCTTATGTTGTCCAAGCTAGTCTCAAATTCTTGGCTTCAAGCAATTCTCCCTCCTCAGCCTCACCCTCCCAGCCAGGTGGCTGGGACTGCAGGCATGCACAACCATGGCTGGCTAAATGTTTGTAAGTGTGCAGATCAGTGGTAGTGATCGCATTCACCATGCTGTGCAACCATCACTACTGTCTGTTTCCCAAATCCTCCCCTCAGGAACTCTGTCCCCACTGTGCACTAACTACTCTCTAGCCTGCCACTGGGCCCTCGTACCCCCATCCTATTTTCTGTCTTCATGCATTTGCCTATAGACTGAAGTATCTCTGTGAACCAGAGCATAGTGAAAGCAAGCTGGAGCCCGGTGGAAGACACTCTCATGGACGCTGAACTGAATTCTTTAGGCCAGAGAGACCCTGGAAGTTTCTAGAGCAAGAAACAGCCCCCGTCCAGAGCTGTGTTTTCCAAACCTTGTCTGATGGGGTTTTGTGGGGTTGATGGGGGTCTGGAGGCCTATTCAGTGGCTGTTTAAAAAAAGCCCAGAATGGAGGCGGGGAGCCCTCAGCTGCTACCAAAAGGGGAAGGAAGATTTAAGAGCGTTTTGGGAAGATACAGAAGGAGGCCACCACGTGACCTGACAAAATTACCTTGGGGATAAGGAGAGAGAGGGTGACAGATGTTTGCTGTCTAGTAATTTGGGTGATTAATTTTTAAACTACACATTTTAAATTAGATTAAGAAAAAAGTCAGAGTAGGATGCAATGTTCTTTTGGGGGAAAAAAATATCCAAATCAAACAACAAAAGAATGCTGGCTTGTCTTTGATGTCAAGGTTCCTGTGACATGGTGTGACATTTCATAGGAGAGGAAGGAGCAAGTGAAGGCTAGGAGAAGTAATTGATGTAGAATGACTGACAGTGGGAATATAAGGGAGGGGGAATAAGTTGCTCCTATGTGGAAGTTCACTGTTTGTGGATGGGTATGCTGTGATTAATGTGTAATACTAGGAAGTAGAAGATCATGACTAGACGCATGGAGCCTGGATACAGACGTTTTGAGTTCAAATCCTGCTCTGTTGTGTGTTAGCTGTGCAGCTTTGGTCATGTGCCATAGTTTGGATGTCACCCGAGACTTCCTATGTTAGAAATTTAATCTCCAAATTCATATATTGATGGTATTTGCAGGTGGAGCCCTTGGGAAGTCATCTGTGTTCGATGAAGTTATGAAGATGGGAACCCCATGGTGGCTTCATAAGAACAAGAAGAGAGGG
Organism: Castor canadensis; assembly: GCF_047511655.1. Lineage (NCBI taxonomy): Eukaryota > Metazoa > Chordata > Mammalia > Rodentia > Castoridae > Castor > Castor canadensis. The sequence continues at coordinate 122,067,501 of NC_133395.1, read as the reverse complement.
CAAAGTATACACACTTACTGTCTCACTGTGTGTCATCCTGTGCCACGTTTTGTCACCGCAAGACTGGACTTCCCAGTCTCCCGAACTGTGAGAAAGCAATTGTTCTTCATTGTAAATTACTGTCTGGGATAATTTGTTATAGCAATGAGAAATTAACCGAGACACAGAGTACCTATCTCACAGAGTTCTTGCACCAATTAATGGCTTTGTGTAAATGGAGTTCTTCTCAAGTAAATGGCACCAGGTAAGGGCTATTATGAGTGTTTGATTCCACCATTATTATCGGGCTAATATAAGAAACAAGGCAAAGGAAAGGTTTGTCCATAAGTCTAACGATCTAAATTGCCAAGAAAATCAGAAATCGCATAGTGTTAGATGTAGCAATTTCTGGTGTCTTTTTCTGTGGTTTGATTTTAATCAAGAACACAGACCTCTTGGGTCTGTGCTGATTTTTGTTAAGCATTTTTCTAAAATGCATAATTACTACCATCCTCACTCATTTTAAAAAATCCTTTGACTTAAAGATTGAATTTTCCCGAGGAAGCTTCAGATTTGAGTTGATGTCTAGGGTGCACACCTTCTGCTGCCCCTCCCATAACATGTGATTTGGCACTGAGCGTACAGTAAGTGTTAAATCAATCTCTGATTGACTAATAAACGAAAGGAAATAACGATTCGTGGTTTCCCAGAGCGTAGTCCACATCAGTGCTGACAATGACTACGGATCTCTAAGGATCTTTTATTTGCAACTAGGATCAGGGATAAGCAGGGGGTGAGGCGGTGTTGAAGGATTTCGTTTTTACATGAGTGTTTTTTTTTCCTATCATTTTTCTCTTCAGATGTTTAGAAAACGCCCAGACTTCTTGTGCTTAGCATCAGTGCCTGTGTCCCATGTCCCCTCTCCCTTTGCTGGTGCTACGGACTCACCCGGCGCCCTTCTCTTTGAACCCTGATGGCCGGTCTGGCTTGGGGCCCCACGCTGCGCAATGCGGACCGGCTGATCGCTGGTGCCCTCTGCTGGTGATCATCTGACACTGCACCCGTGCCTCTGGGCCTTTCAGAGGAAAGGGGGCCGTGAAAGAGCAAAAAATCACAGAAGGCAAGCTTTCAAAGCAGAGATCTCCCCCACCCCCATGAGCCCTGCAGTAAAAATTAAAAATAAAGCAGTACTGAGTAGGCTAGATAAGTAATTAAAGTCCAGCAAAACTCTGAATTGTTCCTTGCTGGACTACAGTTGTTTAAATGTTCAGTTTGATTTTTTTTTTTTTTTTTTTTTTTTTGCGGTACAGGGGATTGAGCTCAGAGCCTACACTTTGAGCTACTCCACCAGCTTTTTTTGTGTGTGATGGGTTTTTTCAGGATAGGGTCTCATGCACTATTTGCCTGGGCTGGCTTCGAACTGCTGATTTCTGCCTCCTGAGTAGCTAAGATTGCAGGCGTGAGCCACCGGCACCCGGCTTCACTGTTTTAATTCTTTCCCCATGTTCACGTTCTCCTGCATCAGCTTCGCTAAACCTGCAGCTGGTTGATACTGCATGTTTCAATGTGTCTGGGATAGTTTGTTTCTCTTTAAGAAGAAATTGCAACATACAAGCTACACGTTGTAGCAGCTGCTACCTCAGTGTGTGGTGCCCTGGGGTGTGAGTTACACTCACCTGAGAGTACAAAACGAGAGGCCCGCTCAATTGTTTTGTCTTTTGATATTTTGTGTGACAGTCTCTGAATTTATGCCTTGATCATTTTAGCTGTTCAATAGTAGTCTTTGATTTCTGGAAATTACCCCATATCAGCTCATAGTGTCTTCCTTTTTTTCACAGCTGTGTACTACTCCATTGCTTTATGAAACTACTTTCTTATGTTCAAGCATTTATGTTATTTCAGTAGTTTACAATTTCAAACAATGCTGCAACAAATAACCTCGTGTAGGCTTATTTTTATGTTCTTGGAGGTGTAAATCCATATTAAGTTGCCAGACTGGGATTGCTCCATTAAAGGGTAAACACATGGATAGTTTTGTTAAATTGTACCAAATCATTTGTCCCAGGGGGCAGAGAGTTAGCATGAAATGTGACTAGTATTTATTGTGAGGATAAGAATCCTTAAAAAAAAAACAACAAAAAAAAAACTGAATGTCACCATGTGGTCTGTTGAGTCTCCTGAGTACTCCAAGAAACAGGGAAGACTGGCTTTGTAGACACGGCTTTACAGCTTGAGGACAGCAGAGGGCACTTTGCCACTGGCACCCACGGTTCCGGTGCTGTCATTTTTGTGATTTTTCTGTTTGCCTGTGTCCTGTCACACCCCAACCAGTCTCCACTGCTCAGTAAGACACCAGTCCCTCTACCCACCCCTCCTCTTCTTCCTCCTCCTCTTCCTCCTTTCTTTTACTTTTTTTTACGGTATTGGGGTTTGAACTCAGGGCCTACACCTTGAACCACTCTACCAGCCCATTTTTGTGAAGGGTTTATTCAAGATAGGGTCTCCTGAACTATTTTTTCAGGCTGGCTTACAACTGATCTCTGCCTCCTGATCTCTGCCTCCTCAGTAGCTAGGATTACAGGTGTGAGACACCGGTGCCAGTGCCCAGCTACCTGCCCCTTCTTGCCAGTGGCTGCTGCTTCTAGCAACCATCTGACCCATCCTGGGCATCCTCCCTGCACAGCTTCAGCTGCCTCGTAACCCCACGGTGTTTGCCCACTGCCAGCTGGAGGCTGTCGCCCAGTTTCTCACCAGCACTCTGACAAGCTCATGTCTGGGTGCTCAGATCCTCCCTGTGTTCAGAACCTGCCACAGCATGGTCCTCAAGAGTCATAGGTAGAACCTCGCTTGCAGTTTACACTATGTCCTGCTGTCATGCGTGTGCCGGTGGGGGGGTGGACTGGAGGTATGACAGGGACAGGGTAGCTGTGCAGGTTTGGTGTCAAGCCCCTGACTGTGAAAGTCACCTTCTCAGGATTACTATCCCTGGCCCATGTAGATGGGTGGGTGCTTATTTTGTAAGTTCAAAGAGAAAGCAAGCTATATAAAAAAAACTCTTCATTTTACTTGTGTCATAGTAGACAAAGGGCACAAGGTAGTCTCCTTTAAAGACAACCCTAACACAAGCCCACATGTTCATCTTTGCCCAAGAGTAACTTCATACTTCATCACAAAGCCTGTCCTAGCTGGGAGTGGTGGTGCCTTCCTGTAATCCCAGCACTTTGGAGGTGGGGGCAGGAGGATTGCAAGTTATGGATCCCAGGCAGCCTGGTATCCATACTGAGACCCTGTCTTAAAATAAAAGAGAAAAGAAAAAAAAATCTTGTCCTTACATCTCCTTCTCACGAGTGTGTTCACTCATCTAGTACCTCTCTCAGTCAAGGATCTAGTGGTTTTTTGTTTCCTTGCCACCTCCCACCAGGATGTGAACTTCCAGACTTTACTGACCTCTGCTCTGTCTTACATCCGTGGCACCAGGAGCAGAACTGGCATCTCATAAGATCTCTCTGCTGTTCAAAGAGTGTCATACTGATCACGCACAAGTGGCTTTGAGTAATCAAGAAAGAAAACCCAGCTATTCAGGATGAGAAAAGCAGGATTGTAGTATGAGGCCAGCCAGAGTAAAAAGTTAGCAAGACCCCATCTCTACCAGTAAGCCAGGCATGGTAGTATGCACCCATCATCTCAGCTACTTGGGAGGTGTGAATAGGAGAATCATGGTCCAGGCTGACCTGCACAAAAACATGACACCATATCTGAAAAATAGCTCAAGCCAAAAGGGCCGGGGGTGTAGCTCAAATGGGAGAGCACTTGCCTAGCAACGACAAGGCCCTGAGTTCAACCCCCCAGGTTGAACTTGGTTTATGTCCATTCCCACAGAATGAAGGGAATGAGGTGGCCATGAAGAAATAAGCAGGCCATGGCCGTTGATCATGGTGCTACAGTGGCACTCAGTGTCTGTGTGTGCCCAGCAGGTGCTCTCTGCCAAGTCCCCATCGTACGTGGCCTCCTCAGGAACCACCTTGGAGGCAGGAGGCTGGCCTCAGCAGCAGCAGCAGAGATAACTGCCCACACAGACTGTCCTGAACATGTGAGAAAGCTTAGTAGCTTCTCTAAATAAAACCCACTTCTGGTAGAAAGAGGGCTCATAACTCTGAAAGCAAAGGAGGGAGATGACTTTTTCTGTTTGTTTTGGTCCCTGGGATTATTTTAAGATCACACCTGTGCACTTGGCACAGCATAGCCTGTTTGCCTACGTGCTGTCACTTTCATGGGACAGGAATCTTTTTAAAAGATACCTACTTATTTTTGCTCCATCAGATAATGAAGACTCCGGACTTCAAGATTCAAGAAGCTAAATGAGTTAATCCAGTCACACTAGGTTAATGGCCACAAAGAGATGGAGGAAACAGGCGATTTACAGTTCAATAAGGAGTTGTCAATTCGGGTCAAAGAGCATCTGCTGTTAAGCAGGCCACAAAATCACAGCAACAGTTAAGGGTTCGATCCACAGTTCATGGTGATGATGCCCAAACGACAGGTGTGCTGATGCAGAGGTACAGGTGATCTCATCGGGAGGAGTCATGAGTGACAGAATCTCCAATAATTCAGATCATCCAGAAGTTACAACCTTAATTTGATTATCAATCTACACGATGATGCATTAGAAACCAGAATATTCGAGTCACATGTAATTTAAACGTCGTGGCAATTCATAGGGGTTTACTCTTAGAAATGAGTTTGCAAGCTCAGCATGGTGGTATGCACTTGTAATCCCAGCTATTCAAGAGGATTGAGATTCAAGGCCAGCCTGGGCAAAAAGTTAGCCATACCCCATCTCAACAGGTAAGTCCTGTAGGGTGGTGTGTGCCTGTTAAGCCAGTTATGCAGGAGACATAGGTTAGAATTGCACTGAGATGCTGGGCCCAGGCAAAACCACGACACCCTATGTAAAAAAAATAACTAAAGCAGAAAAGGGTTGGAGGCATGGCTCAACTGGTAGAGTGCCTGCCTTGCTAGTGTGAGGCCCTGAGTTCAAACCCCATACTGTCAAAAAAGATCAAAAATGAGTTTGTGATCCAGTTCTTGTCACAAATCTGAAAAAAATTAATACATTTAACTATATAAACACTGTTTAAATAAAATGCAGAAAAATAAATGTAGGGGGGGAAATCACCACACTTGACACAGCATTGCTTACAGACCAGTGAGGAAAGAGTCCATACAGACTCCACACTGACGAAGCCAGGTGGGTATTTCACAAAACAGGAAGTATATCTAGTTAGTACAAATGTGAGAAAAAAAATTCAACCTTACTATTAATAAAAGAAATGCAAAGGGAAAACTGAAGCTTATTAAGAAAAGAATCTTTTTAGAGTGGAGACAGGCCTAACCGGGTTCAAGGCATGCTACCCCCAAATCTGGCACCCTGCCATTTTGAGACACCAGCAGAAACAGGAAGGTCAGTGTCACCCTCTTGTCCTCCCCCCCCCCACCTGGAGGCCATAACGGAATCTTCTGGCCTTCATTTAAAGTAGGCCATAAGACCTTAGTTCAGGAGATATTCCCCCATACCATATACCAGAAGAAAAGAAGGGCCCTTATTTCTGAACACACAGAGATGTCAAGAGGGATTTAAATAAACAAGCCTTGCTAATTGTCCCAGCCTCTTACTCCTGGATGCTGACCTCTTGGCCCAATCATGCTTTATTATGATAGTCTTTAGCTCTTCACCAAACTTAGGGCCAAAATAGGCAGTGCTCTGTTTGTTTTCATCTTCATTTGCAAAGGCTTCTATGTCACCTAGAAGTAAAATCCTGTGTTTTTCTCCTGTTAATCTGTCTTTTATTATAAGCTCCTCAGCCATGACCTTGCAGCATGTGAGGAAAGGGTATTACTTCTCCTCCCCTGCAGGCCATCTGTTTAATATTGGTGGGAATGTAAACGGATGTGTCATTGATGGAAAAATAAATTATTAAGTCCCTATAGAATATATCAAGATGTAAAATGTTTATGTGGTCTTCTTGAGCAATTGCACTTCTAGGGATTTGGATGAAGAAATATTTACACAAGAATGAAAGTATGCACACAGGTAATTGGTATTGCAGTGTTTATAAGAGTGAAAAATAAAAATGGTCCAAGTTGATACCAGTGCAGAATTGATGGGGGAGAGTGGACTGCTGTATGGAGATGTCCATGATACACGGTGAATGAACCAAACGCTTTAAAAAGTTCAGGTGTACAAAGACCCTGTTAATATGTCTATGTGAGTTTTAGTGAAGCTGTGTTTGTCCAGAATGTGAGTCCCAAAGACAGAGGCTCAGAACTGCTCCCTGCTGTACCTTTGCCGCCTAAAGCAATGTGTCTATTCTTGCTGTCATGCAGTCGTGTTCAATGGATGAGTGAGAGAAATTTAGAACATTCTTTACCAAATGTCAGTAGTGCTGCCAGTGAATTGTTCTTTGTTCCTTATGGTTTTTTTTCCTATCGTTTGAGTTGTTTCATGTTTATGAAAACAACTATTTTGAAAACATATTTTAAAATGTGTGGGTTTTGCCTAGAGCCTGTGAAAATGTGGCAGCCTCACCCATTTCTGTGGCTGTGTAAACCTGGCTCACCTTCCTAGGAAAACAATTTGATATTCAAAGAAATCACAAAACTATCCCTTTGTCTATTAGTTTGATATGGACATTTGTGCTATAGAAAAACTGCAAAATCTGAAGTCATCTATGCATCTAAAAGTCAGTTTTAATATAAGAAAAATAAAAACCCTGGCCAGCCTAGAGTCTTCTCTAATGGAGAGAAAGAAAATTATGTGACCATAACCCATGAGGTGGAGTTCTATGTGACAATGGCCAATTCTGAAGATTCTGTACCAGTGAGAACAGCAGGAGGCTGAAAACGGGCATGTGATGGGTTAATTTACATGTAAGGAAAATGAGAGTGCCCTTAGATTAATACAGGAATTCTAGGTATTAACACAAGACCCCTAACTGCTTTGTGCCTCAATTTCCTTATCTACAAAATGGATTAATAACTTCCCAGCATTAAAAGGATTGAAATGAGAGGATTCAATGAATTGTGCGGTTTGTTTTTACTGTTATTCTCCTCCTTAGCATATTTAATTAAAAAAACACAGCAGGTGAAATAGCTAAAGAGGGAGTGAGGAACAGATTCAAGAAAGTGAACTTTGAAGTTGGGCCCCACGCATCCTGGGCGTTCCTGGGGCCTTGGGCGAGGAAAAGCGTTTGGTGACCACACGGGGGCGCAGGCGCTCAGACCAGACAAGGTGTTCCCGACGGCGTCCAGCAGGGGACGCTGCAGTCGGCCGCGGCAGAGGCGGGACCGGAAGCCGGGCTGGAGATACTGGGAGCCTGAGTCGACTCCTCCCGCTTCCGCTGCCGCCGGCCTTTGCTCCGGAGTCCAGTCGCCTTCTTTTCGCAGCCTCGCTTGCTGCCGCTGCCGCCGCCGGGATGCCGCTGGAAAACCTGGAGGAGGAGGGTCTGCCCAAGAACCCCGACCTGCGCATCGCGCAGCTGCGCTTCCTGCTTAGCCTGCCGGAGCACCGCGGGGACGCGGCGGTGCGCGAGGAGCTGATGGCGGCCGTCCGTGACAACAGTGAGGCCCCGCGAGCGCCGAGTCAGCGGCCTAGGCCAGGGCCGGCCCCGCGCCCCGCCCCGCCGAGTGGTCCCCGAGACCCGGACGGGCTTCTCTGCCCTTGGGGCTTTTGCGGTGTTGGGGAAGCCTGGGGGACCCGCCTTGCTGTCACGGTGGTCCATCCTCTCCCGCGGCAGCCAAGGCTCGGCGGCTGCATGTCCCGCGCGGCCGTGCCCTGCCCGCCGGGGCCGCGCCTTCCCGGGGAGGGAGGTCGGGCTTCCGAGCAGTGAACGGTGCCTCGCCGGGCACGTGTGAGCGCAGTGCTGAGCAGGGGTGTAAGTCACCTTTTGCTGCCCGAAGGTCCTTGGCACTGAAAACAAGCCGAGGGCTGCCACCCTCCAGACCTGGTAGAGTCGGCGGGCTCCCACCGGGCCGGGGCGGGAGGACGTCCCGGGTGTACTGGAGGACACAAGGCTGACACTGAGTTTGGCGTGCCAGTGGCCTCACCCCAACTCTACTCTTTGGCTTTCAGACATGGCTCCTTATTACGAAGCCTTGTGCAAATCCCTGGACTGGCAGATGGACGTGGACCTACTGAACAAAATGAAGAAGGCAAACGAGGAAGAGCTGAAACGTCTGGATGAGGAGCTGGAAGATGCGGAGAAGAATCTGGGAGAGAGTGAAATTCGAGATGCAATGATGGCAAAGGCTGAGTACCTGTGTCGGATAGGTGACAAGGTGAATGGACTAATTCTAGGTCGTTTTAAAAATTAAAGAGATGAAGGCGAGGGTATATGGTAGATGGATTACATATAGTTGTATGAAAAAGAACAAAGAAACCTCTTGCCATTGCTTTAAGTGGGGCGGGGAGGGGATTGAGAGGGAGAGACGGTGGGGGCAATTTAACTAATGTGCACCGGAAGCCTAATCGGAATTGTCAGTATGAATTCCTCCCGCCCCAATAGCGAATATATATTAAAAAATTTTCTCAAAGTGCAAGGGTAATCATAATTACCTGAAGTAGGGAGTCAGGGCAGTGAATATAAAGAAGTAATAGTCTTGTAGTACCCTATTTCCTGCTCTAGACAGCAGCCTGCTGTATATTCTTCACCTGTTGGGAGCATTGCACTTGGTTAAGAAACATTTGTTGTGCATTTTTAAATTTTGCACTAGTAATGCTTTCCTTTTAAGGAGATAATTATGTTGAAGCTCTGTTTGATCTTTCTTTATTCCCTACATCCCCAGAGATAACATCTTTAGTTTTTGTGCATTTACATGTGTTTATATGTCCTATAGAAAATGGGTAGTATTTTTTTAAAGTTTTGGTTTGGTTTTGTTTTTATACATAGGTGTTCTCAGGTTTTTGCTTTTCATCTGGCATTGTATCTGAGACCTTCATAAATCTTACTTATTCTGGTTAACTGCTGCTACTATCCCACTGTGAAACGTAGCATGGTTTGTATATCCAGCTGTTTTTCCTTTACAAACTGCTGCTGTAAAACGCTGTCATGTATGTCTCCTTGTATATATGAGCCAGTGTTTTTCTAGGCTACCAAGTAGTCAATGGAACAGTGGAACAAAATTGCTGGAATAAGCAGTTTTTATTTTACTACATCTGGTTATCTGTGCATAATACTAACAATATGGGACCTTTATTTTTATATTTTGTGGTATTGGGCCTTGAACTCACGGCCTACACTTTGAGGCATTCCACCAGCCCTTTTTTCCAGATGGGTCTCACAGACTATTTGCACCTGCTGGCTTCAAACCTTTAATCTCTTGATCAGCTAGGATTACAGGTGTGAGCCACTGGTGCCTGTCTTAATTTTTTTTTTTTGTAGTAGTTGTGGTGGTTAAGGGGATGGGCTTTGAATGTTCTTAAACTAGTATACTCATATCCTGCAGTATTCAGAAGTAGGATGTCATGGTTTCAACATAAAACATGAAGTAGGGTGAGCTCTGGGGTCAGTTTACCTGAGTTTTATTTTCAGCTTGAGTAATGGTAACTTATGTAACCTTCTGTTTCCTCATCTGTGAAACAAGGATAATGATGCTTTTTACTTAATGTTGACTAAAGGTAAAGGCACAGAGTTGGCACCTGGCACAAACTTAAGTGCTTTTGTGAAGCTTTTGTTTAGTAAGTTTTTCCCCCCTCACTACAAATTTAAGAGTTGGTCATTGTGAGAATTTGGAAAATATCAAAGTTTAAAAATAGTTTGTGTATACATTTAGATTGTGTAAGTGGCTCAGTTTGGTTTGAAAGTAATGTGTTACATGTGAATGTAAAACTTACAGGTTTTGGTTTAGGTCTTGAGTTTCAGAAAAGACATGCTTGAATCAGCATTGGGGAGGGGGTTGTAAGATGGGTATGTCCTCCACCTTTGTAGTATTTCCTTATTTTTCCCCATTCATGTGTTGTATTACTAGATACTTTATTTGTGGGTGTTTACTCATTGTGTTACTGTTGATTATAGTTTTTATTCTTTATGATGCTGAATTCATTGCAAATTTTTTAGTGGAGGGTGTTTCAAGACATTTTGTTCTTTTGGTATGGTCTCATTGGTCTTTTTGTTTTTGATGCAAGATGTCATAAATTCATTTGCTATTTTCACTGTTGAAATCTAGAGTCATCTATTTCTCCTAGGATCCCTGGTTCCTTTTATTGAGGGACAGTATTTGTACATCAAGATCTGAGTGCTGGGGTACACCTCTTGCTGTCTTTGACAGTCCCTTTTATAAATACATGAAGCAAAACTACAATTATGTAAACAGCCAGACATATTCTGAAAAGTACCAAATATAAACAAATAACTTTATTTACACTCTTGGAAAGCAATAGAATCACTGTCTTCCACAATGCCTTGAGTTGAAATTGTATATTTACACATTCAGTTGTACTCTATAAGTGACTATGATGGGATTCCCTTTATCTTTAAAATGGTTATGATAGATATTTTTTAACAGTATTTTGAAGTGATGTAATTATTAAAGGTAAAAAACACTGAATACACTGAATATGTTGAAGCAATCTGGGTAAATTAAGAGTGCTTTTCTTGTATTGTTTTCTAGAATGTAAACACATGCTAGACATTTCTTATGCTTTATACAAGTAGATATATATACAAGAATATATATTTATACAAGAATAGTACTTATTCAGCATCAATTCATGGCCTTCTTGTGTTATATCTACTACTACCCATCTCAGCTCTTTTGAAGAGAATCTTAGACAGCTGATAGCTTTTACAACTTGTAAATTTTTCTCACCTTTTGTGTTGGATTTCTTGGACAGGAAGGAGCTCTGACAGCCTTTCGCAAGACATATGACAAAACCGTGGCCCTGGGTCACCGACTGGATATTGTATTCTATCTCCTTAGGATTGGTCTCTTTTATATGGATAATGATCTCATCACACGAAATACAGAAAAGGCCAAAAGGTACCTTTTATATATTCCCTTTAAATTGTCATGCTATGAATGAGAAATTGAGAGGAGGAATTCCCATTTTCTTTTGTTTGAAACTGTTAAATTTGCTCAAATAAACATTGTACTTGCTGAATAAAATTCTTTAAATATTTTCTTTTGGTTAAAGTATTTAAAAGTTCTCTCTTTGAAAACTTTTAAAAAGTGGCATTGTCTGTTTATTATAACCTTGACATTTTTATGTAATAGCCTAATAGAAGAAGGAGGAGACTGGGACAGAAGAAACCGCCTAAAAGTATATCAAGGTCTTTATTGTGTGGCTATTCGTGACTTCAAACAGGCAGCTGAACTCTTTCTTGACACTGTTTCAACATTTACATCCTATGAACTCATGGATTACAAAACATTTGTGACTTACACTGTGTATGTCAGCATGATAGCTTTAGAAAGACCAGATCTCAGGGAGAAGGTAATGACTGAATCTCTAATACTAATGCTTAAAGGATTGTTCATGCCTTTCTAATCTTAAGTACACAAAAATTTGTTTTGATGTTTTTCATACCAGGTCATTAAAGGAGCAGAAATTCTTGAAGTGTTGCACAGTCTTCCAGCAGTTCGGCAGTATCTGTTTTCTCTCTATGAATGTCGTTACTCAGTTTTCTTCCAATCATTAGGTAAGGACAGAATTGCTAGTTTTGATTATGTGTCTTTGTCTTCTAATTCCGTGTACAAATAACCAAAGCTGGTTTTTCACATAATCTGAAAAATGCAATCTGTAGATAACTGCAAGTCTTTGATCAGCATGGCTAATCTGCTCAGTTTTATTTAGAGGAAATTCAGCAAACAGTTCCATTTTTATATGGTCCAGGAGGTGTAAGAATGACTTATTGAGCCACACTCCCAGCCCTTTTGTAGTTTTTACTTATTTTTCAGGTAGGGTCTTACGTCTTTGACTGGGACCAGCCTGAGACTGTGATCCTCCTATGGCCTCCGTGTGCCTGGATCACAGGTGTGCACTGCCATTCCTGGATTATTGGTTGAGAGATAGGGTCCTGCTAACTTTTTTCGTGGGCTGGCCTTGAACTGATCCTCCTTATCTTTGCCTCCCAAGTAGCTGGCATAACAGGTGTGAGCTACTGCAACCAGCCTTACATTTTTTAAGAGTTTAAGGAATAGATGAGTATGTGACAGCACATTGTTTTGTGATTCTTGGTTTGTCTTTTCTGCTAACTAGAATTTTGGGGAGATCTAACATTTTTTTTTTTTTAACTTCTTAATTTTCCTGACATTAGCACAGTGCTTGTTATATTACTGAGAGCTCTATGTAAGGGCTGCATCATACAGAAGAACAGCTTTGCCAACTTTTGAATGTTTAAGGTATAATCTCTTCCCACCCTCCCCATTCTTACTAGCAACATTTTATTCTAATACTTTTGGGCCAAAGTTTTTGTTTTTACTAAATCTACATACCTCCCAGATATTTTAAATGCACAAGATAGAAAAGTTGAGTCTTCTTTTGATGGCAGGGTCATTATTATATTATTTATCTTTATGTGTATAGTGAGACACAGGGCATACTGGGTTTTGTAAGAGTCTGCTTCTCTAAAAATTCAGAGCAATATGCTTTGACTGTAACTGAAAAAGGAAGTGAAATCCTTTTCTAGGTAATGTTTGATTGTTTTTAGGAATTAGAGACAAACTAAGAAAGTGAAAGCTATGATAGACTGCATTCTACCCTGTTCCCAAATCCCTACATTTACTCTCACAAAATTCTTTCAGATTTTTGTTACATATCCTACTAGACCTTTTATGCATTTGTATGCAATTAAACAAGGTTATGTATACATAACTTTTTCCAACAGTGTCATAAAATAATAAGTAGTAAAGGCATTCACTGTCCATTCCCAGTGTCCTTTCTCTTCAGGCAGTTGCTGTTACCAAGCTCCCAGTATGTCCTTCAGGGGCATTTGTATCCGGAGATAAAAGCATGTAACAACTCTAAATATCCATATTGTGGGCGTATTTTACATGCTGTTTTCTATGTAGCTTTTCCTTCTCTGAGTAATACAAAGAATCTTGTCACTAGACAAATGGACTTATTTTTATGTAACTGACATTGCCCATATAGTTATGAGCTGAGTAAGTAGAACTCTCAGTTATCTTAAGACTTCCTAGTATTTCAGTGTGTAATGTGCCAGAGTTTATTCTCTGACAGAAAATGAGGTTGCTTCCAGTATAAGAATCCTGCACTGAACATTCATGTAGTTCTTTTACACTTACTTCCTTAGGAAAAGAATCCAAGGAATTGAATTTTGTAGAGGGTAAATACATCTTGACCACTAATAATATGCCAGTTTATATGTACATACTTTGTTCATGTCTTTATAGTATTCAAGAGTGTCCCCACTCTCTCCTGTACTCAGTCTCGGAGAAATGATTTATTGGTTTTAAATATCTTATTGGTGACAATGGACCTCAACACATGCTTAGTGGTCATTGATCCCTATGTTCTAAAATCATGGGGTCTTTTTGTCACCTTTATCATACTTGCCTTTGATGGTCCTTCACTTCTCACAATTTTGTTCTGTTGTTTCCACAGTAAGAATTGTTTTCTCCTGACCTACCTCCTTGTTCTTTTTTTAGACTTCTCAGTGACTGACTAATTTGGACTGGATCATTGCCCTTGTGTCTGACTTCATACTGTAATTAAACACATCTGATGGCAGTGATCCCCCAATTCTAGTCTCTAACCCCAGACTTTCTACTGAGTACCAGACACGTGCCTGAATGCCTCTTTGGTATCTTCACTTGGTTGTGTAATGGGCACATCCACTTAAATAGTGCTGAAATGTGATTGAATCTGTCTCCCATTCAAAAAACAAAAGCCAGCCAACATTCTGCAGCTTCTCCAGGATCTTGACCTTGTTCACATTACAATCACAAGTGCACTGTTGATTCTTTTCTATCAGTCATCTTTATCTGTGCAACACTCTCCTTATTAATACTTTGAAATCTCGTCTTCCTATTCCTGGGCTGAGCCATGCTGATCCTGCCTTGGGACCTTTGCTGACTTGCATTACTATCCTCAGCTTAGCTGTTTCTTAGGTCTTCTCTGTTCACTCATGCCAGTGGAGGCTCTCCTCATCACTTTCATTTTCTTCACAGAGCTTGTCATTCCCCGAGATTATGTTCAACCATTTCTACCTTTTGAAACTTGAATTTCTATGGCAGCAAAGATCTTGTCTTTTGGCCTACTATCTGGAACAATGGTGTACAGTAGTTATTCAGCAAAGTAATTTGTGTTGGTTTCTCATTAATATCCTGTGTACAATTTTTTTTTTCTTACTGGTTAGAGCTTTCTAGTTAAGCCTGTTAACTTTTATGTTATAAATAAGTCTTGTTTATTGTCTCCAAACCTTAAGTCCATCTATTTCTTAAAATAGGATGTAAGTCCCTTTATTGGTTTTGTTGTATAACTTTTTGAAAATGACTGATGTATACCTCTGTTTGGTCTGCATAAATCTTTTATCTGTCACTATGCCTGCTGTTTCTGTTAGAATTGTTTGAAAAATATAGTGAAATTAATTTTGCTTGAGGTCACAAAAAAAGTTCCCCATGGTTAAAATACTAATACATTAACTTTGCCACCGGTGGACAGATTCCTTCACAAGCTGGGCTCTTCAGTGGGTGATGTTACATATCTATGTGAAAGGAAGGCTGCTAACTTGTCATCTTATTCATTGCAGCTGTTGTGGAACAGGAAATGAAAAAGGACTGGCTATTTGCTCCTCATTATCGATACTATGTAAGAGAAATGAGAATTCATGCATACAGCCAGCTGTTGGAATCATATAGGTCATTAACCCTTGGCTATATGGCAGAAGCATTTGGTGTTGGTGTGGAATTCATTGATCAGTAAGTTTAAATAACATCCTGTTAACCTATGTTTTAAATTCCCTTTTAATGTTTTTCTACATTTTCTGTTTGCATTGCTTCCATCAATTTTAAGGGGGGGAAAAAAACTGCAAGAATTTTTTTTCAAAGTATTTTGCGAACAGTCATGGCTGTCATCTCTTCCTTCCTTACAGCCTGCTCCTTCCAGTGTCAGATGAGAAAAGCAAGCTGGTTTGTTAAAGATCATTAGAGTACTTGTTACTTTGTTGATCTCACTGTAGCTATCATGATGACTTAGATCACTGCATATTTTTTGCACATCCTCTGAAGTCTACCTTAGAAATAGCATGTCTGAGGAGGTAAAGGTGTACTCTAAGATTGAGGGTCAGCCAAGATGCAGAAACAGAAATAGCAAATGCAGGGTTTTTAGCCGGGTTGTTGCAGATCACTCCAGGAGAAGCAGTTGCCTGTGAGCACTAAGGTTGAGAGTGAGGGAGGTTAAGTTATTGGTGTAGGACCTTGTAGTTTATTTCATGCTGTGAAGTTTGAATTTTAACCTAGGTTTTGGGATGCCATTAGAGGCTTTTAGGTATGGAAGTGACATGGTTTCATGTTGCATCCTAAAGAGAGAAGGGGATAGAGATGAGTTGGGTTGTTCAGTACACAGAGGTGATGTTACGGTGGCAGCAGACATTCAGACTATGTGATCTCAGTGGTTTACTTTCAAAGTTAATGATGCAGTTTTTCTTGGTCTACAATAAAAAAAGTGATGGATAAAATGAAGTTGCATTCCATTTAAATAAGACCATTTTCTTTTTAGTAACTATTTTTTTCCCAGCATTTTATTATTAACAATTTCAAATACAGAAAAAAATTCTAAATTGTATAATGAAGTTTACCAAAATGTTAAAATGTTTCACTTAAATCTTAAGGTACACCATATGCACTAGCTCCAGCTTCCAGTAATGTATTGAAAATGCAGTTGATATTTTTCTAAGCATTCTTCATGAAGCCATACTGGTTTGTTTTCTCTATGTTAGGGAACTGTCCAGATTTATTGCTGCTGGGAGACTACACTGCAAAATAGATAAAGTGAATGAAATAGTGGAAACAAACAGGTATTCTCATTTTGTGATCATTTGTTATACAGCTCAGAACAAGAACTTTTGCTATAGAGTAATGTGAACTAGTAAATCATTTTTTCTTGATTTTATAGACCCGATAGCAAGAACTGGCAGTATCAAGAAACTATCAAGAAAGGAGATCTGCTACTGAACAGAGTTCAGAAGCTTTCCAGAGTAATTAATATGTAAAACTATTTTTAATTACTTGGAATTTTTGTAGCTTCACTATGTACCCAGTTCAGCTGTATAAAATAAATATTCCACTGTTTCTGTGCTGTTGTTTTTTTTTTTCCTTAAATGGGTTTATGTTCTGTCATTTGAACATCTGTGGTGATACAGCATAATGGTTACAATGAGACTTTAGCACCAATGACAAAATCAAAGTTGTTCATCTCCTAGTTAGTCAGATGGGGTAAGTGCTGTGAAGCGGCTCTTTTCTGCAAAGTGTCTCAGAAAACCTCTGCTGGAAGGGGTGAGTTCAACTATGATGTAAGAGCTTTTGTAAGTGTCATAATGTTTGCCCAGAGGAAAGACAGCAAGTCACTAGAGGCTTCAGGTGTTTTGACTTCACGTTTTAGAAGTGTTACAAAGCAGTAGGTGACAGTGGCATGGCTTGTAAAGGTGGCAGGAGGATGGTGAATGGGAAATGGTATTTTACTGTAAAAGGCAGGAAAGGGAAGGAAGCTTTTGGTGTTTTAAGACATATTAGTGAAAACACATCATCTCATATGGCTGAAAATTGATGCAATTCAACACTTTTGCATGACAAACTTCCTCAGTTAACAGCCTGAGAAATCAAGCGCCCACTGTAGGGGAGATGATACTTAATAGCAAAATATTAGAAGTATTACCTTCAAAGTCCAGCTGTGACTACTATCAGTGTTGTCAGATGAGGAGCCACTGGTATGTGGGGTAAAGAGTGCAGCGTGGCTAAAGCTGTGCTTGAGTTTCTTGGAGGTACTGTGTGGAGGCTTTTAGTTGGACATCTGTAGTAAAGCATTTGAGAACAGCCACTTAAGAATTTCTAAAAATGCTTATGAACAAAAAGTGCCCTATGATTCTGAAAATCACTGAGAACTTGCTGAGTTCCTTGTGTCCATTTAGACTGAGCAGAACACTATTTTTAGCAAATTGACTTTGTAGCTCAGGGTACAAGAAAAGATTGAAATAATGCTTTCTTTTAGCTCCCACCTGTAAAACTACTTGGCCAGCAACTATGGCTTTTTTTGATCAAGGCTGAGGCTTACTGTGGCCTTAAAAGGAAAGTCCCCAACACTTTCTTCTTCCTTGCTTGTAGCATTTAGCCATCTGCCTAAAATTAGTAGGTGAGAATGACAGGTAAGAAATGCTGAAAGAAACAACTGCTGTTGATTCTAGAAAACTCCAGAACTGGTGATGAAGATCTAGTAGAAAAACTTTTTACCTTATTGGTGACACAATACAACTTTGAAGATAGGGAATCAAGTTTTGTTTGTTTTATGAAAAATAACACATGCTCATTGCAAAAGAAATGCAAGCATTTAACAAGTAGAATCACTTTGAAATTATCCCCTACAGAAAGTATTAAGGACCTTTTCTCTGCAGATACTGAGTGATGAATATTCTGTATATTTACTCCTATGAGTAAAAATACTTTTAATACAAAATTGGATCCCTTGTTATGTATCATTCAAGACTTTTTCTATGTTAATTACAAATCCCAGTGGCATACTGTTAAGCCTCAAAAGTATCAGCTCGAAGGTGAAAATAAATTTGGAATCCAAGAAATCCCTTTTACACGATGGCACGTGATTCAGGAGAAACAGTGCCACTGGATGCTGCAGCTGGAAAAGTCCAGTTCTAGTCCCAGCTCCCCACACTGGCCATCATAACCAACCCCAAGAGTTATTTCATCTCACATTGAGTCCATTTCCTCATCTGTAAAATGGGCTACAATGAGGTTATTTAGGTGAAGAACACCACAAACTGTAAAGCAGTATATAAAAACATGCGCTTTTTCTAAACATTGATCTACCATTTGATGCAGCAATACCACTCTTGGGGATATACCCAAAAGACTGTGACACAGGTTACTCCAGAGGCACCTGCACACCCATGTTTGTTGCGGCACTATTCACAATAGCCAAGTTATGGAAACAGCCAAGATGCCCCACTACTGACGAATGGATCAAGAAAATGTGGTATCTATACACAATGGAATTTTATGCAGCCATGAAGAAGAACGAAATGTTATCATTCGCCGGTAAATGGATGGAAGTGGAGAACATCATTCTGAGTGAGGTTAGCCTGGCCCAAAAGACCAAAAATCGTATGTTCTCCCTCATATGTGGACATTAGATCAAGGGCAAACACAACAAGGGGACTGGACTATGAGCACATGATAAAAGCGAGAGCACACAAGGGAGGTGTGAGGATAGGTAAGACACCTAAAAAATTAGCTAGCATTTGTTGCCCTTAACGCAGAGAAACTAAAGCAGATACCTTAAAAGCAACTGAGGCCAATAGGAAAAGGGGACCAGGAACTAGAGAAAATGTTAGATCAAAAAGCGTTAACATAGAAGGTTAACACACACGCACAGGAAATCAATGTGAGTCAATGCCCTGTATAGCTATCCTTATCTCAACCAGCAAAAACCCTTGTTCCTTCCTATTATTGCTTCTACTCTCTCTACAACAAAATTAGAGATAAGGGCAAAATAGTTTCTGCTGGGTATTGAGGGGGTGGGGGGGAGAGGGAGGGGGTGGAGTGGGTGGTAAGGGAGGGGGTGGGGGCAGGGGGGAGAAATGAACCAAGCCCTGTATGCACATATAAACAATAAAAGGAAAAAAAAATGCGCTTTTGACTATATTAATAAAAATGTTAGCTGAAACCCAATATTAGATGAATGAATTGGTTAATTACATCAGTGTTACGTGATAGACTTAATGTTAGACTTTTAAATTTGATCTTGGTGATATCGATGTTTCAATAAACCATAAGACTACGTAGAATGCTAAGTCAATTTGATTTTCCGTCTGATAATCCTTTCAAGGAAATTTTAGGTTCACAACCCTATTTTCCACAGAAGATTAAAGCTTGGTGAGATTTTGATAGGAAATGCATTACACTGTATATGGAGAAGGAAAGTCTTGTATTTACCCACAGTTTCACATTGTTTTCTTCTGTCCTAATATTCAAAATTCCTTCTCTCATAGTTTCTTTTATGTTTACAGAATGCCCTGTAACCCTTCTTTTAAGGTAAGAAAACAGAATTGTTTTTCTAAAATTAAATTCTTAGTTTTCCTTTATCTGAGAATGTCTGATTCCCCCCTCCGCCTTTTTAAAAAAAAAAAAAAAAGGAAAAAACAGAGAGGGGACTGTGATAATCCCTTGCCTTCTGAATGCTACACAAACCTGTAGTTGTTACTAATCCTATACCTCTACAACGGTCAGGGACAGTGATCTCACATCCGTCTAGAAAAAAACAAAAAATTTTAATAGCCACTAGTTTTAATTCCCAACCCATAGAACCAACAATTACCATTGTTCTTGTGTTTCTGAAGATAAGCAAAATGATATATCAAGTACTTTCAGCAGTGTCCTCCAAACCCTTTGTGGTCTTGAAGTATACTGTGAAGAGAGAAAGCTGTTGTCATTCAGAAATAATGGTATAACGGTCTCTGTACAGACTAGGTTTAAGAAGTAAAGCAAACTTTTACTTGCCAAAGAATTCATTCATTTGCCAAAAGAATGATTAGCTTTCCTTTCAGCTATTATGTCACCTTTCCATCATGAAAGGTCAACGGGAAAGTTGCCACTAGGGGGTGTTTCAACAACTATACCAACCCTGCCTTTCAGAAGTTACCAGAGACCTGCTTTTCCAAAGTTTGATTAGTATAATATCACGCTGATAAACTCTACATTTGACTTTTGAGGCCTTACTCAGCTTTTCTTGGACCCCTCTGGGTTAGAAGCTGTTCATTCACATACACCTCAGAAACCTGGAACCAAGATGACATCCACTAATTCCTAGTCCTCTTTCCAGGCCATTGGTTCTGCTCATTCAGAATGCCTTCCTGTGAACCTACTTACCACTAAGTACCCTGTACTCGCTGTCTGTCCTCAGTCACAGACTTCCAACTTCCCACCTCTACCTCCTCTAGGTTATTCCAGATCTGAACAGCTGGCTTAGTTATCCTGCTAAGAACTTTGAAACAGACAAGTTCTACACTAAATACCCTAACTTCACAGATCCCAAGTCTTAACTCCAGTGCTCTTTTTCTACATGCTACTTCCATCCACTGTCATACTTTCACTTAGGAGTCACCACCATCTCCGAATAGATCTACTTTTGAAAATGAAACCTTTCCACTTAGACCCTGGTATCCTATTCCATACTTTGGCCTATTCCTCAAAGTACTGTGACCACCTTAAAAACTGGTTCCTTCACCTGCCATGGGAGTTAGCCCCTCTTTGCAATCAAACAAGTGTCTTGACAGTGCCTGCCTAGATTCTTTGGTAGCTTCTAGTTCTCTTCTTTCAATACTCAACATCTATACCCTCATTAGTCACTTAGCCACATCTTTGCCTATACTCTTAATTCTTTGGCAACCTCCAAACTTTTCTACCCAACAAATACCTATTATTCTCATTATCTTGAGAAAATAACAGAAAAAAAAATTACGTAAGGTTGTGGGTAATTATAATGGTTAAATCTCTAAACTTCTTACTCTAAACCCTTTCCGAGTCACCTCTTGCTTTCCCTTACTTCTCTGATGCTTCACTCTGAATTGCTGCTTCTGCATCTGTCTTCACCACAGTACTCTTGGCTAGAGTTTTGTCCTAGGCTGTGTTCTCTCTCTGGGCCTTCAAAGGTGGGCTTGAGGGTTTGTGAAATCCTGGAAATAGAGTATTAAGTGTGGTGTGCCTGTGATTCTTGGAGTCCGTGACCAAAAATAAAAACATTAAGAACAGTCTGGTATTCACAGCCTCATTCTGCTACCTACTAGATGAGGGACCTGAGGCAAGATACCACCTTAAAAGTTCATCATTATAGTTGGGGTCAAAATACCTGCCTTCCAAAAGCTTTGTGAGAGACAGAAAGTATGTAAAATGCTTGCTATAATATCTGGCTCACTAATAAGACTTACAAGTAAGAATTATTTTGGCATAATAATAAGCCAAATACAAGAATTACCTATTTTTCCCAGGTAAATTCAGCTACTGCCATGACCTCATTTCCCACCCAAAAGTGAAAAACAACTTCCTCTCTATTCATAGCTCAAACTTCTTAACTATGCTTCATCTAGAGTCTACAACCAACTGGGCACAAACTTTCTTTTTCCCCTGGCAATTTAAATCCATTGTTACATTTTTTTTTTTTCTTTTCTGTTACCATGTCACATTTCATTTCATACTCATCAATTGCTTTGGCCATGCTGGATATATAAACCATCTTAGACTCATTCACTCTTTAACAGTCAACATAATTACACCTTCAAGGCTGTTGGTTTTACCTTTAAAAGATTTCTAAGGGCTGGGGATACAGCTCAGTGGTAAAGTGCTTGCCTAGCACGAATGGGGCCCTGGGTTTGATCCGCAGCACCACAAAATTATACATAAAATATCAGTTCTTGTAATTCCTATTATCACAGCCTTAGTTTAGAAACTCAGTAGGTCTTACCTGAATTATTACAATAGCTTTGCAAATTATTTTTGTTCCAAGGTTTTCACCTGTCCATTGTGTCTTCCCATAGTTAGTGGAGGACCCTAAGTTATGGAGATTTTTAGGAAAAGTATTAAATTATAACCAAATACTTTAGCAACAGGATTAAGAGCTTCTTAGAAGAAAGACTTAAAGAGGAGAAAGGTGTATAAGAACAGAGAACACTTAGGGGAAAGCGCTTTTCATAGGAGGGTAAAGGCTTACGTTGGAGGCAAGAAGTATCTCCTAGGAGATACTCTTATACTGCCAGCTTTGTTCCGTGCCCTTTAGTTGTAGAAAACAGGTAACTGGCCAACTGGTTGCTTTACAAGGTAAAAGACCAATCTAATTAGTTGCTTTTAGTGAAAATGCAAGAAACAAGGAAATAGATTTTAGTGCACCTTTGATTCCCACAGTGTCCAGTAAAGATATCAATGGCTCTTCCTTTTGGTAGCTGTACAGTGTTGGGACTGGACTTTGCGACATCTCTGGGCTCTGACAATTACATGTCAGAGTTAATATGAGGTTGATCCCATATGTTGTAAAGACAAAGGCTTCATGACAATAAAGGTCCTTAACAATCTTACACTTAACTCCTTCAACCCCCACCAAGTTTCATGCAGAATTATTTTCTCACATTTCTTCCCACCTTTGTCCCACTTGCTCCTCTGCCCAAAATGACCTTACCCTGTCTTTCTTCCAGTGAAATTCCATATGCCAAGGTCCAAACTGCCAAATCCTCTTGCTTGAATTGAGATGGTCTCTCTTGCTATCCAGGGCGAGGTTACCTGCAAGGGAATGGAAGTAAAAAGGGTAAAAGATTGAGTGGGTGATCCATTTCCTGGAAGGTCCGAGGACACTCACAGTAGAAGGATTTATCCACAGGAGCTTCTTATAATTGCATCCAGTCACTGGTTGATCTAAGAAGGGAATGGGAGGTCCACTAGACAGTGGGGACTGATGCCAGTCTGGCTCCTTGATGTAAGATTTGAACATTTTTCCCCCAATACACAAAGCAGTTGCTCCCCTTATCTTAAGCAACAAAAAAATTCAACGTACTGGAATGATTTATCTATAAATGGTAAAACTGACCAGATTTCTATGCATAAAATGTTACATTCAGAATAATAATTAAATGCTTTTGTATGGCCAGTAAGGGAGGTATTTAAAAATAAGGAAGAGATTAGACTAGCTCTGGCTAAAAACAAAAAAAAACTCCAGTCAAAACTGACTGCTTGTCATCAAATTTACAGATAAGCAAGTTCAAACAGAATGGAGTTTTCAAATATCAATTCTCTCCTTCCCCCCATTTCCTTCACAAACCTGCAGGGCCAAAATACAGTAGTATCCAGTGTGTACTCAGTTAACTGACTTACCCAAGGCAAAATTCTGTGCCAGGAATGGAAACATCCTAATGCCTCAGAAGTATTTATTTGGCTTATACTGGAGGGAGGCTAAAGTGCAGGTGCTTCCCAAGGATGTCTGATGTAAAGAGGCAAACTAGACTGAGAGGGCTTAGTATCAAGAGGCAGAAACATGTGAAATATTTCATGCAGCCAACCTTATTTATTGAGAAGTCCTAATTTTATTGCCTGTTTAGTAACATGTTTGTTCCATAAACTAGTATCTCATAAAGCAAAGCACAACTTTTTCTTATAAATAGTATAAATTATTTTATTTACAGAAACTTGTTACAAAACAAATAGACTATATATTTCTTCTCTTTTAAATATCCAAAGTAATTTTCTATCCCTTGACATTTGTTCATGTTCTATACAGCAGCCAACACAAAGTCCAGCTGAGATGCTCTTGATTATGTGTACACATTATCAAACTATTCACACATTTTAACACAGGAGATTGCTTTTATAACCAAGCTCAAACAAAACAAAACAAAACAAAACAAAACAAAAACCCAAAAAACGAAGCAAAATGCTTTCAAGGCCCTACATTCACACCGACAGTATGTAGTGCTCATTTAAATGATCTGAAAACGTAAAATGTTTTGCACAAGATGTAAAAATGATTATTTTCCTCTAAACAATGAAACGTTTAACAATCACTTTTTCAAAGCCCAACTTTCCCCCCACCCAGGACAGAATGAGAGACATTAAGAAATTCCTTGGCAACAGAACTCTTGCAGGAAGACAGCTGCCTTTTAAGTTATGGTTTTCAAATTATACATTTTTTTCAATGTCCTCAGAGGTATACTTCTTTGTATTATATTTTTGGAATACAAAATATTTTAAATATTCTATTTTAAACTCTGTATTTCATGAGTTACTAACAAAGCAGACACATCATGTAAGTTGCTGGCTGACAAAAGATTTTTAACCCTTGGTGCCACTGGTCAATCCATTGCCAGTCAAATTACTGTGAACCTAAAGGTCTTAAATTTAAAATATCTTATAAAATTTACCAGCACTGGTGGTTTTCAACTCCTCCCCTAAAATTTTAGAAACAATAGTTAAGCAGAAAAAGCAAACTCCAGAAATTCAACTGAACATTCAAGTCTTTTTAAAGAGAATCTGTCTAAGCTTAAAACTAAGTTCAGGCACTTTCAGTTTTTCAATTAGTTTTAACCCACATAACATACTAATAATACACGTGTGCTCAGAGTGTATACACACACACACTTGCGCTCACACACACTCGCACATAAAATACTAACAAATGAAAAGCAGTGTGTCACTTAGTTACATGTAGTCTATCAGGAAATCAGGCAACTAAGGAGAAGCAATGCCCACTTCATCTGTATGAATCCACTCCCGAGACATTAAAAGGGACAAAGACTTTCACAGAACAGAGGCATCCCTTAAACTGTAAAGGAGGCAGGTTCTAGAACTATTGGCTTGGCAGTGAACCACTTCAAATTATAAAAAGGTATTTACTTTTATTAATTAATAAATAAATACTAGATGATCTCAATTGTACCAAAACAGGATATCAGAAAAAAAGACCTGTGCAAAAATACATATTTAAATATGTACAATTCATTTTTAACAAAATATGTCTTCTGAAATAGGGATACTTCCATATTTATAATAGAACAAGAAATCCCAAAATAAAGATACAAAAGTAGGTTTTGTATAATTCTTTGTTCATCATTGCAGCACTTTTTTTGAAGGTTAAGAAAACTGCAGAAGTTGTCATGAAATTCTGTTGGAAAGAATATAAAAATTATCTTGGTTTTAAATTGATACCAAAGTCTGTCTAGAAACAACCCAACCACTGCAAATTTGGTTTTTGTAAGTTAATTTAATTCAAAAAAATACATGTCCTCCCATGTTTTAAATGGTCTTAATTGTTCATCATAATAAAAGGTCATTGTTGGAGAAAATAAAATATTTGAACAGTCTAAAATTTAATAGCACTGTTTAGAATAGGTCTGTTTGTGGCAGGCAGAATTCAAAATGGCTAATTTCCTAATCCCAATGCTCTGTGTATTACCAGGAGACATAATGAAATTCAATTAAAACCTCAGTCTAAGAAATCAAATGATCAACATTCACTAATCTAAGTATCTACATTGTTCTGAATCAACTTGCTACTGTGTGGATTCTATTCACATCTTTCGGAACAACATGATCTGTCTATAAATTCCATCACTAAAATCAACTTAATTTATAACCATCAAGTCCCCTTGGCTTTGAAAATAAATTCAACCCATACCCCATTGCACTTGTCACCAAGGAATCCACTAAGTACGTCCCGATTCCCTCTCATCTCTCTTCCCCACTGGGATGAACCACCAGACTGATTTCTCCTAACAATACCAAACTGGCCCATCCACATTCTCTTCTTGCTAGCTCTCCTATAGTATCATTTTAAAAACATTTACTGATTGATTGCATAATAAGTGAACAAGATACTGTTCTCCCCTTCCTTTAAAAAAAAAAATCAGTATTTTACATCAATTTATAGCTAAAGTATCTGCATAAAGTCTTTGTTTTCTTACACAATAAGAATAATTCTGTAGTAATTCACATTATTAGGCTGGTAACCAAGTATTTATTCATTCTACCTGTTGTTGACTTGAAATTCCCTGAAACTTAAGTTTGTAACCCAAGAATTGTGGGGAAACAAGGATACTCTGACTGGCTCTGTCCAGGCCCTGCCCAGCACAATGATCAGAGCCATGGAAATTTTACCCTGTGTTCGGCTACTCTGTGTGTTCTCCTAAGCCAGAGGTCTGGTTCTTGGTTCAGGAGTTGTGATGGTGGGATGGCCCATTAAAAGGACCCAAGTCACCAAATTTAATGACACCTTCTTAAGCAATGCTGTTTTAACATTTTAAACTTTCATTTGGGATTGAATACTACAAAAATATCTTGGAGGGTTCCAAACCTCTCTGATCCCAAGACAGGAGGGTGTGTGTCAGGAAACACTATGCAGGCCTCACACAAAGCCTCCACATGGGCATATGAATATACTTCCCAACTTCCCCAACCTTGGGGTCTGCTCTCTGCATCCAGATAAACACCTGCTGGGGCCTGAAGGTATGTGGGGACACACAACAATGCCCACAGCAGTGGAAGCAGAAATTTATACTTCATCTCAGGGATGATATCCAGAGAGGAAAATGGGGGGGGGGGGAGGGGTAATGCCTTGGAAATATTTAAGTAAATCCTAATAATTTCAGTTTAAAAAGGCAAATCTTAAAAAACAGAGCATGACAATCAATTCAATCTGACATACTGTTTAACAGGAAAATTCCATCTCTTTGGAAATCCTGGAAAAAGTTTTCACCCCCACAGGGATTTTACCTTCCCCCACCATCTGCCTTGATTTGGCTGTCCATTATCAAAACTAGTTTCCATTTTATGTTTTTCCTATCACATAGAATTGGTTTTGTACCATAAAAAGTTAAGCCTCCATAATGACTGATACTTGCTGCCTAGGTAGGCATCAATGGCTTCAAACCAGTTTGTAAGTTCAAAGCTTCTGACAGCTTCATATCCCAAATTACATGCAAAAGGCTGGGCTAATGTGTCATGATGCCTTGAGCCAATATCACGTTCTATTTCTGAAACACTGCTATAAAAATCTAACGCCAAATTCCCTTCTCCAGAAAGCTGCTCAGAGTACAGCTCTCTTTCCTCTGGAAGGTTTCCAATCTCCAGCTAAGGTGCCTATCTGCTGGAGAGTGATCTACAGAAGACAGCGTGTAAGAAAAAAGAAACTGGTAGGGAGAGGGAGAAAAGAGAAAAGTCTACAATAACGCTCTTGCCAAAACATTCTTTTGCCCAGCCAATCTCTTCAAAGAGTGGCTCCGTGATATACTGCAAGTTAAAAAAACAAACAAAAACTTGTCACAGATTGGTAGCAAGCAGTCCAGACCACTTTAGCACTGATAAAAGCAATCCGGTGCTGAACTCGATCCAGTGTCCTTTAAAAGTACTCACTGCTACAGACACAGCTTCAGGGAAATCCTCGTGGAAACAACGGCCTGGCAGTTACCCTGGAGGCCCACAGGAGGTTGGGAAAAGAGACTCAAAGGCATCGTGGAGTCCAGAGTGCTGAGTGGAGGTGTAACTTGTCCTCAAAAGTGTCCAAATTATTCCTCCCCGTGCTATTTTCAGCTGTCAGGGACGCGCCTTTGGCTTTCAAAAGAGAGGGGGGTGGGGAAACAATGAAGAGGTAAGTAAGCAGCTGTACACTGTATTCTCATGATTCTGAAAAGAATATTCCAAAGGCCACACACATTAGAGGTCACTGATGGGATAAGGCTAGGAACAGTCAGCTGGAGAATTTGGCCTTAGTTTTCAAAGCTTTCACTGCCCTTGGGCACAATCACTCTCAAGATTTACTTCCACAAAACTGGCAAGCAGAGATTCAGGCCTGGGTTTCTAGCTTAAAGAACTAGAAATGTTGCATTTTCTGTTTTTTGTTTTTCAATTTTTTTCTTTTGTCTCCTTGAAGGTTGTTAACTGAGAACAGAACAAGGTTAGATTGGGCTAGCACATATAGGTACACTAGCTCATACTCAAAGCAGGGCCTCATGGCAGCAAGAGAGAATTCTGGCTTCACCCTGGGCTACATTTAGTAAGTCCTTAGGCCGTCAGCAAATTCTTGGGTGGGGGGTGCCTGCCCAACCCCATCTTAGGGCTTCTCAGAACATCCTACTTCATTTCCTTGTTTGAAGGCTTCACCCAGCTCAGTTAGCACTGTTTTGAGGCCCACTCTACAAGGATCAGCAAGTTGAGGTCTCTACTTTTCAAGAAGCAGCATCAGTACTTTGAGATACTCATAAAAGCTACAGGATCCCTCCCATTGATAAGTGGACATCACTTCTTGGGGTTCACTTGTCCTCTGATCGCTAGCCACAGGGTCCCTAAGAGAGGTGCAGTACCATAAAAAGTATTCTCAACAGAAGAAATCACTCTCAAATAAATTTAAGTGGAAACTAATTCTAAGGAAGAAACTCAAAAGTTAAACTGCTTGGGCCTTTCTAATGGACATAGTTGTCCCCTCCACCCCCAGATGGTAAAAGTCAGAGGTAGCAAACTGCCAGGTCATAAGATCAGATTTTTTTTTTAAGTGGCCAAATTTCCCATGTACTTGCATATGAATTTCACATTGCACTTGCCCTCTGCATTTTCTCTTTAAAACTAGTTACAAGTATCTGGGGGCAGCTGCTCTGTGTAGGTGGTACCTCCCCCGCCATAATTTTCCACAGGCACTGTTACTCTCTGCTGCTTCCCTCCCCCAAGCTGTCCTTTTTTGTTACTTGTAGGCAATAAAGTCTACACTAAATGAAGATCATATTCAGTACTCCAAATGTGAGGTGGTCATTACAGCCCCCTACTGCAAGGTCACAATTCAATGGGACACCACACTTAGAAGAAATTTTTAAGGGACAGATATACCATTTTTTGCTGGGTTTGTACTGCGTTGTTAGGCTTCTCATAAGTGTCCAACAATTCCCCGCCCCCCGCCCCCCCCAATAAGCCAACCAACATTATCAAGAGCCATAATTTAAGCCCCTACTTAAAAGTCGATGTTTCCCTCATACATTATGAATTTACACAAATATCAGAGGGAAATTATATCACAGAAAGAAAGTCCTTGGTATTTTTTGAAAAAGTCCTAGTTTAGCATGTCAGTTAAGTTCTGAAGATGAGGAAGGAGGAAAAAAAACATAAAAAAGAGCCTCACATTTTAAGTCAGGGCTCTGGGGTGCTGCTGTTGAAATTCCTGTTCGTAAGCAAGGTGAGGAGATATCCTGATGAATGAAAATAACAAGATGAGAGATGAGCTGGAAGTAAGAGCAAAGGAAGCTGGAAGAAACAACTATAGAAGAGACAGGAGAAACCAGCAACAAGTGAAGATTGGGGGAAAGACAAAGATACAGCATAAGAGAGAAAGTCATGGTTAATTATGAATCCAACACTCACTTAGCTACCTCCTACCAGTGAACTCCCAATCTCATTTATTTATTTATTTATTGCTAGTACTGGGGTTTAGACTCAGGGCTTCATTCTTGTGAGGCAGGAACTCTATTGTTTGAGCCATGCCTCGGTTCTGGTCATTTTGGACATAGGGCCTTGCTTTTGGTCCAGGCCTACCTGGACTAGAGCTAGAGCTGGGATAATAGGTGTGTTCCACCAACCCTATCTTTTCCATTGAGATGGAGTCTGACAAACATTTTTTGCCTAGGCTGCCTGAAACGACATTCTTTCTAATCTCAGCCTCCAGTGTAGTCTGGGATGACAAACACACACCACCATACCCACCTACTGGTTGAGATGGAGTCTTGTGATCATCCTGCCCAAGCTGGCCTTGAACACCATCCACCCAAGCTCAGCCTCTCCAGTAGCTAGTATTACTGGCATGAGCCACTACCACCTAGCTTGATTTCTTTTTAAACTTTTAACTCGCATGAGATTTTAGTCTTTAGCTATGTCCATACTGAATCCTGTTTTCCTGCCTCCCTCGAACATGCAGAAAAAAATGGGGTGAGATTTAACCAGAGTATCTGATACTGCTCAGGAAAAATATTATAAGCTCTTTGTACTTAGTCTTCTTAAATCATCCCTTTTCAGATCAGTCTCTTCAAATCAGTCTCATTTTAGCAGTTTTCTTCAGAAGAACATACTGGAGAACAACCCTCATGCAGGAAATGCTACCTGCTTCCTTCCCTAACAACATCGGGACACCAGTTGACTGGCTTTGGAGAGGGACTACCTTCCATGCTGACTTTGCTGTAACACCTGATGCCTTCCTCAGTCCTATTTGCAAGATGCATGATTGTGGTTTCCTATGCAGAGGCATTTTCAAAAGGCATCAGGAATTCTGCAGAGAAGAACCTGTTTTACCTTAATACAGCCATGGACTCTTTCCTTTTTAAAAAAGGTACCAGGAAGCTGGGTATCTGTTTACAGGCAAACCAACTTTATACTCTAACCACAGAGATTTTCTGAGCTAGCAAAAGATCCCACAGGAGAGGTAATGGGCATTTCCCAGGGGCTCAGAGTCTACTTCCTACCTGATGAAGGAGGGAATTGTTCGTCAGTCCTTGTGCCCCTGGGATGGTGCCTGTGTGTTTCATGTGGACGTTGTTCATGGCTGGCAATTTGGCAACCTTTGTGGGTTTGCTGCTGCTGTTGTTGACACTGCTGGAGCCAGACGAGCACTTTCTTTTCTTTCCTATGAGTTTGTCTAGAGGAGTGTGTGAGTGTGGAAAACTGCCGTGGGAGTTGATAGGCAGTTCATTGGACTGGTGAATGAATGGGCCAAGAGAAAGCGTGGAGTCGCTGCTGTTCACCATCACACTCATCCTCTTGATGGATTCAGCAGGGCTCCCGCCAGGGGGGCCCCTCCCTGACAGCTCATGCTGGAGGCTCACTGAGTGTGCTTTGTTCGTCACACAATTGAGGCCGATGTTGTGGGAAGATGTTGCTGTTGATGGATAGGGAGGCCCGGAGTGAGCCACACAGTTTTTCCTAAAAGATTCCATGGAATGAGAAGAAGAGGAGGAAGAGGAAGAGTGAACTAACAGTGGGGAGTTGTTTTTGCGTTTCTTTCCTGAGCCGCCACTGGTACTGCTACTGCTGTTGTGACAATTAGTGCTGTTACCAGAAGACTCCTTGGGCCTTAAAGATTTGCTGGATTTTAACTTCTGAGGTTTCCTGGCCATAGGGGAGGAGGGGACCGAGGAGAGGCCAGAGGGCGTGGAGGGGGATGAGGATGAAGAAGACACTTGTCTGGATTGCATACTGCACACAGGATCCATCGCCCCAGAAGTGGCAGGCTGTGCATTTAGTGTGGTTCCATGAGCTGGTACTGATTTGCTATTTGGGGAGATGCAGGTGGACGAGAGCAGAACTGGGGATGTAGAGGTGGTGGCTGCTGCAAGATAGCTAATCCCACATTGTGATGTCGGAACAGAGTTTGTCCTATGAGGAACACGTGCAGAGACAGGTGATGTGGTACTGGGCACTGAGGGGATTTTCCTGGGGGAGGGAAAAAAGAGGACAGTGAGTGACATTCACCATAGCCATTCATGGAGACTTGAGAGGGACACTGCCTTTACCTCTGGTCCTGAGAAACACACCCCTTTTAGAGTGATCACTCTGAAACACAAGGACAATCCTGTTGCTTCCCTCCTCCAGGTTCTTCTTTAAGGCCTAGGGCTCCTGGAACAATGGAGTGTATGTGCCTTGCCCCTGCTGTCCCAGCTTTACACCTCCACCTCTTATCCCCAGCCATGGATCTTCCTTGTATTCCATGAAATGCCTTTAACACAAGACCCTGTATTTCCTCTGCCTGGACCAATCTTAGCTCCAGCTTCTGCTCATCCTTTTACCTTCAGCAACACTTCCATAGGAATTCTGTTCTGAACATCCTGGCTTGCTTACTCCCTTCTCCATGGGAGAATGCAGTTCTCCATTCCTACAAGTTGTAAGACTTTAAGGTCATTTAATGTGTGACTGCAGCTCACTAACTCCTTTGCACACCTTGTACCTCAGTTTATCTACCATTACTCCCTTAGGACCTAGAATACAGAAGACACTCAATAAACATGGAGGAAAACCAGTCTCAGTGTACTATTTTGTAATGTCTGAGCAAGGTATTGACTGGGAGGGGAGAGGAGTTGAGGGATCCATTCAGATAGTCAAACTGGAGAGGGTCCCCTTTCTATTTTAGCTCTCATTTGACGGCACCAAATTTTCAATAAACCCTATGACAGAATTAAAACTGAGGTTACAGCCAGGCATGGTGGCTCAGGATTAAATTCCCAGATATTTTGGAGGCTGGGGCAGGAATATCTCAATATCAAGGCCCGTCTGGGCTACAAAGTGAGATTCCATTTCTTTTCATTTTCTTTCTTTTGTGTGTGTGTGTGTGTTACTGGGGTTTGAACTCAGGGCCTCATGCTTCCTAGGTAGGCTTTCTATCATTTGAGCCATTTTTCACCAGCCCTGTTTTGTGGTGGATATTTCCAGATTGGGTCTCTCAAATTATTTCCCAAGGCTGGCTTCAAACTGCAATCCTCCTGTTCTCTGCCTCCTGAGTAGCTAGGATTACAGGCATGAGCCACCAGTATCACTGCTTTAAAAAAAAAAAAAAAAAAAAAAAGAAAAAAGCACCTGGGCATGGTGGCACGGGTCTGTAATTCTAGCACTCAAAGAGGCTGAGGCAGGAGGATGGCAATTTCAAGGCCAGCCTGGGCTACACAGTGAGTTTGGAACCAGCCTATTCCAACCTGGGTTACACAGAGTTCCAGGCAGCCTGGGGAACATAAAGGAGATCCTGCCTCACAAAAAGGGGGAAAAAAATAAAAAGCTGTGGTGACAGAATAGAAAGGCCTGGGACTTGACTGGAAGGCAAGATTGCTGGGTGGCCCTGGTTCTGCTAGGACTCAGTCTCTTCACTAGAGGACAGTTGATTTGATGTGCTGCCAGAGTACTTTCCAGACACCTTTTAAGAAAAACAATAATGACTAGCACACGGAATTAATGATTGCAAGCACTTGCACCTGTTTTTAAAAGACTACTGCAAATACAGCTCCACTTCGCTCCTCTGTTGCACACTGTGCACCTATGGAGGCTAAACACCACAGTAATTTACTCTGGAGTCTTGGGAAGGGTGAACAGACATTAGTAATTTCTAAATGTCTGTATGAGATCCCAACATGGAGCCGATACTAATAAGTTTGGCTCCTTTCCTGTGCAACTCTCAGAGCAGGACAAACACTGACATTACTTGAAAGGTTTATTAGACATGTGAGGGCCCAGCCCAGGCGACCTAAACAGATTCTTTCAGTAAAGCCACCACCAGATGATTGCTGTCTGCTCAGCAGTTACTCAGTTGGTACAGTAGCTTCTTGTGGCCACCAGGTGGCTCATGAAACTGGAGCCTAACGACCAGGCTAGGCTGTCTGGAACCGAACCCCTGTGAAAGGAAAAGGCTTCCACAGGGAAGGCAGCATATGGATCTAAGAACAACAATTGCTGGTTCCTCTTTAAAAAGCTATTAAAGTAATTCATTACCTTTTCTATAAGAGGAGCAAAGTAAGAATATGTAGTCATATTGACTTGTATTTGCACAAACTCTATAAAAGGTACACAAGAAACAAAAATGGTGCTGTCTGTTGCATGGAAATAGGAAGGTGGGGAAATGGGAAATGAGACTTTTCATTATATGCTTCTTTATATTAGAACCTCCCCCCTGCCTTTTTTTTTTTTTTTTGGTGCTACAGGAGTTTGAACGCAGGGCCTTGTGCTTGCTAAGAAGGCTCCTGCTCTATCACTTGAGCCACATTCCCCATCCTCTCAATTTTCTTTTTGAAGCCAAGTGAATGTATTAACAATTAAAAACCAAACAAAACCAACTTGACAAAAGCCCAGAAGTCCTCAGGGATGCAGAATAGTAGATCAACATAGGGCAAGCAAGTGGCAGAAGTCACAGGAACCTGGGATGGCTTTTGGGCCATGGCCATGCTCCAGAGGGAAGGACTGTTCTAATTCCACTGCTCAGAGGACCCACAACCTGAAGAGGATTTATTTCAGACTCAAACCCCACCTTCACTGATCCCCACATTTACCACCATAAGGGAAGGGCCAGGAAAGGTTCTGTTCCAAGAGGGCTATTCTTGCAAGGTCAGGGTCTGGCAATGGGACCTGGACTGCTGTGAAAGTTTCCTGCAGGGCTTCAAAGAAGGCCCCTGAGAACAGTTCATTCCTGGGTGATAACTGCTGAGCTCCCCCAGTAAATCTCAAGGGCTGCTTGGAAAGCCTGCCAGCACCCTTGTGTAGGGAGCACAGCATCTGAGGCTGGGCCCTGATCCCACATCCCGTCTGCCTGCAGTTTGGGTGCCAGCTCCTAGATGAGTCACATGCCCATCACTGACACACTGACTTTTATAAACAGAGGTCATGCTAACAGAAAAGAACTGCTCTCTTCTCCCTAGAGCAAGTGATAAGGCAGTCCCTCTGACAAATATGGTCAGAGAAAATAATGAAATCAGTCTCACAATCCTGTCATAGCACAAAGAGGAAAACCTCTCCATACAAGCCACTAGGAACTGAAACCATCTTCACCACACTGCTAGCCATGGGTCACTCACCAATACGATAGTAAATACATTAGAAAGGCCCTTCTAAATCTATGTTTTGGTGGACTCCATGGAGCTCTCCATGGAGCTCTGTATGGAGCTCAGGCAGTCTGAAGAAATGGTAAGCTCAACTTCAGGTATCTTGGAGGTATAACCCAGAACCCCAACAAACCACTCTGCTGATTTTGTCTCTAGGCAGGGGCAATATTCCTTCAGAAAGAAGGAATGAGAACCTCTTATACAGGATCAACCAGGAAGACACGTGAAACAAAGACAGAGCAACACCACTCTGGATCTGCTTTTCTAAGTTAACAAATGAAAACTGTGTGTGTGTGGGTGGCCCAAACAATGTATACACATGCAAGTATATGTAAAAACAATAAAATAAAAATAAGTAAAATAACTAAAGCAGAAAGAGACAATTGTATCATTGTCATGGTGATAGGTCTTTCAACTAAAGACTATCCAAGACCAACCAGCTTCTTCTGTTTCAGTGGGAAACCAAAGCAGGGAAGCAAGTATACACATTAGCAGAGAAGGCGCTAGTCAGCGATGCCCACATGATAGATCTCCATGTTCACTGAAGTAGATTCCACCTAACAGCAGTTCCACAAAACGCTCCCCTAGAGCATGTTAACAGAGCTTGGTGATGCTATTATTCACAACGTATCTTTTTTTTTTCTTTTGTCTTTTCTTTTTTGGTGCTGGGATCAAACCCAGGGCCTCACGCATGCTAGGCAAGCGCTGAACCACCGAGCTACATCCCAGCCCTATTCACAGCATATCTTGCTTTGACAGTTACAAAACAGTACCCATTACAGACAGAAAGTCCTGCAGGAATGAAAACAAACTTATTTCAGAAAGGTTAAATTCAACCATTTTGGCCACAGAGCCTTTTTTTCATTTAAAATTCCACTTGGCAAACACTAACATACATAATGCCACACAACGTATCTTAAGGGCCAGGGATGTAGCTCTGTGATAGAATACTTACCTAGCATACACAAGGCCCTGGGTTCCAGCACCACAAAAACAAAACATGGTGCCTTAAGTTGAAAATCAGAGCACATGGCTCCTCTTCCTAAAACCTTTAATAACTTCCCAGTATACTTCAAGTCAATTCTCGTTTCACCTGGCCCTGCTGGTCTCAGACCTTGTCTTGTATTATGCTCGCTTTCTTACTGTTTCTCAAATACACCATCTCTTCTTCAGATTCAAGACGTTCATATATCTGATTCCTTCTATCTGGCCCTCCTCACATCCTGGGAACTGCTCCATCTCAGGTCAAGGGTTACCTCCCAAAGAGTCTTTCCCTGAATCTCCTGGCTTGTTATTTTTCCATCTCAGTTCTTTATTTGGAAACAAACTGCCACTAGGTGCACATTCTGGCCCTACCTTAACCTGCTGTGTGACTCTGTATTGCAGTTTCTTTTCCATGAAACAGATAATCATGGTCACGTGACAGAGAGTTGTGAGAATTGAATGTATTCAATAAGTTCCTGGCATACTGCAAGCTCTCAGTAGGAGTTAGTGATTGCTACTGTTTCCAGCATCTCCCCTATTGACAAGCTGTTGACTGGTTTTTGTCTTACCTGACTCCCAACTAGACTGTGAGCTCAGTATGTGTGGAAGTCCTTCCACCTTGAACCCTAGCACTCAGAATGAGGTGTGGTTGCTGAATGAGTAACTGAATGGAGACCTAGGCTTGTCAAAGGCCACATTTTCATTTGGAAAAACAGCTCTTCTTAAAATCAGTCCCAGAAGGCATCAAGAAGGAAGAAGCTAAAGCACCGAGTAAAGTCAGCTCTGCTTCCACTGACAGGCACTCACTTCCACAGCTGCGCATTCAGATGCTTCTCCACCATGAGGTTGAGGGCACAGCGAAGCCGATTCCACCTGGAGTCAAACACGTAATAGCCTCTTCCAATCTGTCGGCTCCCGAATGTGCAAAACTGAAACAGAGAACACAGCACACACGCTTGCTACCTCCAACACCAGAACATAGGTGAAGACTCTTGTTCAAGAAAGGAGCTTATCAGGAGAGACAGAATTGACTCCTATGAAGGATAAGCATGACAGTGCCTAGTGCTGACTTTTAATGGAATAGCATGAGAGATCCCCAGGTCAAGTGCAGCACATACACAGGGGCGCCCTGTTCTGAACTGCTTTCACACCTTGACTGCATCCCAACCAATGGGCATGCCAAGGTCCCTGGCTTGCCCCCATGAAGTGCCCTTTCCACACTGCAGGGGAAGGGAAAATGCAGAGGTGGATGTGGAACTTACAGATGCTGGCTGAGGATGATGACCTGAATAATGACAGTCCAGTTTTTCAACAGACTCTTCTTTGTCATCGCCTTCGCCCTCCTCACTGGATAACCGAGAAGCTGGCTCAGTGGCAGGCAGGGGAGGGTGTGGAGATTCATGGCCTGGAGGAGGGTCAAGGGGGGCACTCCCACCTTGCTGAGCAGGGCAGCCTGGAGGCCTTGGTGAGTAGAAAGTGCAGCATGGATCAGATCACACTCCCGGGAATCAGCCACCTTAACTCACATGCAACAATATATCCAAAACCATCTGGGGCCTGGGTTCTATCGCCATCCTAGGGAAACAAGCTCATCTAGGCGGCAGGGGAGGAAAGGTACCACTCGATAATAATGTAAGCTATCTGCCAAATACAACCAAAGGCAACTTGTTACTATTCCTCCCTTCTACAGCCACTTGGTTAACTCATGTCCCTTTCTATTC
This sequence comes from Castor canadensis, assembly GCF_047511655.1. NCBI lineage: Eukaryota > Metazoa > Chordata > Mammalia > Rodentia > Castoridae > Castor > Castor canadensis. The sequence continues at coordinate 122,030,498 of NC_133395.1, read as the reverse complement.
TCCACAAAGAGGAGAAATACATGTGGAATTTAAAGATAATCATTTCCTTGATTACTCTTCAAATTTCAACTGGAGTCACTAAGGCAATAAATGAAATTAACAGCAAGGTGTTCTAGGCCAACCTATGAGGGAAAGCAGATAATAGAATGAGGTGGTGTCACTACTTCATATGGGTACTTGGGAGTCCATTACTCAATGGCAGTAATGTTTTCTTCCTACATCTATGATGGCCTACTGGTTCTGGAAATAAGCTTACGTTTTCATAGATGGAAAAACTTCATGAGAAGATTCCAAAGAAAGGACTTGCTAAGGAATCTTGGGTTAGGGCCTGACCACACTCTGAGGAGCCTCTACAGACAGCAAATTCAGTACATTGCATAGAAACCACAGGGCTCATGTTGGGGCTGGCTCAGGTACACGCTTGGATCATCATAAGGGAGGTACCTCTACCTTTAGGTAGCCACTCCATGAATTAGACACACAAGGATCAAACAGTAAGTGACAGCAACCAAGAATCACTCACTCTCAGCAGAAGCCCAGTGGCCAATACTGAAGCTACTCATTGTCTATGCCTTACTCTTTCTCTTCCCTCTGGAAATGAGTCCAAAATCCTTTACTTCAACTTAGTTACATGTGTAAGCACAAATACACACATAATCTCCCATTACTGTCTCTGAGGTATGTGCATGATAAATTGTTAAAACTCACGGCTTGCTATGTTGCTAAAATGCTTGGTCTATGCTCAGGACCAGGTCCCAAATAAATGAATGAAAAACCATGTTGGTAAATGCATACTATAAAAACTCAGGCTACATGTCTGTCCCCAACAAGAATTCCTATTGCACTGCTGTATTTTGCAAGAAGCAAGAAATGGATGGTAAACTTCTGCCAAAGCTATGTGAAATGTTCCCATCAGTAACCTGCAGGAAGCCCCCAATTTCAACCCTGCTCAAAGGGATTAAGAGAAACCCGACATCAAACATGTTGGGCAGATAATTCTAGTGTTATCCTGCTGCTTATATTTTCAAACAAGAAGAGCCCTGGGTGAAACTTTAAAACAACCTTGACAATTTTTGATAGTAAAACCCTATTTAAAAAAATCTCCATAATGAGCATGATGTGTGTGTCTTGAAATCACACTGTCCTGGGGGGTAATTGTGTCTGAGTCTGTTTTCCGAAGGAGGGAAAAGAGCCAGAGTGTGACTTACCTTGGAAGACTGGGGGTGTGAGGTTTAGGTTTACTAGCTACAAAAGGCTTTGATTCAGAAGGAATCACTCCGTGAGCATTTTGGTGTGGCTCCTGCGACGTTCTAGGAGGGGTGGGATGCGGGTCCCTGAGAGGCTGTGGTGGTTGCTGAGAGTCCAGATGGCGAATCGATTCCTTTTCCCTGGTTTTGTTTTTGTGCTCGGCTAATAACACATCAAATCGTTTTCTTCTACCCTGAACAGCCCTCCTCTGGGTTAAGGAATGTGTCTACAGACCAAAAGAATATATTAACTGAGGACTCTCAATAATAATTTTTATCTGTCACATATCCTAAAACACCACTCTCCATAAAAAAGCAATCTACACCATTAGTCTAGTCAAAGACTGATCAACATTTATTAACCAAGAAGTCTCAAGAATAGGATCTTTTCTCCTCAGCTAGGTAAGAAGCATATATATGTTCTAGACTCTAGCTGTGGACGAATCTGGGGATGTTACTTCATCACAAGAAAAGGTAAGTGTTATCTGTGCCACCTGGGATGGGAATGAGTAGCAAACAGTAGAAGCAGGTGACAAGTACTCATGTTTTGTGCCATAAGGGCAATTCATTTATTGAGGTTCTTAGAAATTCCATAAAAAAAAATCCCTCTTTTGACCATTTAAAATTCTAAATATTAATGTAAAAGAAACAATTATTCCATAAAACATGTCTTAGGAAATTATTTTTTTTTTAGTAACTGCCAGAATGCAAAAATTAAACACAACTAACCCCCTTTTGTATTCCAATAGAAATGACATGTAAAGAGAGAAAGTGGCTCACAGTACTTGAGAGACAGACTGCTATAGTTGAGAGAAGTAGAGAAAATGCACTGAGAGAGTAAGAGCTGTGAACAGGAAAAGATAGGAAAGCAAAGTGAATCTCTAGAAAGAGCTACTTGCCCTGCAAGTCAGGAAAACTAAACAGATGGCTCCCTTAGGTTTGCAATGTCCAATCCAGAAATAGGAAATGGGCACACAGAAAAAAGGTCAAATTATGGCAGTGCTGGCTTTAAGAAGGCAGTCAAATTAAACTTGTGGTTGAAGCACATCTTATAAGAAAAAGTATGTGTCCTAAATTCAATTGATAATTACTAGCATTTAAAAAAAAAAAAAAACCAGAATACTTGGAGCTTAATGCTTTTCCTAGCAAGAGGTAAAGCTGAATGTACAGGTATAAAGTGCTCAGTCAGACAAATATGAAATGATTTTGTAGGTCAAGTCAGCCTATTACACATATATACTGTTGGTGTCTCAGTCTGTAAAAATCCTAGTAGATACTAATCTAAGGTAGCCCCTCTCACATATCTACCAACATAAGTAAACTGGTCTACATGTTTCCTTCTCTCTTTTAGGTTACAAAATACCATAAATAACCAATGTATTCCTCTATAGGTTTGCATAGTATGTTAGCAACAAATTTAAGGGGAATTATGTTTCAAACTTCATTTGAAAGTTAGTAACTTTATAACTAACCTTCTTACTAGACATAGTACAAACAATGTCTGCCCCAAATCTAACCTGGTACAGATGAGTATGTTCAGCTTCTTTTAAAATTTTTAGTTTTCCTTCTATAGAATATATCCACAAGAAAGTATTATAAATGAGTATTTTAATATTGTTCTGTTCAGTGCAATATGTACCAGCACCCAGAACACCTGCCATGTAATAAATGCCTCAAACAAAAAGCATGTAAAAATAATGACCTCTAATACATGGTGAAAAAAATGAATGAACATATGCCATCACTGCATATCTCATCAGACAGTACAGACTCTCTTCATCTCTGACTGTCCCTTGATACTTAGCACAGCAAAGCCAAGTGAAGAAAGAAGGCAAGACAGTATCATCCCAGCTCTATTTGAAAAGCAAATAGATTTCCACTGAGCTCTGAAGAACATTTCAAGTAGAAATCTGATGACTTGCCCCACCCCAAATAGAACTCTTCAGCAGTTGCTTCAAGGCACACAGGAAAAAAGACTGACTGTGTAAACAGGTTTCTGGGGCCCTTCATGCTCGAGACCATGAGCCTAGGGTATTGTGTGCCTCTTCCTCTCTCTTTCTCTTCAGCCTCCTGTCCATCTTTCAGGCTGTGTGAGATGTTTGCTATGCCCTGTTACAGGTCTTCCACCTCTCTCCCTAGATGCCCAGCATAAAATTTTAGCCTCTTCACCCAAACCTTCCAAATGTAGGCTCTCATAACCACAGGCCTCCTCCGTTCTATAAATCACTAGAAGTGATTTAAATTTATCTGAGTCATCTCCACCTCCTCCACTAGCCTATAAGCTTTACAAGGACAGAGAGAACGACTTGATTTTGTTAACTTCTATATTCTCTGGGAGCTAAAATGAGGCTTATACTCACAGATGCATGCAATAAAGTTACTTGGTACAATGATTGAATGGACAAAGGCTAACAGAGTCACAAATCTCTGCATGGAAGGCACAGGGGACATCAAACAGGAGGCTTGATTGATGAGCAAGTGAGAGTGGGAGGCAGTCAACATGGAACAAGTGATGGGAGCGAACAGTGGCAAATGCCCTGCCAGGGAAAAGAACACACAACAGTCTAAAACAGAAGAGACTTGGCAGCAAACCAGGGACATGCAGGTTAGAAGACCCAGGCATGTTAAGTCCTACAGAGCTTAACAGTGTCAGGTCAAAGTCAAAGTAAGGAGAAGGAGAAGAACTGACAGGACAATGGAAGAAAGTAAAGGATCCCAGTGAAAGTACAGGCCTGCTGGAAGGCTGAATATCTTGCCAGTTCTATGCTGAACTCATGACCAGTCAGGGATAAGATACAGACTAATGTAACAAAAAGCTCAGTGCCATGCTATAGACAGCAATGACATCCTTAAAAGAGCAGAAGAGCATCATTTGAAAAGGAAGACAGGTGGTGGAATTCAGGTCACCTATCAATAAAGGCATAGGAGGAATGGAGTGAAGCTCCTTGCACTTCTCAGTATTTACCCAAAAGAACTTAAATCAGAGCCTTGAAAGAGGAAGGAATATTATTCTCTAGGATAGAAAGCTACTCAGTAAAAACAAAACCTCTCAAGAGTACAATTCATAACATACTTCCCATCTTCCCAATTTGAGCCTTTCTTCATTAGAACCTAGTTATTCCCTCATTGACACAACTCTATAAGCAATCTACAGCATTGGCTCCCCCATGTATCAGAGAGACTAGGAAAGCGGTGGATACTTCTCAATGCCCTGTGCTTATCAGAGTCTTCAACTTTGCCTTCAGAAGGCTACCTACCTTGCATGTCAAAGACCGGGTACAGGGCTTCTTGGTGTCGAGATCAATGACCCCACAGTGGATGTCAGGATCAAACTCTCTTTCTGTCAAGAGCACACAAACATTACAATGAGCTCTCCACATACTCCATTTATTTTGTAAATAAGCAAATAGGAGAAATCTCAAGATAGACAAATTACAGCTTGATCAAATCTGTCACGTTATTGAAAATATAACAGGTAATGTGTGAGCAAGAAAGCAGGAACATTGCCACAAGACCACAACTGCCACCAGATGCTGCAAAGATGTTGTTTATACCAGCATTACTGTATCACTGCATTCAGAAACACAACACTAGAAAGCTATTTTTACATCACACACACACCACGTGTATCCAAGCACACTAAGGAACTTCCTCCTAAGGCTGAAGTAGACCAGTTTTAGAAAGAGGTCTTAAAGATAGCAGTTCATTTGCTCCTTGTGATGCCCACTTAACACTCACAGAAATACTGTTAGGAGAGAATTGTGAAGTTACCTGATAATCTCTTATTTAAAAACTTCCTGTTATTGGAAATGTCTTCAGATTTTTTTTCCAGAGTAGGTGGTGCAGGAAGCCCTTTGCCATTCATAATCTGTCCAGGTGAAGGCAAGGTCGGCTTTGGTATTGAGGGGCAGTTAAGGCCAGGCTTGACTGAGGAACTCACAGTAGCAGGACAGGTTGGCCCCACTGCAGATTTCAGTAGTGTGCCATCCATCTTCGGATGCATCTTTTCCACCTTCACAGAGGGTGTCATGCTGTCAGAGGAGAAAGTGAGAACAGCAGTGAGTGAGTGCCTGGTTCTGTCTGAGCACTGCACAGGGCCAGCTCCCTGGAAGGCACTTTATGAATTTTGTTAAAATTATTCAGAAAAAACAGTAAGGCTCACATTTAATCAGACTTAAGCCCTTTCAGAGACAAAAAGTCCAGTGAACCATCAAATTTACCTGTCTTTCATTATTTCAGAAAAATTTTACAAAGGACCTGTGGGAGACTGAGACCCTGATACCTAATACAGTTTCTGTAAGAAGCCAAACATGAAAAGGTCAAAAAGGACCAAAGACTACCTACATAATCCTTAGAGGATATCTTATAAGAACCATCATTTTTAAAGACAGGATTCATTAAAACAAACTGCACAGTAACCTAATACCTTTAGTACTGTCAGTGAAGATGTAGGAGAACTCAAAACATAATGCCAAACATAGATGCCTAACAAATACATCTCCAAGAAGAGGGTTCTACTTTTGTCAATGGAGAGGACCAATGTCTCATCAGTACATGGCGTAGCACTGACATGCACCTGGTACCCGGCTGGTAAGCAGAGGATCTGTGCCACTAACACTGCACTGATTTCTTTCGGGATCTTCTTGACACTATTGCTTTGCTTAGTAAAACTGATGATGTTGACAGGATACTAACAGCTGGTCTGGCCCACTTCCAAAGTCCTGACTTCACACAAAGAAGACCTGGATTGATGAGCTTTTGCAAACTTTGTTCAAGGAGTCACTGCTCTGACAGCTGTTAAGCTGACAAGTGACTTACACATCACACTGGCATTTTCTTTGGCTTTCAGACAGCTCCAGGAGTGAAAGTCAAGCTTGTATCACACTTCTCACAGAGGAGCAGGGGATGGGGGCTTAGAAACCAGGACAAACAGCCACAAACAGCTGTATCTGGAATAGCCTGACAGCAGCAGAAAAACTGCAAGATGTCTCCCAGCTAGCAACATCCTTGAGCAATAGCAGGTGCTGGACCCTGCCCTGAAATTAATCAGGCTATCAGACCTTGGGACTAAGATATGTGGCATACCCTCTAAAGGTAGATAGGCCAGGGAAAAGCCACCTGCCACCAGGATAAGGGATGCCACGATGAAGCAAGGCATGTTTCTATGGGAGTGCTGTTTCTTCATGTGACCTCAAGGAGCATGCCAAATTCCAGATCCACCCTGAAAACCTGCCAAAGCCTTGCAAGGAGAGTGTAAACTTCTTCTAGTTTCCCTCATCACACTGTGACATGAACTCAAAGCTGGCAGGAGGAAGCACTGCTTCCCTATTTCCTTTGCAGGCCCCTCAAAATCCTAGACCTAAGGCTGGGTTGGGCAGCTCTTCACTTTTTTACCAAAGTGAAGAGAAGCAGCAGCTTGACAGATACTAACCAGAGTCCCCCACAATCCTGCACAGGATGTTCTTAGACTCCAAGAGAAATAGTGCCTTGCCCAAAGCCTTCAACTAGGAAGTAACACAAGTGGGATGTGAACCTGGGCCCATGTGACTTAAGATCTTCTCACACAAAACTCCTCAACCTAAGCTTCTTTCTCCTCATGTGGCAAATGGGATTAACAACTCCTATTCATCAGAGAATGCTGTCATCATTAAATGACACAGTACACAGAGCTTACTTTCAGTAACTGGCACACAGGAAAGGGTTAATGAGTAAGTATTACTAGCCTTCTCATTATTGCTATCACTACTCTGAAACTCTCCTAAGGCATGACAGGGAAACAAAAAGAACCAACAGCATGTACTTAAACTGCCCCAAGTGGGCTCTTTCATATAGTTCGCGGACACTCTCAGCACTCATAAGCATAGTTCATTTCCAGCAGGTAAACTTTATGAAACCTTGGGGCCATACTCACACTCTACTAGGGGGGACTCTACTCTGCTGAATGGGGTGCATGGGCCTGGTGTTCCCCCTGAGCTGCAGTTTCTCTTTGGGCGATTTCAACAACTTGGAACTGGACGAGGACGTGAAAAGGACCCCTCCACTGGAAGACCGGCTGCTTCCACTTGCACTGCCTCCTTTGCTTTTGGACAGAGAAGGGAAGAAGGAAAATACTGAAGTAGGAGGAACAGCCAAAGAAGACTTGCTGGATGAGCTATGTCTTCTTTCTGAAAAGCAAAACAAAGAAGAAAAGACACCATGTTTCCAGCAAATCTCAAAAAAAAAAAAAAAAAAACAAAAACAACAAACCAACACATTTAGGTTAAAAATCAACACATTTGGGTTAAAACATGTCCAATTAAGTGAAAATGTACTAAACACAGCAGCTTTCAGAAGGGCTTATCTAGGTCCCACAGACTTACTCAGGATTCAAAAAACTAGTCTTCCTGTTTCCAGCGTGTCTCGGCATAAAGAGGTTTATCAGATATACCCATTAGGAAATTAACCATTCTATATATCAGCAACTGCCTTTTGGGTTTTGTATGTTACAAATCAAGCGCTCACGGGCTCTACCCTCTACTCAGAAGAAAATTATTCACTCATCTGCAGAACTGTTAATTGATACTTCATGGAATTTTCTTTCTTTCTAGTATGGCATCTAATTTTCAAAATAGCAAAATCTTCCCAGCACCGGAAAAAAAAAGGAAAAAAAACAAAACAAAACAAAACAAAAAAAAAATCCTTTCTCATCCAAAATAGCAAAATCTTAAACAAGTTGAACCTCCTTCACTACCCACCAGCATAAGACACTAAGTAAGTACCAAATAAGAATGATTCCAGGGTTATCTTATCATTCCTTAAGAATCTGTACTGAAATTTTCCAGTGAAGCATTTCACCGCCCACCCCCCCTTATTTTTAATAATCTCACTTGACTACAGATGGCATAGCTCCAGTTTACACCACTAAGATACCAAAGATGCAAGACAAAAATGCCACAAATAGCTAGGTCTTTCTTTTTGTAAACTAGGAAGTAATTCATGGTTAAGTACAGACTACAAAGGTTTAACTGAGAATAAATCTATCTACTACAGAATCAAGTTTTCTGAGTAAAGCAATTCATACTAATATAAATCAAGAGCTGCTGAAAAACATTACCATCAGAAACAGGCTTTAAAAAAGAGAGAAGGAACAGGCTAATTATTTGGTAATTTTATTTGCTTAAGAACTCTGTGATGGTAGTTTAGTGGCTGCCTTCAATTACACTTGGAATTTAAAACCACAAATTTGCTTAACTCTTAAGTTTTAATATGTATACAATAGAACACTGACATCTCAGTACAGGAGCTATGTGGGTACTTAAAATATTAAGCATGTGAGCATTAGTGACTACAGCATCATTTAAAAGGTTTATTTCTAAAGACTTCTTTTAGTACTGTGGAGACTTTCAGGGAAGCTGTGACAACTTATTCCCAGATGGACAGTAGTCCAGAAATGCTTTATGAGGTACTTAAGAGTCTGCTTCATAACAGGACAAAATGATGTTATTTACAGACAAAATCTAAACTCCAACTCAACCACACATAGGGTATAATCAAGTCAGGAAGCCTAAATTGATAGTGATATGCCCCCACCCCCATTACAAACTTTTATGTGCAAGGAAGGAAAAAACTAAAGTAACTTCAGTTTAATCATTTCTAAAATGTGGAACCTGAGACGCGGTTTATTTTGTTATAAATTCTGTTTTTCTTAGCCAGGTATAGTGGTATATGCCTATGGTCCTAACACTCAGGAGGCTGAGAAAGGTTTGAGACCAGCATGGGCTGCATCGTGAGACCTTGCAAAAACAAAACAAACAAAACGCATGGAAATTAAGCCTTTCCCTTTTCCTCTTCTCTTTTCTTTTGGCAGTACTAGGGTTGGAACTAAAGTCCTTGTGTGCTTGCTAGGCAAGTACTCTGCCACTTGAGCTATGCCTCCAGCCCTTTTTGCTTTAGGTTATTTTTTAGATAAGCCTTTCTTTTTTTTGCCCAGAGGATTGGCCTGGACAGATATCCTCCTTCCTACAACTTCCTGCATGCTCTCCTGCTTGGAAATTTAGTTTTTCTTACTGTCATTCCAAAACACTCTGAACATACTCCCAAAGCTCCAGCAGTTGCCAGTCATTACTGTAAACATGTTTACAGTTTTGCTGCCTGCCATGGCTGGGCAGAGCTTCCACAAGCCTTGTCTCTAATCTTCCTATATAAGGCATGCCACAAAATAGATCTTCAGTTAACATTTGTAAGACTGGCACAGCTCTTCTGAAAAGGAAAGTTTTTCAAATGCCCCTAGACCAATGATTCTCAACCTTGGCTACTCTTTGGAATGACCCAAGGAGCTTTCAAAAACACTGATGCCCATACCCCTCCAATTAAGATTGTGACTTAATTGGTCTGAGGTGTGGCTTGGGCATCCAGACTTCTACAAGCTTCTCTGTGTGACTGTACTGTGCAGCCAAGGTTGAGAGTGTGTCCTAGACTAGGCTAATGACTCAAGAACCATTGACTATGGGGTGAGTAAGTTAGTATCTGCATATCGTAAACTGCTACTACATATCCTTAACTAGTGATTTCCAAACTTCTACCAACTCCAAACTATTTTTATCATCTTACCAAAGCTACATAAAATACTATTTTTTTTTTGTCTTTTCTTTTTTTTTTGGTGCTGGGATCGAACCCAGGGCCTCACGCATGCTAGGCAAGCGCTGTACCACCGAGCTACATCCCAGCCCGAAAATACTATTTTTTAAATCAACATTTTTATTTAAATTATTTTCAACTGTATCAATCCCTCCCTCCTCTTTGTTCTTCTCTAGACTGGGGTTTGAATTCAGGGCCTCACCTTTGCTAGGCAGGCACTCATTTAGAGCCGCACTCCCAGCCCTCCCTCCTCCTCAATTCTAATGGGTCTCTCCGGGGGATCATACAGGCAACATACAGGATTTCTGGATGGTCAACTAGGAAGTCCCCCACCACTTAATCACTAGTAATGTCCCTCTGCCACAGACAACTTGAACTCTCACACCATCATTTCCATATAGTTTTAGGGTGAAGCAGAGAACCACTGCCATCAGTTGACACATATTTTTTCAAAGCAATATATCTGTGAAACAAAAGGTTTAACAAGTTTATGTTATTTTGATAGACTAAAATGACAAAAAATTAACATGAAAATATCCATGCATGGTCATTCACAAAAAAAGCATTATGTACACCCTTGGGCAGTAAAATGAGGGAGTAAGTACCTGTTAGAAAAAGGTGCAAAACCCACAACCAGAACTGTGGACTTCTGAGCACACTCCTTTTATTCCCTGGGTACTAGAATTCTCAAACAGGTGTCTCAAAACAAATGTACACATGGTCCCCAACTTATGAAGGTTCAATTTACAAGTTTTTGACTCCATGAAGGTGTAAAAGTGATACTTGTTCAGGTAAACCGAATTTGGATCTTTGAATTTTTATCTTTTCCTGGGCTAGCAATACATAGCACAATCCTTTTTTGTAATGCTGGGTGACAGCTCCCTGTCAGGCACGCGATCTTAAGGGGAAACAACCCATGGTGCTAAGGTGTGCAGTGTTGCTAAGCTAGGATAGGATGTTCAGTAGGTTAGGTGCATTAATGTATTATTACTGTTATTATTATTTTTTTGGTGGAACTGGGTTAGAATTCAGAGTCTTGTGCTTGCTAGGTAAATGCTCTACCACTTACGCCATGCCTCCAGTATGTATTCTTGTCTTACAATAATTTAATCTTGTCATAGGTTTACTGAGATGTGGCTCAATCATTAGTTGGACAGTAGCTGTAATATATTGTCTCTTAAAATCAAATGATTAAATAAAGTTTCCAACCTAATTATAGTCAGCTGTTATGTTTGTTTTGGGAATGCAAATTTATTCCAGTCATTGATATGCTAGGGAATAATGTGACCATAATGAAAATTTGTATTTGCTTTGGTCTGCCAAAATCACTAGGTCAATGCAGAAAACTACATCTGGCTGAACTAGTCACATGGGAGTACATAAAATGCATATACCTCAAGATCTACAATCTACCTCAGTTCACCATGAGTGTTACGAAGCACACCTCTCCACATCTGGTGTTGCAAGTTCCTGTCCAGCCCCATATAGTTTTCCCACCACTTCCCAATAATTCAACAGTTGCAATCCTCTCCACACCAACATGAGAGGTAAATGCTATCTCTTTTCAAGGTAAATGGCCAAATTTCTGGCCAAATTTCTTAGTATTTATGTATTTTTCGACCATTTAAAGCGTAAGACTATGTTACCATTTTCATTAGGTTCCTATCTTTTCTATGACTGTCACTGATGAAATTTTAGAGTGTTGAGCCATAAACCCATTTTCCCAATAAGCCTCATGTGTTTTTTATTGCACAATTTCGCAGTAATTTTTAAGGAATGCATGTTGTATTACAGCAGAACTGACTGTAACTTTCGTCTTGTCCCTTCAATATTCTATTTCCATTATGGTCCACTCACTGTTTTCATTAGTTAACATCTTTCTTTGCCTATTAACTCTTAGTTTGGGATTCAGCATTAGAAAATCAACACTCAAAACTTCCTAATACTAAAAGTCTGCTGACATATCAGTATTTCCCAAAATTCCTATAAAAAAGCTAGTTAAAAACTAAGAAAGGCAATCTATCATGTGAATTCCTCATTCACTAAAACTTGAAACCGATTATATCTGTGTATGTAACTGAAATTGTGGCTGAAAAGTGCCGGCTCAAATCCTTGTCACGCTACTGAATTAGGTTGTTCCTTCACAACACAAACTGGTAATTTACTCTGTGAAAAGGACATCTCACTTTCTCTTCACAAGGAAGCAAAGACAAAAAATGTAAATTTAATTATAGTTGAATTGGACTTCCCTTATCTTTCAATATGGGTCCTTATTTTTCACAAAATTTTAAATAAGGCTTACAGCTTTAAAAAAGTATTTGTTCCAAGATCAATACAGAAAGGGACATCTTACAGAAAAGGTTAGGGACCCTCTGTTAAGTGGACAAAGTGGTGGCCAGATGCTAAGCCTAACTGCCATGTGGTTTGCTGAGGAGTCCAAGTTGAGTTTTCAAAGCATTCCTTCTCTGGACCTGGCACCAGCCCAGGAAAAGCACACTCTGTTCTTGAATGAGCAGGGTACTGTGAATGGCTCCAGCAAGTGAGAGAAAGGCAGGCTGACCAACAGACAAATACAGATACAGAAAAATTCAGAGCAGGGTCAGAAAGACAAACGTGAGAGTGTGTGTGTGAGGCGGGGGGGGAGGGGGGGGAGGACAGGGGCAGGAAATAGAGTGAGATGGAAAGAAAGGAGAAAGTCAGGGAGAAAGGCAGAGGAGGGTTCAGAAAGGACAAAGAGAGGTGCACTGGGCCATCTTCTCCCTTGTGGCTTGACCATGTGACATGCCTGAAGGCAAGGGCAGGATATTGGGGGGAATGAAAGGACAGGAGAGCTCTCTGTAGGTCTGCCAAAAAGGAAAACAACCAAGAATACTGAGCTTGTAATTCTAAATTCATGTTGAGAATTTAAAAAGAAGAAAAAAAAGGCTTTAAGGATTAGCACCCAGGTATAAACCAAAAGAAGTTCAAAGAAAATAATTTTTTAATGTCATAAATATTGCTAAAATTAGTTCACAAACCTAAAAATTAGCCAAAGTAAATTATAACTTTAAATAACTATCATTCATGTTTTTTAAAAAAAATAATGGTCATCCCTTATATTTTTTTAAACTTGTACTTTAATTTTTCTATTCTGAATAGAGCTGACATCAGTGTCAATTAATTATTTTTTAAAAACAGAAATCTGATTTAGAGTTCTAGTCTCAAGTCACACATACAAAAATAAAGTGAGGTATACTATCGTTGGCAAATACTGTATCAATTTGTCCCATCCAATGGGCACCATTGTAAGAGGGGCTGGCAATTAAAAAAAGCCCACCAAACTCCTTTTACAGAGGGCTCTTTTCTTGTACCCTATTAAACCATTTACTATTCTTTTATAATCCAAACAACTAACTGATGCAAAAATCTCACCTCACAAACACCAATAGCAGCAGTAGCAATAGTGTGTTATGTAGGAACCATGTACCAGGCACCCTGTCAAGGGGATTTACAGGGATTATCTCATTCAGTTTTGACCATCTTCTTAACAAAGCAGATACTGTGATTATTCCCACTTTCCAAAGGAGGAAGCCAAAGTATTAAGGACTTGTGACAGCTGCTCAAGGTCACACAGCCAGTTACAAAGCTGACCTATAAGGGTAGGCAGGCTGACTCCAGCATCCATATGAATACACATTAAAACCTGTTAGCTCTTCGATGGTACTATTAGTAAGCCATCATATGTAGTCTAGAGGCAGGCAGAAGGGAGGGAGGGGTTATTAAGTCAGTAAGAAGTCCAGCTTCCCAAGTGCTTAGTAAAAGCAGGTTAAATCAGCGTATGTTGAACGTGTCAGTTGATAATTTTTTGGTAAATTTGGGGTGGGATCCAGAATCTAGATTGCTTTGGGTTTCATCTTTCCATTTTGGAAGTTGCTATCCTGACAATCAACTATGAGAATCCGCTAATGCAGCCTTTTTTTTGTTTTTTGCTAATGGGGAAGAGGGTTTGAAGAGTCAATTTTGGCAGAAAGTCATGATTGAGGCTGCTGTTGTGGCTTGGTTAAAAAGAATCATCTTATTAACTTCCCAGATGAGCATGTTTTACAAAGGGTCACCAGGAAGAGCAGCAATGGAACACTGCTCTCTTAATCGGATTAAACCAATATAATTGGTACCTCTAGTCACTCTAGTTGTTTATGGTTATTCTCTAAACAGAAGTTTGGGGTCATTCAGTACATTCTTGATATGAGCTGAGTAACTAACCCACTTGAATAGAAACCAAAGTAAAATAAAACTCTGTCTTTCCCTTTTAGATCTTCTGAAAAAAACGCAAAAACTTTGGAGTCAGAGCCATGTGTGTTCAAATCCTTGTTCTGCCAGTTATGAGCTGAGTGGTCCTAGGCAGAAATCCAACTCTTTCCACTGAGGCTGCATCTTCATCTGCCAAGCCTACCTCACAGGCTTTTGGGGATTCAATGATAAAGAGGTGCAAAGTCTGCATCCCAGATTTTACGATGGATGAGGTAGGGGGATCAAACTAGAGAGTCAGATAGATGTCCCCCGTTCATTCTGCTGATGGTAGTTACAGCTTCAATCATTTAGAAAGAGAAGTACTTTTAACACCCTCTCATTGCTAAAGCAGGAAGAAATCACTTGAGAACAAACCAAACTCACTTTATCATCTCCAGTGTAGTAATGATTCAGTTCATCTATTACTCCAGGAAGATACAGATGATCCCCAACTTACAACAAAAGCTGTAACTCCCCTCCAAAACCCATAGTAAATTGAAATATCATAAGTAAAAAACACATTTAATGAACCTTTGGAACACCATAGCACAGACACACAGTGCACTATAGGTTTCAGTCTGTTACCCTCACGATAACATGGCTGACTGGGAGCCATAGCTCTCCAATGCTGCCCAGGATCAACAGACAGTACCAAACTGCATATCCTTAGTATGGGAGGGATTAAAACTAAACATCTGAAGTGTGCTTTCCACAGAATGTGTGTTGCTTTTATGTCATTGTAAAGTTCCATAATTCCTAAACTGAACCATCATAAGCTAAGAAATCATCTGTACTAAGCTCTACTCAGATACAAGCAAGGGGAAACTTTTAGAATTCATTTAAAAATGAATAAATTCACACCAAATGAAGAGGCTGTTCATTCAAGTAAAAATTATTTTATAAATAAAAGTTGCTTATTTTCCTGACAGAACTTAGGCAACACTTAGAAAGAACTGCAGGTGATGGAATAAGGTAAAGATCAAGTGTCCACAAAGGTCACATGTTCTCTCTCATATGTGGAAGACAGATCCACACACACACACAGAGAAAAAGAGAGAGAGGAGAGAGGGAGAGAGCGAGAACATATTTTCAACAGCAGGACTGTTTAAGGAGACTAAGGGAGGAGGGAAAGGAGAAGAGAATGATAGAGTGAATAATACTGAAATACACCACATCAATGTAGGAACAATACACAAAGAAACACAATGAAAGCTACTGAACAATTCAGGATAACAGGGAAAAGGGTAAGGAAGAGTAATAGTAGGGGTTAGACTGATTAAAGTACAATATATTCACTGGTAAAATACCAAGGCAAAACCCCAATGAACGATGAATACATACTTAAATAGTGAAGGACAGGAATGTAACTCAGATCATGTAAAGAAGAGAGCAGTAGAGAGAGGGAGAGGATAAATGAAGGGTAAAGGAGGGTGAATATAGTTGATGTACTTTCTATACATGTATTAATATGGAACACTGAACCTACAGAACTCATTTTAAGAAAAGGGAGGGAGAACAGGGAGAATAACGGAAGGATGGACTTAACTGGGGAACACTTTACGCATATATGGAAATGTCACAATGAAAACCACTGTACAACTGTTATATACTAGTAAAAAAAGTAAAAAAAAAAATCAAGTTTCAAATTCAGTTTATGGATCCAAGAGTGAAAATTGTAGTTAGACTGTCAAAGTACTAATTCTTAAAACCCACAATTTTTCTTTAAGTGAAACTCATGCTTTTGGATAGATTCAGTCAGATTAGGTTAATCAGTGTGCACGATGCATTGAAAGGCTTATGAAAAATACCAATCCATGCCTCAAGTAACTTATAATTTCAAAGACTTTTAATAATCATGGCTATAAAATATAAAACATAGGTAAACACACAAGAATTCTTTGGTCAGGCACAGCTGGTAGCAACAATGCATGTATGAAAAGCTCAGTTTAGAAACTTTGGGTCATTCATTAAACTGTCTCTTTGCTGAATTAACCAAATTGTTCTTACATCCAAATTGAAAAAGAACTGGAATGTGCAATGATCACAACTCCCAATCAAGTCAAACTGTCATGCTTCACTTTCAAGCTGCCAAACACAACCTGTGAGGTGTTAAATGGCATCCTCTGTCTTTTGCAAGGTTTATGATCCCCTAAGAAATAACCATGATCAGGACCTGGAAATGATAATAAATTAAGACTCTCTCTCTCTTTTTTAAATGCTTAGCACTTATTTCTTACATATCAGCTTTGCACTATGCCAGTGTTTCCCCTAAACTTTTGTCATTCACAACTGAATCATTTTCCAGATATTTCACCATATCTACGAAAATACCTGGACCGTTAATTACTTAACATACTAAGTAAATATAGTGGTTCACTAGAAACTGCCTAACTTAGCACTATCCTAAGCTACACTCTGAAACAATGACTGAGTTTGACATACAAATGTGTGTGTGTTTCCTGTAACTATTAAAAATACCTGACATATCATTTAAAAACCAATCATGGGCTACATAGGGATATTAATATTTAATTATTTTCCATGTCAATTTTTTCCTGTAATTAAAAAAAATTTTTTTAAAAGCCCTCACATGTGCCTGACCAGCAAGTAAACACAGCCCTACTCCACTCTTTGCTGTCAGAGGTTCTTTTTAATTCAGTCTGTTTTTTTTTGGATCCCCTTTCTTTCAGTTCCCTAGGCAATTGATGAGACTACTCCAGAGAAAGCTGGTAGCTAATGCAGGTGTAGGTATAGTCTAATTGCTGGAAGAGGAGCCAGTCACTGGGACTGTAGCATTCAAATCAAGTTGGGGAATTCAGAGCTGACCTCTGACACTGAGGCCTCAAAGGACAATAAGCCAAAAGTGGGGCTGGGAGGTAGCCTCCAAGCATGCTTAGGTGGGTTACAAATGGCACTGGCAAACTCTGAGAAAGAAAAAGTCTTTACCACAAAGTACTCAGCATCATTTCCACTAGAGAGATTTCACTGAAAAGGATGACTTCAACACTGGCTGCCCTAACAAATTAGTCTCCAACTGCTACCTCTGCCGAATGCATTTTCCTTTCCCTAACGAGGAGGTGCTTTTAAATTAAAACGTAAGAGGAAAGTACAGAAAAGAGTCATTTAAAGCACTTGGGCCACTTGAAACAACTTTTCGCCAAAGGTCTATAATCAAATTATCAGGCTCTTCAAGCCAGTGCTTTATGACGGAAATAAAGGCCCCACTAAAGTATTCTGGTCTCTTGGCATTTCCATGTCTCTGGGCAGGGTGTGCACCACACCATTCACATTGGCTGCATGAAAGAGAACAGATCACAAAGGGCAGATTACAAGGGAGAATGATTCTACTCTGGTGGGGGGGAGGGACAGGCGTGAATGGATTGTAAATAATGTTGCTAAGAAAGGAACAGAAATATGGCGACTCAAATAAACCTCTTGCCAGGAATTCTTCCCAAAAGGACTTTCTTTCTGAACTTTGCTTTCAAGAATGTGAGAAATATGAAAAACATATTGAATATCTGTGGGGTATTCCTCTCCTGCCTAACTTCTAGCTCTTTGTAAGCATTTGTAAAAGTGCCTTTAAAAAGCAAATGCTTCACTGGAAGAGGACTATTAGAAAAGGAAGAGCAGTGAATGTTACAACAGTTCATCACCACCGCTGAATGTAGCATCTCTTCATTTTCATCTCTACTATGAGACTTATCCAAAGGAAAACTGAATGGTATGAACACCCAACTGGTTTCTGAGGGGTACCCTTCCCATGCTCCTACAATTCTGCTTAAGGTGCATACTTCAACCAAGAGGCTAGCAATACACATTTTAGGAAAAGTACCCTTTGGGGAAAATCTGTTGCTGCTTTGAACAAAACAGTCACCAAACTGTTGCTGCCAACTCTGTGATCTTGGTGTCAGCATTTCCTTTCCTGCCATGAATAACATTCTGACTTAAACTTCAGCTTTGCTGACAGTCATAAGGACTACTCTCTGCTGTCCTCAGGAAGCAGTGTTACCCAAATGATGCTGACAGCACAGCAACCAATCACTCTGCCTAAAACAAACATGATCTCACTATTCGAGTGACAAATAGCATATCATTTCAAAAGCATTCACTACCATCACCCTCTCTCCCTATCATTCACTTGAAATGTTTCTATTCCTCAGTTACCAACACATGAGAAGGGAAAAAAGAGGGGGAGAGGGAGAGAGAGAAAGGGGAGGGGGAAGGGAAGAAGAAGTAAGCCCTCAAATCCATCACTTTCTAGCTACTTATGATTTATCTGAAGGGCAAAAACACCCTATAAATTCAGCAATTTACCATTACAAGTTTAGCAGTCCAATTTGTTATAGCATGTGTAATTCAAGCATCAATCACACATAGTCCTTACATAAGCATCTCAACATTCCCATTTTGGGTCCTGTCACGGTTTTTCCGAAATAAAAGATACAGGGCTAACACAAAATGCAAAAACAGAATTAAAAGAATAAAAACAAAAAATTAGAAGTGTTCTCTTATTTTGTTTGCTTTTTAAAATTGAAACTTCTGTATAAGAATCCCATCAGGGAGTCTTGTCTTCCCAAGCCAAGAAGAAGCAGCAACTCCAAGATGTAATGGAATGACAGCACCATCTGTTGAAAAATGCTGTGCTCAGTCTGTCACCATTCCTCATGCTATTTCCTCTAGCTTTATATTCTTTTTACTTCACCTTATTCTGGATAGATAAAGGGAGAAGCCCTGAAGACCTAAACATGGCAGTAACAAAAATCTCACAGCGTGAAAGACCTCGTTCCTTAAGCAGTGTATTATTAAGGAATGAGTAATTGGGTCGGTCTCTCCCTCTTTCCCTCTAACAAGGCCAATGCTTACGATGAGTTTGAAATACATTTTTTTTCCCCCAAGGAGAGAAATAGTATCTGCTCCACCTGCAAGCTGAAGCTGTTAACAAATAAAACACAGGAGTGATATGCAAAAATGAAACCAGAAATAGAAAACCTTCAAGCTATCTAACAAGGATTATCAGAAAAATCCTAACCGACAATTTGATTAAAGGTTCAAGATCTATTTGTATTTAAAATCCTGCAACTAGGGAGCTAAGTTTCAACCTCAATTAAAACCATCCATCAAGCTCATTATTGCAGAAGCCATGAAATTTGAATCCAGTGAAAACCAAAGAACTCAGCTGTCACCTCACTTCCTGCCTCAAGACAGAAGGCATGAGACAGGTAAAAAGAATCAGCTTAGCTCTGCTGGCTACCTTAACAACACAACTGGGGAAAAAAAAAAAAAGTCTTTTCTAGCAGTCAGTCCATAATTAAATTTTTATACACTCAATTTAAGTTACCGAATGACTTCCTAGGGTAACTGGTCTTCCTCTTGACACAGTGTTCTGTTTGAAACTTTGCCGTGGATTCGAAGTATCTGACAAAACAGCTTTCAAATACATTCTACAGGAAACTCTGCGAACTGCCTGTCATGAAACCTCACTTACCACAAGATAAAAAAGCAAACAGTCAAAGCACATTACAACGTTCTTCCATTTTTAGACAGTGGTATAACCAATGCTCTCTGTTTTGAGATACAGGGAACTATCTGATGCAAACCTCAGCATTTTGTTGGAGTTAATAGCAAACTCGACTGCTGTCTGTGTTTGAACTTTGGCCAGATCACTCAAATGACATTTCAGAATGGCTCCTGTGGACAGCTTGCAACAGTTAATCCCTCCTGCTGCGATTACCCACTCAGATCCCCCAGGTCTCCAAAGCTCCCTCCCTCCACCACTTGAGCAGCACAGCCCTCCCCTCAGCCCTGTTGGCAGGACAGGACAAACGCCAGGAGGTCTGCACAAACTCTTTCCGACTCTGCTTGACTCTGTAAAGTTCACAAAGATCTAACCCACCTTCCGTAGGCTCATCCAGAACTGGGCCTAGAGCCAAGCCCAACCTCTGAAAACTGTCTCGGAAAACTTACCCTGTAGAGCTTTCAGCTCTTGCGCAGAGGAAACGCTGCTCTGGAAAGGCTTCTTGTTACCTTCCATTCATAGAATTTGGTTGTGCTTCATTGCACACTTGCTACTGCAGGCTTGCATCATGATTTGGGTCTGCCCACCAACTCCAAATATGCTCCATGTTTAGGCTTATGTAACATTTGCTACTACTGTAAAAAGCACTTGAATTACAAAGGTCCTGGCAGATCAACAGAAAACAGGGGGTGGAGTCTAATTTCATCTAATATGGTCATACAAGGCGTCCTGGCAGGTGTAAATTAATACTTCTATTTGAAAGGCAACTTGCCAGAACTGGAGAAGATGAATTTTATAAATTTTACCTGCTAAAATGTGAATTACTCACACCCTAATTTTTCTGAATACCTTGAAAGTGACATTGCTACTGCCAGGTATACTAGAAAATTTACAGGATCAATTATAAACCTGCGTTTTAAACCTCCTTACATCTAGAAGTCTTGAAATTAAAATATTTCTATGAATAAATATCAGCCTTTCTTCACATTTTATTTCTCTGTGCTATCTGTATTTATGAAACTTTAGAAAGTTTGTTAGACTTAAACATACTTTTCCTTTTTAAATCTAGTGACAAAAATCGTCACCAATTTTCTGTGCTTATTTTCAAAATATGCATGATTTCACATGCTGCTGATTGTCAATCACTGGAGAACTAAAAAGCTGGGGACCTGTTATACTTTTAATGCAATTTTTTTTTTCCTCTATGTGGCTCCTTGTAACCAGTGTCTTCCTATCTCAACCCTATTACTGCCCTCACATAACTACTCCCCCTCCTGCTAATAACAATTCTTACTGCTAAATAGACCTGTTAAAAACTGCCCAGTGATCTGAGTTTTACGATAATAACGGCCCAGATACTTAATAGATCAGAATAAACACTATTAAACGTGAAAAGAAGGGGGGAGAGGACAGCAGAATCCCTTCACTCCACAGACTATTTTGCAAAAAGTCATGATCTACATATGTGGAAATGATTTAGCTTAGAAAAGGTTGGAAGGAAGCTGAGGCACTGGAAATCATTAGACCAGTCACAAATTTTAAATTGACTCTACAAGAAAAGGAGAGTAGTCACACTGCTTTATTTTCACAACAAGCATTCAGACTCCAACCCTGCCTACAATATTAAGATCCAGAGGTTTTTTCTGAAATTCATTTTTGCCCCCATATCTCTTACAGCCACAATTATAAAATCCAAATCACTGTGGTCCTTCAGACCCTAGAAGAACACAAAGGATGAGTCATCATTAGGCTTTAGAAGGACAAACGAGTATACTTCTCCCAAGCCTTTTCAAGGTAATTCACAAAAATAAGGACTTCAGGTTAACTCACTGGTTTTCTTAAGCTGGAGGAAAAACAGATTCCATTGTGTACAATCTGAATGTAACAAGTCTTAATATTATTCTCTGCATCTCACCTGCCCTTCCGAAGGGGCAGCTGAGGGACTTCTGATGTCACCAATCCTGGAACAGAACAAGGATTAAGAGAATCTTCCTCAGGAAGCCTCAGTTCCACCCACTGGATGGGCTACCAGATTCCTATCACAAATCCTGGCCTTGCTAATGTTCCTTTTCTTATAAGAGCACAGTACTAGTAGGGAAAAAAAAATCATATAGATCTGCAATTCAGGACAGTTCTGGGAATGAAACCTTTCTGTAATCCTTATGAAAACCAGGGTGAATGTTAGCAAATACACACCTACATTTAATTTCTTATACAAGCAAGAAACAAACTCTTTGTTTTTTTTGAGGGGGGGAGTGGGAGGTGGATTGAAATTAAACCAGGGCCTTGCATATACTAGCTAAGTATTAAGCTGGAGCCACACCCCAGCCTTAATTTTTTTTTTTTTTTTTTTGGGAGACAGGGTCTCACTATGTTTCCATGCTGGTCTCAAACTTGTAATCCTCCTGCCTCAGCCTCCCAAGTAGCAGGGATTACAGGTATGTAACACCATGCCTGGGCTGAGAGAAACAATTTGAACTTGTATTTAACAACTACATCAGAAAATTAATAAACAGTAAAATAAGCCTGAAAAAATATAATTTTGTACATCAAGAATACACATAAATACAAAAAGCTAGGAATAAAGCTTAAAGTTTTAAACACTCACATGCTTTTTTTAATGCTCTAAGAAATTTAAGCAAATAGCGCTTTGTTCTGCTTAGAAAATATTTTATTAAATCATTTCCCAATATCTTAACCAAATATAGTTTATTTTGATATTACATATCACAAAATATGGCTTAAGTGTCTAGATCTGGGGACACAGTCATTTTTCTTTTTTCCTACGGAAATAAAATGAAGACAACAGACTAAAATGTCATTCTAATTGACAGTAACATCCCTGCTTTACCAAAAATTATATGACTCTTCTGTTTGGAAGGCATGCACATAACAATTTTACCCTGGCTTAGGGGAGTCCTGAAGTGACACCATTTTTTTGTGAACAATACGCTCAGAGCAGCTCAAAAGTAGCAAGGGCTTTGGTTGAGAGGGGCACAGCCAGGCAGAACTGGAGAGTGGACACCATTTAAAGAGAATGAAAAGTTAAGAGTAGGACTAGAATAGTTTCTATTACAGAAATAAGTCGTCTTCCCCGACCCTGGCCATACAAACCTTGGGATTTGAACCCCTGAGAAGCCAACAGAGGTGTCATTCTGTGTTCTGCAGGGCAGCAAATAAGCTGTTGGCAGTTGTGAAATACCATGCTCTTGTCACTGGTGGTAGCCAGTTCTCTATTTTACAGGCGCCCAAGCCTCCACCAGCTCCACTTCACTGTCCCAGCAGGCCGGCGGGTTATAATTGGCCTTAATTGGCACTTAGAACAGCTTTAACATTCCTTACCTGCTGCCAAGGAGCACTTGAAAGGGGAAGAAAGCATTTTCATACTTCGAAATACCAAGCAATTCATTTAGCTGAGGGACTGGAAGAACGCTATCCAGAATCAGCTTAGCTTCATCAAGACATGTTGCTACATTATTACCCAGTCCTCTCTAGGTACTTCTGCTGGATTAGGAGAGGTGAGAGATAAAGTTTAAATGAGATAATTCACCTAGGGGGCTAATACTATGCAGCAACCTTCCTTTAGCTGGCGTCATCTGATCTTTCGGTGCATGGCTCTTTAGAGCTCAGGCACCTTGTTTAAATGATACTTTTTTAAAATGATCATTTGTTTTGAAATATTTCTTTGCCCCATATCATTAAATTTTACCAAGACTTAGAAGACAGGTATCTGCTGTACTGGTAGTAAAAGTTTATGCTTACTGAGAAATTTCCTTCAAATGTGTGTGTGCATGTATAACATTGTAAGAGGCTTTAGAAAAATAACTGGAAAGCTTAGAAAAACAAACATAATACCTACTAACTGGAGAAGAAACTCTCATGCCCAGCTAGTAGAGATATAAAGTACTAAGACTTGTTAAGCCAACAAGCAGCAGCTACTAACAATGTAGTATCCTTTCCAACCCTGGAATCTCACACAAATGAAACCACTAGTAGTTAAGCATATACGCCAGGGAGCGAGACTACTGCTTTGCTCACAGGGGCAAAAGGTAACAAAATGAAGGTCTCCAGAGAGCCTGACTTGAGGAAGCTGCAGCACAACCATGCCCTAGAATAGTAGGCGTCATTAAAAAGAGGAGAGCAGCGTTAGCCTGGGCTGTGACTGGATGTCCACCAGGTGCTGTGGACTGGAAAAGCAGAGGTGTGTATAACGCGATGCATTTCTGGTAAAGCTATCAGCAAAAGTTCTAAAAAACAAAACTCACGATTATGTGCCTATTTAGTTATGATCAGGAGAAAAAGATGAAAGCATCCACTCAAAGTTCTACACTAACTCAGAAAGCACTACAGTTCACAGTGCAAACTGAACTATTGTAGCTAAAGAAGCAGGGAGGCAGAAAGATAAAGTAAGAGAAAAAGTAGGCCACATTAGAAATAGTATGTTTGGGATGATTAGATTTTACATATTTATGTAGAAATACTTATTACTATTTTATATCCTCATGTGCCGATCAAAACATCTATAAATAAACTGGTTTTAACTATTTTTATTATAAAAATTCATTGAAGGAAACTGAAGACAAATTTAAGAAACACTTAAATTTGGAATTCTGGTATTGCATCAAACATCCTGATTATATCCCCTGTTTAATGTGTCTGGTAAAGCACAATGAGATTCAAGACCACAACTGAGCACACAAGAATCACACAGAAAAACATCTATTATTCACTTTGGCAAGACATCTTAACCTTTAAATCCTTAATATTAGGAGTTCTTACAATCTGTTTAAAACAGCAAGCCTAAGAGGCAAATTTCACTCCAAAGTTTGTATTTTTGTCCTGAACAGAGTACAAATTAAAAATTCTATATTGTGTGATTATGGGTTTACTGCTTATATTTTAGCTTATTTTAAATTGAGGTAATATTTTTGCCCCCTACCCCAACTCCACCCTCTCTCCTCTTTTTAAACTTTCAAATGTGTAAGGTAAAAAAGGTATAAAATTACTTTGAGGTTTGTTTTGAGAACTGCTGTCTTGCAAACTAAACATAGAAGTGAACCTACATGCACAATGCAGACTGATGCAGGAAATAGGACCTAAGTTTAGCTGTGCCCTGGATCAATTTGTTTTACAGACCTGGACTACTATGTGCATTGCAGGAATCATTCCAGCCAGGTACTAAGTAGGTGCCGCAGCATAAAGAAGTGATAAATACTCCCTCTTCTGGTCATACGTGAGACCAAGGCTTAACAGGGCTGAGATAGCAGGTAAGTAGATCTTAAAGTAGTCAACAAACAGGCTGGTTTTGTGAAATGTTTGTCAGGAAAACATTTTTTGAGCAAATGTAACTAAAATATAGATTTTTATCCTGAACGTCCCCTTTAAAATTTGAAGCACAGCCATCCTATAATAGCTACTGATGTGTGTATAACTGACAATAAAAATTGTACACATTCACAACTACACGTGATAGTTCAAGTTAAACAATGTATAATGCACATTTTCATGTGTGTGTGTGTGAGGGGAATATATACAGGCTAATATTACTTTGTCTAGGGTCTAGTACCATTCCAAGGGTGTGTATACATATCAAGCTGTATCCCTGAAATGTGAGATGGAGGAGCTTAGTTTATTCTGATTATATATTTATCCTTTCATTACTGGTTAAGATTTTCTTTTATAATATCAATTACTACTTCAATAATCAAAAACAAATAAAAATGTAATTTTTATTTAGTCAATAAAGTATTATTTTTTTTTGTGCTGGAGCTGGGGATCAAACCCAAGGCTTTGGGCGTGCTAAGCAAGCACCCTATCACTAAGCTACAACTTTAGCCCCTCAATAAATTCTTGTTACCCAGTTGAGAACATGAGAAGTCCCATGAAAGTACCCAATTCTCATTTCTTGGTTGTTATGACTAGATTACTATTCCAATGAAAGAAATAAAACAACAAACAAACAAACAAAACAGCTAAAAAGAATGAATGACTCCAAAGCCAGGCATCACTGCAAAAATTATTTTCTACCACTACGATCTTAAAGGTCCTGTCTGGGGGGTCGGTACCAATGGGAGGGGTGGGGAGGATATAAGGAAAGGGTGTAGGAGGGTGAATGTGGTGGAATACTATGCACACATGTATGTAAGTGGAAAAATGAGACCTGTTGAAACTATTCCAGGAACAGGGGAGGATAAAGGAGAAGGATGGAGGCAGTGAATTCAACTATGATATCTTATAAGAACTTCTGTAAATATCACAATGTACCCCCAGTATAACAATAATAAAGAAAAAAAAACCAAATAAAAATCAGCTAAAAAGAATAAATGATTCCAAAGCCAAGCATCACTGCAAAAATTTTCTACCACTACAGTCTTTAGAAAATGCCTGAAGAGTGAAAAATAGTGTATCAAGGCTTCTCATTCAGGTCAGTGCACCTCATTAAAAATAATCATCCATATACAAATTAAGAGAAAAACCTCCTGATTCATAAGCCAAAGTAAATTAACAGAGCTGCTCAAGCCAACCCCCCCAGCCTCCAGTCAGTCATTCATTCTTCCTCCCTTTCTTTCCCTCATGGCTCCTACCCAGTTGGTCCACAGCCCTGCTAGATTTATATATCCCATGCAGATTTCAGTTCCCTTCACACCTCTATGATGCAGCTGCCACAATCCTAATCTAAGCTTTCTCACTCTTCCAGCTCTCACCCAGTGTGAAACAGCACACTAACTGGTTTCCCTGGCTTTGCTCTTGTCCCCTAAGTCCCACATAGCAACTATAAATCAGATCATGACACTTCTTGGCACAAAAGCCCCCAGTGACTTCACATTGCCTACACTGTCCAATTCTGATTCCTCTCATACTTTGTAGGAACTACTGTATCGTCTGGCCCTGGCCCTCCTTTCTCTAACTTTAACCCAAACCTCTTTCCACCCTGTCCACTCTTCTCTTCTGTCTCCCCACTAGCCTTTCTGCCAAGGCCAATTCAACTTCAGGATCTTTGCACTTGCCATTTCCTCAGTGTGAAACACCCATCTCATCCTCCATATCTCAAACAGCTGGCCCTTGCTCATAACTGAGCTTAAATATCACCTTTTCATAGACTTTCTTTGACTAGCCTTATCTAATGTGGCTTGTCGTGATCATTCTCTCACATTATTCTCACAATGTATCACTATTTGAAATCAGCTTACTTCATCCTGCTTCAGCTTTCTCTCTTTGCCCTCCCCAATCTGAAAATAAGTTACACAAAATCAGAGACAATGCTTCCTAGTTCAGTGGAGAAAAATGCCTGGCATATATAATAGACACCCAATGAACATGTTAAATGCATGAGTAATACCACTGCTGATTTAATTTCTTCTACAGATATCGATAATTACAGATATCAATAAGAGGAAAAATCAATACATTTTTTTAACTAGAAATTAAAATGTGGCGCCTACAAATGGCCTAAGTAACAATACTGCAAAGTTCTCTACTAATCATACAACTAAGGAAAAAAGAGAAAATTACGTTAGTTGGGGAGAGAAAAGTCTTTTATCTGATGCTACTGAAATTATTTGAAAAATTTAATTAGTACTATTTGGATTGTGGCAAAGAAAAACATGAATTCACTGTGTTTATTTTATATGTTAACATATGACAAAAAGTTTAGGGCAAACCTTCCACTGAAATTTCCTTAGAGTTAAGCTGATATTCAGGCTGACATCAATCCTGTGTTGATGTGTCAGTCTGGTTAGCTCCACTCCTGGCTCATCCTCTGACTGCTGAGAAAGGCCTGGCATGTGTCTGTGTCTCTGAAGCAAAAGAGCCATGTACTTTTTGCTTTGCAATATGTTCAGTTTTTCTACTGACTGCAGAAATGAACTCATCAATTCTCTGAAGAAGCCACAAAATGTTACGGAACTCATACAAAAAGATGAGGAGCCTTGCTTTAGATCATACTATTATTTAGGGTTAAATAAAGTAGTACAGACAGGAGAGAAATCTAATGACTATGCTAAATCAAATATCTACCTACTACCATTACAGCTTCGAATTACTAAATGTCCTCTCTGATGCAAAGGGTTTATAATGCTGTTAGAGCTACTCCAAACCAACCTAAAAATGCTACCTAAGCTAGAACATCTGTCACCGATAAGTTCTGAGATGTGAAATTCATTACATCGTCTCTGGATTTTCTTTTAACTCTATTCATCCTTATTATTTGCAAGAGAAGCAGGTATTAGTAACCAAAAGACATGCCTGGTACATTTTATCTGTGTGAATGAAATTTAAGACTTTCATCGGTAAACTGGGAATAAAATCCTTTCAGTGGGTGAGAAAGAACAGCAAGTAAAGTCACACATGCAAAAATGCTTTGGAAATCAAAGAATCAAGTCCTGTTAAGTTTTCACTTGTCTGCATACTTTTAAATGAATGCCAATCCTAAAAAGATAAAGTATAACTGAAAGTTTCAAATTAGAAAAAGACTATAAAAATTTAGTGGCTAAACTTAGTACACTTGAGATAAAAAAAGAAACATTTTTTCTTTACCCACAAACAGTTACTTAATAGTCAAAACAATTCATTCAAAAAATACCTTAAATTGTTACGTCCTAAATTTAAGTCAATCAGATGGCAAAAGGAGAGGGCTTCTGGATTCTGTATTAAATAGCAACAACTCGGCTTTGTGATACAAAGTAACTTAATTACCTGATGACAACTGCTGGTCATAACTATTTGAAATGTCATCAACAATGACAACCAGTATTTTAGCCAGAACTAGTCCATTAGATCTCAGAGTATAAGATTCATTTTGCTCTTTCACTAAGATTCTTTGAAATCAATTAGCTCAAAAAACTATGATTGCTTTTAAGTATGAGTAACTTACTCATCCTCTGATAAAGATGACATTTTAGCAAATATAATGTGTGCTGGCATCTAGAAGAATCCAAACAAACTCAAATGTGTGTCAAGGAACATTAAATCCAAGCAATGTGTGTGGCTATTAATCTTATAAGATTCATAATTTCTGCAAGTAAGGAACGTTACTTTCATACAGTTATAAAAAAGCCAGAATTATGACACCTCCATTTGTGAACAGGGGTCTAAGAGGGGCAGATGCTTGACACAGAGGCCTTGCCAGCAGGCTTACATGCCACTTACAGTGACTCAATATAAAACAGCAATAGATAAATGACAAAGGATTGATTCTCTTCTGTGATCCTTTTGCATATCAACATGAGAATCTAGAATTCTGCTCCCAAAGTCTGTTATTTCCAAGGGTTAGGATTGGTCTCAACAGATAAACAGTTCCTTAAAGTACAACAGAAGGAAACTAAATACAGTAACTTAAGCTTGTGTTTCCCAAAAACATGGAGTAGGTGTCACTCCCCAACATGAATAACATTAAGTCACAAGTGAAATTTATGTCTCTTCCAAATCTCTTTCAATTCTGGTAACAACTATTACTACTTTACTCATAGTCAAGCAGGCTCCTTTTTAAGAAAGGGAATAGGACTCAGGCTCAGAGACAGCACTGGCAAGAGCATCAGGAAAGGATTAAACGATCTTCTTTTTACTCTATTTTTACATTTACCATCTTTTATGGTAAACAACACTAGTTTTCCCCCTTTATGACCCTAGTAAGGTCTTTGTAAATGGATTTATTTAAATGAAAGTTATTTGATTTAAAGAAAAACATTTGTGGAATTAAATCATCTAGAACCTGATTAATGTTGGGAAATGATGGCTGAGGCTATAGCCATGCTCAGAGACTCAAACTGACCCAAAAGTTACAAGTAGACCAGTCTAATTAATCAAAGGCAAAATATTTCAACTTTGCTGACATGTGAACAGGATTTCAATTGATTATAGAGATTTTAGGTGTGGTACCTGTCCAGGCTGAATTACCATCACTCATCTATTTCCCATAAGTAAGATTGTATCTCTCTCTCTCCCTCTCTCTCTCTCTCTCTCTCTCTCTCTCTCTCTCTGTGTGTGTGTGTGTGTGTGTGTGTGTGTGTATGTGAGAGAGAGAGAGAGAGAGAGAGATTAACTACTCTTCATAAGCAAATGCAGAGAAGCAGCTGAGCACAGAGTAGTGCAAGTGTGTAGTGGAGTCTGTGGTAATCACTAGGCCAGTCTGAGCACACAACTCCAAAGGTGCTCCACAAGTCCCCCCCTAACCTTACACTATTCCCACCTGGTCAGATGCAGAGTAAATGAATACAAGGAAGACTACACAGTATATTCTATTCAATGGAATAAGACTGAAACATTTAGTGCCAATTAATGTGATTTTTCCAGTATATGATATAAGGATTTAAAAAAGTTAGTTTTGAAAAAACAAGGGTCTCCTTTCCTGCCATCACTGCTTGATAGAAGAAATCTTAAGTGATGATTTGCATCAGTCACTGAGCCAGTCACAGAAGTACAAGTAGCAGCCAGAATAGACAATGACTGCTGTGGAAGCAATGAGTTCTGCACAGCTTATGAGTCAGAATCAGTCCAAGGAGCTTCAGACTACCCATTCCTGGGTCTTGCAAGTGGAGATTCCAATCCAGCAGGTCTGCAGTGGGCCCTGGGAAGCTGTCCATCTAGAAAGCTTCCTTGACTCAGACGCACTGCAGGTTTGGGGATCCACTAATTCGAATTACATTTTTAAATCTGAAACTCACAGTAAGAAACATCTTGCTCTTAAAACGCTGAAGAGAAAGACGAAGCATGCTGAAACATTTCAAAACATTAAAACAACTACAAGAAAACATGGCATTAGAATGTAGTTTCCAAGAAAGGAAGTGGTCTATACATTGAAAGCAATCAAGCTATGAAATCCTGGAAATGCCAAAATGATAGTACAATCACTGACCATCACAGAGCAAATAGAAATCCTGGTTAATCATTAATTCCTGAAAAGGCAGCTTGCTAGCAAAAGAGCACTTCTTACTTCTCTGGATAATAAGTTGCTCAGCAATTCACAACAATTTTATCACCAACATCAAATAATTTACAAGCCTTGCTGCCACTGTGGCATCCTTTCCTGTCCTGGCAGCTGTGGTTTTAAAAGAACTGTCTGTTGGATTTTGTAGCAACTACTTATTTGTTCATAAAAGTCACAGATGAGTATCAGCAATACATGAATTCACAGAAGACTGCCCACAGATTTTCACCACTTTTATCAAAGAAAATACAACCCCTTGGCAAGTATGAGTTCTTCATAACACACACAGTTCCTGACTTACAATAGTTGAACTTAAGGATTCTTGGCTTTACAGTGTTGTGAAAGCAATATTCATTCAGTAAAAATTACCCTTTTTGAACTGTGACCATTTCCCAGGCTAGTAGGCCATAGGATCTTCTCTCATGATCTGGGCAGCAACAGTACCCAGTCAAACACAACCTCAGAAGGGGAAACAACTGCTCTCCAAGAGGATGGTGTTGCTAAAGTAGGATGCCCTGTAGGTTAGATAGATTTAATGCATTTCAACCCCCGATATTTTGACCTCACACTGGGTTTGAGACAAACCCCATTATAAGTCAAGGAGCACCTGTACTACAAAAATAGACTACTCAAGCAGGGTATCGGTGGCTCACGCCTATAAACCCAGTTACTCAGGAAGCACAGATCAGGAGGATCTTGGGTTAAAGCCAGCCCGGAGAAATAGTTCATGAGACCCTATCTCAAAAAAACCCTTCACAAAAAAAAAAAAAGAAAGAAAGAAAAAAGTGCTGGTGGAGTGCTCAAGGTGTAGGCCCTGAATTCAAACTTCATTACTGGAAAACAAACAAACAAACACTACTCAGAGAAGCTCTGAACTTAAAAAATTCTGAATTTGTAAAGCATTTTTTGTTGTTATTCACTGTGCAAAAAAAAAAAAAAAATTGCCCTACTGGAATTTCATTAAAAAAGCAAAGGTTTCCAAAAATACTCTTTCTAGTCACAACCCCTGTCCACAAAAAAATGCATGAGACAGTGGTGGCACCAAGAATAGCTTTCAGCCCCATGGACCCTGTGCACATCTTCTACTCTCCAGGTGAGAGGGGTGGTACTCTAGGGCTACAATAAGATGCCTCCTTCCAACTTCATGTAGCCACACTCCCACCACCACCACCACCACCAATCCATCCCCAAACTCCATATGAACTCCAATAGCACTCTCCACAGCTACCAAAAAGAAGGGACTCTGTCCATACTTCTAGCACAATCCCTCTTTTTTTTTTTTTTTAAAATAAAGAAATGAAGTTTATTTGGCTATGTCCTAGTCACCTTTCTATACAATCCCTCTCTTTGGGCACTGAGCCCTCATCTTCCAGCCAGGAACTCTCTCTTCCAACACCTTTAATATTTCCCTTGCCACTAGGGGGACCTCAGTCCCTTGCCAGTGGCTTTGTCAGTTACACTGTGCTAGGGATTGACAAAAAAGGCAGAACTGAGATTTTAAAATATTTTTCCTTACTCACACAATGACATTGTAAAAACAAGATAGAAGAATATCAAAAACAAACCTCCAAAAAATGTGCTGTCAGTACTGAGTGAGGGAATACTAGAATGGGTGACCATGAGTATCTTTCTGCCTAAGAAAACCCTGGAAGAAGTAGCACTAAGTGTTTCTTCTTATACTTCCTTCTACACTTGATCTTAGCCAAAAGGCCGAGAAGCGATTCTTATACTTCCTTCTAATCCACTCTATATCACTTCTCTGCAGCCTCACTCAGTCATATCACTCTGGTTCTGAAAACCTGCAAAAGGCCTCCACTGACCCACACAAAGGGCAGAGGTCTCTGATGAGCAGTGAGGCCCTGTGAGCTAGTCTCAGCCTGCCTTTGCACATGGCTCATCCACACATGGATACATCAGCTCTGGCTAATGGGGACTGTATAACACATTCCCGACAGCCTGGAATTTCTTGCCTCTGAGCTTACTCATGTCATCCTATTGTCAGTTTGGAGCCACCAAATATAACTGTTAAGTGCACAAATGTGCAACCATGTGGGGCAATCCTGTCTATTCTCATCAAATCCTCCCAATTTTAGAGGATTATATATCATTAAAAATATTTTCTACATTTACCACAATGGACTTGTATCTCATGTTTAAAATCTGAGAAAAAAATTATAGAGGAATAAAAACCCACTCTAATTTTCAAACCTTAATGTGAAAGGTATTTTCTCTAAGAAGTCTTCAGAGTTATTCATTGGGAAGCAGTCTGTGCTCCTCATTCTTAAGGCCTTGTACTATTTTTAACTCTAGATACACATCTTCCTGAATCTATAGCTATATCTTTATGTCTTGCTCTGATCCTCTCTAGGCATTGTACTAGTGGCTTTACCTATGGTTATTTCAATCAACCACTGCCAGGAATCTGTAATGTTGGTATTATCACCCCTGTACTATAAAAAAAGGAAACCATGGTTGGATAACTTGCTAAAGGTAAGTTCTTGTAGGCTTAAATTTAAATCCAGTCTAGTTCAGCTTCAAACTCCTTAACTCCAAAATACCTGGCAACTGACTTAACTGCTGTTTCCAATGGCAGCCTCTGAGAGTCTTAGGCAGAGAGACAGTTATCTTACTCATCTTTGTACTCACTGGTACAGACCCCAGGGCCTCACTAAGGAGCAGGAACTCAAGAATCTTTCTAAGTTTAAAAAGATACATTCCTTGGGAGAAAGAATGTTGGGATGTTGGTTATGATGGTGTGCCTCTTAAAACAACAGCAGTCCTATATTAAGCCCTGAAATTTCTACCTCTAAAAGCATCTCTAAACTATCCAGTCCCTCCAGCTCTAATGCCCCACCTGAGTCTCAGTCCAGGGTCTACTCTTGCCTCTGAACTATTCTCTCTGCTTCTATTCTTCCCCCATATTCTCTTTTCAGTAAATCAACCAGTTAGGAGGGACTGTGTTGCTCCCTCACATAAACCTTGGTGGATCCTAAACTGTTTTCTGCCTTGGCTTGGGAATAATCAGGCTCCTGTTTCTAACACTGGACTCCTCTGCTTTCTACCTCTTGTGACTGGCCCTCTACCACCCTGGCCTTCTCCAGTCTATGTGCAGGCTGCTTCCTCAGCACCAAATGCTCTTAGTCCACATCACTACCTGGCTTGCTCCCTCTCATCACTTAGGGCTCAGCTCATGTCACCTCCTGAGATGCCTTCTTTAAACACTCTGCCTTCAGAGAAATCTACTTTCATTCTTTGCTTCAAGCTTGCATTTGTAGCAGAAAGCAATGAGGAAGAAATGCCCAAATATTGTCTAGTTAACTACTGAATTTGGAACTTTCAAAATCACGTTTTCTGTTGAGAAGGCCATGCCTCTAAGTTGTATGTGTAATTTTTAAGTGCACTGAATTGATAGCCAGACACTCAAGAAGGAAATAAACCTGTAAGTACACAGATGCAACATTTCAAAATTTTGTAAAAGACATTTTCTCTAACTTCGATGAAAGTCAGAAAATGCAAATCACTTACAATAATGAAAGTCAAAAAATCTCCAACATCTGAAAGATATTAACCATTGTATGAATTAGAAAGCCTACCTGTAAAGAAGAGACACTATACCTTCCCTGTACCATCACTGGCTTTCCGTTTAATCCTGCCTTTCCTTTTACCTTCTAATGACTTTTTAAATGATTAAGCACTTACCATAGTGTGACTGAAATGCCTGCGGTTTGACAACCTGATTACAGTCATTACACACCACCAAGTAGAAATCATCATGGGCTGGGCAGAGACCAAATATCGGCATGTCTGCAACAACAACACAGAGCATCAGTCACTCATCCAGTTATAAGATGAAATCATTGAAGGAATAATACTTTCTAAACAAATTGCCTTATTATAAATGCACAAGGACAAATTATCACACTAGTTTAAAAGTAACAGATGTGGCATATATGATTAAGAGAGAAATCAAATCAGGCTAAAAGAAAGATTTTACAAAGGGTCAAAATAAAATACACTGCATTATGAGGTATTAATAGACAAATGTATCAGAATGCAAGCACTGAATACATTCACATGAAAGCTTTAGATGAACTCTACACCAAGAGTCAGGGGTAACAATCTGTAACCATACACATTAGTATTTCACACAACTGTACCATCTAATGGTTTAATTTGTTTGACTACGCATTCTAATTCAGTCATCTGGTCTGTGAGTCCTATAAACCCATTAAGAAAGGGAGCAGAGAGATGACTAAAGAGTAAAACTGCTGGTTTCTGCAGTATATAATGGAAAGAATTATTTTTTAAATTTTAACTTTTATTTTGGTTGTACTGGGGTTTGGACTCAGGACTTCACACTTGCTAGGCAGGCATCTACCACTTTAGCCAGGCCTCCAGCCCTTTTTTCCTCTGGTTATTTCTGATATAGGGCCTTGCTTTTTACCCAGGCCAGCTTCCTCATGTAGCTTGGATGACAGGGTACTAAGACAGGGTCTTGGGAACTTTTTTGTCTGGGCTGTGCTGGAACCATGAGCCTTCTAATCTCAGCCTCACAAATAACGAGGATTATAGGCATGAGCTACCAATGCCTGGTTGAAAGAAAATTATTTTTATATATTTTTTCAGGTCACAATAACCTCTAATTCTTCTGCTTACTGTTGCTACTAGATACAATAACTTCAGTACAAACACAGTATTTCATATATTAACTGCAGTTTGGTCTCTAGAATAAGGGAAGAGACAAGATTTTTTTGTTTATTTTTATAGAAAGTCAACTAAAATGCAAAAGTGAAGCTAAACTGTCTACATATACATGAAAATTCAAAGTAACTTCATTCCTTGTAAATATGGTTAACCAAAAAGGAAAATAACCTAGGAAACAGAGCTACAGGTTTAGCTCCAAAATCTAAATTCTTTAACTATTTCAAAAATGTGATTTTTCAAACAAGCATTTTATACAAATGCACTATTTAGAGTATCCGCAATGAATGGATAGGTAGTGCATTTCAATCCAGCAAATGTTTTAATAGACCAAATGCTATTTTTAAAGAAGGAAAAAGTGGCTCAACTGGTAATGTGCTTGCCTCACATGCACTGGGTTAGATCTCCAGTACCGCTGAATGAATAAGTGAATGAATGAGGAAAAAAGACCCAACAACTGATTAGCATTTTCTTTCTTTCTATAAACATTTAATTTCCCTTTCTCCAGCATGTGTGTTCTTGGTGCTTTTAATGGGAGAAGAAAATGCCCTGAGACACTGTCAAGTGATGATAATCTCTAAAACATCAAATTCCGGATCTAATATTTACACACAGCTATAGCCCAGATTTTCTTGAATTGCACAGATAGCTAGCTAGCAATCTCAAATATGCCAGGGTCCTACATGATTCTGGGATGCAGCTGCAGCCTTGAGTAGTTTCTATGTGCTATTATCTCATTTTATCCTCACAACTACGGACACAGATAACTATCATATCACCATCTTACAGAAGAAACTGACCCCCAGAGAGGTGAAGAACTTTGTCTAAGGTCAATAGCTGGGATTGGATTCTGATGCCTAATGATGGCTTGGATTTGGTACCCCATGAAGACCAAAGGAATGATTTCCGAACATTTCATCTGGATTCCAATTCCAGTAAATTGGAATGGCAGGGCTAAACACCTTTGATTGCATAAACTGAGAAGATAATGTAACAACTGCCAGTAGACTGCTGATTTCTGTGACTAAGCTTAATTCTTTAATGAAAAGTAAGAATCAAACAATGGGCTATTTCCCTTGAAGGCGTGGCCACGCTGAGTTAAATACAGTTCACGTAGGAGGGGAAAGGTTATAACCCATGCACTGACTGACAAATATAATAAGCCACTTTCCATGTCTGTGTCTTAATATTATAGTTCCTTCTCAAAAATAAAATTACACAGTAGTTTAGCCTAAGTTCCATTATATCCCTGTACTAAATTCCTCTGATATGACTATCAATTAGGAAAATTCAAATTACATAAGTGGCATAACTTTCATAATTCACAGTTGAAAAGTATGAAATGTCTATAAATACCAAATCAACAGTTCCATTAATGAAATCAAGCCAATTAATTTTATTAATAAAATAGGAGTTAAACAGCCTTAAATCAATGGTCTCAATTTAGTTTTAGCCTCTGTGATGTGATAGTTTGTATAGTTGCGTACAGAAGTAAATGACAAGAAGTTCTGTTTAAAATATATCCTTTGTCAGATGCTAGATATTCTGGGAGCTGGCTTCCTACCCCTTTAAAAACACAGCAATGGTTTTAAAGTGGTGGGGGTACAGATCAGTGGTAGAACATTTGCCTGTCATGTGTGAGGCCCTGGGTTCTATTCCCAGCACACTAACAAGAACCTCCCCCCTCCAAATTGTACATATCCTTTCAAGTAATAGAGATTCAAGTTTGCTACAATTATGTATTATGTTTACATAGAAAACAGTTCTTTTTTTGTCCTCCTTCCTTTCATCCTTCTGTGAAACTTATGACTAGTAAAACAAAGAAGGCAGGGGTTACTCTGTAAGGGACCAGGAATCTATACTTCTGTAAAAAGTTCAATTTCCTCAATAACTTAAGATCATTTGCAGTTGATAATGACAGCAAGGATAAAAATCACAATGACAGTTCACATTTGTTATATTACTACGTGCCAGATCCTGTGGTAAGCATTTTTCATATGGCTTATGCCATTTCTTTTTGTTTCACAACTCCTCCTCCCCCTTCTATTATTATTATTATTATTATTATTATTAATTATTTTGCAGTTCTGGGGTTTGAACTTAGTGCCTCATGCTTGCTAGGCAGGCACTCTACCACTTGAGCCACTCCACCAGCCTTGTTTTGCATTGGATATTTTTAAGATAGGGTCTCACAAACTATTTGCCTGGGCTGACTTCGAACCATGATCCTCCTGATCTTTGCCTCCTGAGTAGCTAGGACTAAAGGCATGAGCCATTGGCACCTGGTTAGATTATTATTATGTTTAACACATTAACTGCACAAATTAATGGGATTCACTGTGATATTTCCATATCCACCTGCATCATGCATTGATCATGTCCATCTGCCCTTTTACCCTCAGCCTTCCCCAACCCCTATCTCAATATTTCTAAAAATAACTCTATAATACAATATTCATTTTAATTGTCTTTCAAGAAAGCAGCACAACAAAACTCAGGTTTGCAGGATCTGTAAGCTCAGTTCTTAATCTTTAATTAGCACACTGCATCTTTCTAAAAAGATGTACACATGTGCAATCCACAGACACCGTGGAAAGAAACATAGCATTCTTAAACTCTATTCATGCTGCCCTATGAAACAGAGGTGCTGTCATAAAAATCTAAAGCAACTTTAATTCTGGCTTTCTAAATTCTTTACTTTCAGATATCCATATTTGGATGTAGGCCAGAGGACACAAAATAATTTAAATAAAATGTCTTCAGAAAAAAAAAAAGGAGTTCTATATTCTTTTTCTATACTGGGACATTCCAAAGGCCTTAGCAACAGGAACAGAGTATGGAACATTGTGGCAACAGAAAGAAATGAAATAATCTGTGTGACAGGCACTATATAGGTTTCTGAATATTTTTAAGACATAAATTTGCAACCAACCCACCCAAAAATTAAAATATGGCTCTTGTTCAAATCCAGAGAGAAGTGTGACTTATAATAGAATAAAACACTGAGTTACAATTGAATTTAAAAGTTTACAAAATGCACTTTTAATATATAACTGAAACTACCAGTTATGTACTTGAGTTCATGGATTCAGAATTAATTTGAAATGGATATTATTGTTGTTTAAGCCCTAAATTTTTCTCAGGATTTGGGTCACCCCTATCGCCTCACAAGTAAGAGAGTGGGCCAGTACCTACATGTAGGGCATCACATATTTTGGGAACCCCAGGCCAGCATACTGGGAAGGACACACTGGTGTCCTATGCAAAAAGAAGGCTTTCTGGTAGAAACTGAACCTCCAGCAGTTGTGAATATATTTAGTAAACTTTGATGCTGCTACATCCATTTTGAAGACTGTGCTCAACAACAATGGAACCTGAATGTTATAGCAAAGCATTTAACCTCTGCAGTATCCCAAGTGTCTCCCTTCTCTCATGTATCCCCACCTTCTACATAACAATGACTAAGTTTCTCTCTTCAGCCCAGACTACTCTCAAGCTCTGTCTAGATTCACATCCACTTGCCTACTAGACACTGCCATCTTCATGCCTTACATACATCACAGGCGCAACAAACACATCCAAGAGAACTTCACTGTTGACTCTGACCTGCTCCTTGTTCCCAACAACCTTTCACTATTTTGGTAAATCATTCTATTCATTCCTCAATGGCTGAAGCTAAAAACCTACATGTCACTCAACTCCTCTGTCCCTCATCACATCCATGTGACCTGCAGGTCCATCAGCTCCATTCTAAAAACATCTGTCTACTCTCTCACTGCCATAGCCACCATTGCAGGGTCTGCCACCAGCACTCTTCCACTGGATTGTGGACAAAGTCTCCTGATCAGCACGGGAGTTTTGACCTGCTCCGTTTCCGACCTGGGCCGGTTCACCCCTCCTTAGGCAACCTGGTGGTCCCCCGCTCCCGGGAGGTCACCATATTGATGCCGAACTTAGTGCAGACACCCGATCGGCATAGCGCACTGCAGCCCAGAACTCCTGGACTCAAGCGATCCTCCTGCCTCAGCCTCCCGAGTAGCTAGGACTACAGGCGCGCGCCACCGCGCCCGGCTGGACAAAGTCTCCTAATTGATCTTCCATTGCCTCCACTACACTAGCAGAGCAATTCTTTAAAAACTCTCTACAAGACCACGCAACTTAAATTTAAAAATTCTGTGGCGGCTTCCACAGTAGCATTTATGAATAAAATCTCAGCCCTTATGAGAGCTCCCAGGATATGCTTCTACCTGTCTCTCCCTCTGTTCCTACTCCTCTCTCTCCTTGGTTCACTCTGCTTCAGGCACGCTGACCTCTTTACTCCCCCAAAGACCCAGACAGCTCATTCCCGGAAGGGCTCTGTTCTTGCTCTCCATGAGGTGCCTGGTGTATTCTTAAACATCAGGTCTCAGCTCAGCTATCGCCTCTTCAAAGGGCCACTTCCTACCTCTCCCCTATTAAGCCACTCTCTGTGACTGGTATTTTAAGCAGAGTGGCTAAGAGTGTGAGCCACTGTCACTCCAAATCCTGGTTCCATCTCTCAAGATCTCTTTGAACTTCAGTTTCTTCATCTATCAAGCAGTGATGGTCACAGTACTTTCTTCACTGAATATTCTATAGGGTGGAAAAATTCAGGTAGTGAACACAAGCAGAGTCTCAAAAGGGTACAAAGTTTTTCCTCTTTGAGCATCCACCCTCTGCTGCCAGATCCACTGACCTGTAAAGCACCACTGCCATTCCTTTACTTGGATATGTTGGCTTCCAAGTGAGGTTGCACCTGTGACCTACCTCCCTGAAAGCAAGGCTGCATTCAAGTTGGAGAATTAATTCACTCCTGTCTCGAGGCAGTATTTTCAGAACCTGCCTTATCTACCCACAGTCCCACCTCTGGGCCAAAGCAGTTCCTTCTTTTTTTTTCTGGAATGCCTGTCACTCACAAGAATTAGTCCCAATGCCCTCTCTGCTGGGTGTGTACTTACACCATTTAAACCTCCATTACAACCATTCATGTATCAATTCATAATTTATGAATAAAATTTATAAGTGAGAACTTCTGTGGTCCTATTTGACAGAGACCAGCACAGACCCTGAGAAGTACCACCCCCCAATTTGTAACCATCCATTTAGCTGTGTGAGCCTTACTGTGCTCCCAGGAGACTATGTTCCACATCTATCTTGTTCTCTGCTTAGTGTTACCTATTAACCTCATAGAAAGCAGCTATGATTATTTGATGGATAATAATAAAAACATTAGGTTAAGTCTCTGTGGTGACTTTATAAGTCAGAAGATTATAACTACGCCTTTATGTCACTTAATGACACATAGTCATCTGCTGGAATTGGTATGCTATTCAGTTAGACAAGAGCTCAAGTTCAACAGTCCCCCTTGAACACATGGTCCCATTCCTGGAGGCAGTTTAAGTTAAAGTTTCCATGTGTTAGGGGTATGATTTTCAAATATATGTATTGTGAAATTGTCTTTGCTAGTGTATCTAATGTAGTAGGTAAGGACAGTTTTGTTGTCAAGACTACTCAGACACAAATCTTCAGTGCCTATTCCTCCTCTTACCGACTGTGCACGCTGAAATCCAGATACTTGGGAAACTGAAGCTTGAAGCCACGCTGGGCAACAAAGAAAGACCTCATCTCAAAAAATAGACGAACAAATAACTTCCCTGCATCTCTTATAGCATATAAAATGAGTTCAAATAACCTACACTTTATAGTACTATTGTAGGGATTAAATAACTTAATCCATGGAGAGTACTCAGACTGAGCATGAAGAAAACATTCAACTTTTAGCTAAAGAAATAAAGAAACAAAAACCCAAATCACAAACATCACAAATGTTTGTCTCAGGAGCCCCAGCACGCTCATTAACTAGCCTTACACGATACTGATATATATATATATATATATATATATATATATATACCAAATAGCAACTGACTACTTTATGATGTAAGCTGAACTCCCAAGTGGTCTACTGACCACACATTCCTGTCCTGTAAGTCATGCAGGTAAAGCAAGCTAAGGCTTCAGCTGCAGGGTCCAGTGGCTCTACTTTGCAAGCCAGAGAGTATCCCAAGACGTTGCAAGGTAGACACCCACTACTGAAGACAACTCTTGCATGAATGTGGATCAACTTAGGTTGGAGGATAGTCCTTGAAGGCTGAAATTCCAAGAGAAATGGGAAAAGTCAGTACAACAATGATGTGGGAAACCAGACTGGAGGCATGATCTGCAGGAGCTACAAAGCAGTCAGGGGTCTGCAGATGTGGAGGTGAGGCAGTAGAAGGAATCCAAACAGGTCTCTGCAGTTTCCTCCTTCCTCACCACAACCACTATAAATACATGGAGGACTGGCATGCAGAATGGAAGAACTTAGTTTGCTAGAACAACAGAGCAGAGGTTAAAGACACAGCCTCTATACCCAGGCTGACTGTGTTAAAATCTCAGCCCTACATTTACTGGTCTGTAACTCAATCTTCTCATCTATAAATGGGTAATGTCATATATTCTATCCTCACAGTCACAGGGAAGGCTAATAGAATAAAATGTTTAGCACAGGGCCTACCACACAGCAAATACCCGAGAAATATGAACAATTTTTTTTATCATCTTCCCATCGGTACCCTTTGGTCTTTAAGCTAAAAGTGGCTATGATTCCCTGGGCCCACTCAACTCTCCAATACCCAGACTCTTCATCTCT
This sequence comes from Castor canadensis, assembly GCF_047511655.1. Classification (NCBI taxonomy): domain Eukaryota; kingdom Metazoa; phylum Chordata; class Mammalia; order Rodentia; family Castoridae; genus Castor; species Castor canadensis. The sequence goes on along the minus strand of NC_133395.1, from coordinate 121,988,517 downwards.
TTAGTAACCACAGTATGAGTTTTTAAAATCATAAATGTTACTTTGTCCAATTAAAACCCCACCTCCCAGTGGCTTTCCAATATGGTCTGAATGAAATCCAGTGCTTAAAAGGTCCTACCTGTAATTTCTGCAACTTAATACACAGTGTTCTCTTCTTCACTCTGGTATTTTGATCTCCTTGACAATTACACCAACACCACCTCAGAGCCTTTGCTAATTCTGTTCCCTCTCTGTGGAATGCTTCATCTGGCTGGCTCCAGGTCTCAGCTTGTATTTCATTGGAAAAACCTTCCCTGACTACCCAAACTAGGGCAGGTCCTTATCTCTTCAGAAAATTCTCTCCTATCATTCATTAGTTATTTGTGTTTGGGCTAGCTCCTTCCTTCAAGGTAAGCTCCAGAACAATAGAGCACAGTACCTGGTACACAATAGGTTCTCAACAAAATAACTTCAGAAGAGCCTCTGAAATCAGACTGTTTTGAGTTCATATCCCAACTCTATCACTCACTAGGAGAGTGACATTGGGCAAGTTACTCTATCTAAATATCCTCATCTGTAAAATGCAGACGTTAACAGTAACTACCTTAATGGATAGCTGTAATGATCAAAGAAGTCAGTATACATAAACCCTTTTAACTGTGTCTAGCACAGAACATGTAAAAAGCAGATAATACTTATTATAATTATTTCTTTTACTGTAAGTGGGATATACTGGCCACTGCTTTCAATCTCTGCTGATCTGGAGCTACCACATCTTGTAACATCATATTAAGTACTTACTGGTGCTAGATTATCATGGCAAGTAGTCTATTTACATCATTCACTCATTCATCCATGCATTCCGCAAGTACATGAATGGCTACCACAGCTCAACACTGTCTAGGTACTGGATATTTCTAGTGAGCAAAAAATCACAACCAAAAGAAAAAAAAAACCACAGGGACATTAACATGTATTAAAAGCAATAAAAGTTTGCAATTACTGAGTACTCTCTGTATTCCAAATACAAGTATTAACTCATTTGAATTCTTGGGGATGATAACCCCACTTCAGGGAAAACATGAGCAAGGCAAAAGGGGGTTACCTGCTTTACATCACCAAGCCAGTAAGCGGAGCGCTGAGATTTGAAGGTAGGTTACTCCAAAGCAGGTGCTCTTCACCACTTTATACATGAGTCCCCATACTGCTCAATGCCTTCCAGGCGTATTTTCCACCCCCTTACCCTCTCCCAGAAGAAATCCCTGTCTTCTCTCTCTGCTTCATCACCCAAGTCGGCCAAGGCATTTCCACCTGACCACATCCTTCTGTGGATACCATCAGTGGTGGAAATATTTCTAAGTAACCCAAGGAACAAATAACTGAGATTTTACTACAGTCAGCACCAAATTAATTTCAATTTTATTTATTGCCCACTCTCAAGGTTTTTTGTTTTGACAAACAGCTGGCTGTGAACTCTTCAATGGATGCACCATCACACCCAGCTTAGAAAGTTTTCAAATGCTGTTAAATAGATGTTAGAATCTCAAGTAAGAAGGAATAAATTAGAATTTTATTTCCACCCTCCACAAGCACATCTCCCAAATTCATATCATGTACTCCAATAGTTAAGGGAACTGTATTTCCCTTTGATAACATGATATTAAATGATGGAACCAAGAAAAGGCAAAGAAACAAAACAAAAAAAGGTCAATAAGCAACCAGCTAAATGTGTGTGGTTTGAGGAACTGTGAATTAAAGCAATCAATAAATACTGGATTTTTCAAATATATGAGATATTTCAAGTGAAAAGCAACCAACAAAATCATAGGAGAGTTAAGATAACCAGAGCTAGATAAGAAAATAATCCTGTCTTATATTTATTAATCACTAAATACAAACAGCCAATCTCATAGTGAACCTGAATTCGTAAAAGTCGTAAGTGCTTTTGCTGTCACTGCTTATACTAAAACTGAGATGCAACACCTAGGACAGAACAGAAGAGGCAAATGTCCAATTCCTGGGGAACCTGGTTTGAGAAAGGAAAACAGGGATGGAACAGTAACCATCAGCAGTGTCCACGTGTCTTCTGAGTTCCTTATGAGTTTCCTCAAAATACTGCCAGCAAATTCTGATCTCAGTCAGAAACTAAGTCTTTCATAGCATGTGTCCTACATCTGGAAGTGTCTGCCCAAATCCTTATGGAATCTTCTTTGCATCACTTCAGCATAGAGTAGACATAGCCTGTAGAAGGGGGCTCTACGAGTCAAGTATCCTAGATTTAATCTCTAGGTATACAATTTCTACATTTGATAAGTCATGAAAACAATGATATCTACATTAGTTGATTGACTAAGATAACTCATGAAATACTTAGCTCTCTTTGTGTCTACATTCACAGGAAGTAGAATACAAATCAGAGCTCAATAAAGAATGGTGTTTATTGTTATCGTTACTATCATTGTGGTTACAGTTAAAATGTCTTGATTCAGTTAAGAATATCATTCTTGGGCTGGAGGTGTGGCTCAAGTGGTAGAGCACCTGCTTTGGAAGCACAAAGCCCTGAGTTCAAACCCCAGCCCCACCAAAAAGAAAAAAAAAAGTAATAGTATCATTCCCTCTTTTGTTTAAAAGACAGCCAATATTGCAACACCACATCTGTCAGGTATTTTGTATGGGAGGTGCAGAAAACCCAAGCCTATCATACAATTAAGAACCACACTAATTATGGAATGGAATTGGCCACTGACCTATCATTTTATTTTTAAATGGTTAACCTTCTGTAGGCCATAACACATCTAAAAGAACTAAAACTATATCATATATAATTTCTGATCACAATAGAATCAATCTACAACTCAGTAACAGAAGGATAACAGGAAAATCTATGAACACCTGAAAAGTAAACAACACACTTCAAATAACCCATTAGTCCAAGAGGAGTCACAAGAGAAATAAAGAAATACACTGAAACTGAATGAAATAAAAATGTGACACATAAAAAAATTGTAGGCTATAGCAAAAGTAGTGCTGAGAGGAAAATGTGTAGCACTAAATGCTTGTATTATAAAAAGAGGGAAAGTTTCAAATTAATAACCTAATCTCACACCCTAAAACCAAATTCTATCTAAAGTAAGCAGAAAGAAACAAATAATCTAAATGCAGAAACAAAAAGCTAGTTCTTCAAAATGATCAATAAAATTGACAAGCCTCATCCAAGGCTGAATGTAGTCTAAAGATAAAGGAAAGCCAGGCAATATTTGAAAGCCAAATAGGGTAATTCATCATATTAACAGGCTAAATAAGAAAAACTACATGATAATATTAATTGATGCAGAAAAGTATCTGAAAAAATTCAAAACATTCATGGCCAAAAAAACCCACATGGGGGAAAAAAAACCTAACAACCAAGTAATTGAAAATAAGAGGGAATTTCCTCAATTTGATAGAGGGTATTTACAAAAAAAAAGTCTACAGCTAGCATCACAGTCAGTGGAGAATGAATGCTTTTCTTTTAACATCAGGAACAATGGGAAGATATCTAATCTCACTGCTGTTATTCAATAACAGTACTAGAAGCCCTAGTCAGAGAAATCAAGTAAGAAAAGGAAAAACGAATACAGAGTGGAAAGAAAGAAATGAACATGTCCCTTTTTGCAGACAACATGATGCTCCATGTAAAAAATTCCCAAGGAATCTGTAAAAACAACCTCCCGGAACTTGAAAGAGTTTAGCAATGTATCATACAAAAATCAATTGTCAAGGTCAGGCATTGTGGTACACACCTGTCATCCCAGCACTTGTGATGATGAGGCAGAAGGCTCACTGAAACTCAGGCTAGCCTCAAACTCTTGGGCTAAGCTGAATATGTGGGTAACATAGTGAGATACCATGGAGGCAGGAAAGAATCAATGGTCTTTCTATATACCAACAATGAACACATGCCAATAGAAACTGACTAACCTTCACTTGGCAGGCATAGTATGCTAAGCATGTTTTTTGTTTTTACTACAGCTGAGTATTATTTAGCAGCCACAGTCTGTGACGAGTGTAGTAGCGATCTGTATCTTTCATAACTACTTTAAGGGTTAATGTTTTAAGATGTTAGCTTCTACTGCAAAAGCTTTTAAAATTCATACAGAACCATGCCCCAGAAGGCTCAGGACTATAGATAATGAAATGCATAGTAAGAGCCCTGAGTTTGGTCCAGATTCCTCCAATCAGAAGGAAAATACCCTAGTTTTTCTATCTTAATGGACATGATAAAAACTAATGTATACTCAGTTTTACATTCATCTTCAAAATAAACCAAAAGCCCCTCTATCACTGGAACCTGGTCAGAACTACACAGTAATACAAAGTCCCAGCCCAGACCTACCAAATTAGAACTTGCATTTTAATGTGACTCCCTGGTAATTCACACACATACCTGAAAGGCTTGAAAAACAGAGCACTGGGCTAGAAATGTAGCTCAGTGGTAGAGCACTTGCCTAGCATATACAAGGACCTGGGTTCACTGGAAAAAACATACAGCATTATACAATCTGGACTAAAACTTGAAGATGGTGAGTATTAGAGAAATTATTCGTATCACATCAATCCAGACTTTCCCCAATCTATCCATTTATCGAGTGTTTGTTGAGCATTTACCATGTGCCATGGTAAAACAGTTTTACATTTCTGGGATAAATCCCACTGGGTTATAGTCGATACTCCTTTGCATATATTGACAGATTTGGGTTGCTAATATTCTGCTGAAGATTTTTGTGTTGGTATTCAGAAGGGATACTGGTCTGTAGTTTGCAGTTCTTGTGATGTCTCCCTGGCTTTGATATCAAGATAAGTGGCCTACAGAATCAGTTCAAATTGTTCTCTCCTCTTGTACTTCTCAGAAAAGTTTGTGTAGGACCAGTGCCAATTCTTTACACATTTTTAAGGATTCACCAGTGAAGCCATCAAGACCTGGGTTTTAACTGATGTCACTAATTCAAATAACATGCTTTATCTAGTTCTACTAGATCTTTTAATTCCTTTTCAGTGAATTTTAGTGGTTTGGTAGTGCCTCTCTAGGAGCTTAGCCTTTTTATCTATCTCTTCCAATGTGCTGGTAGACAACAACGTGTTGTCCCCACTTAGCTAGGATGATGCCTCCAATCCCAGCACACACACCACCATGCCTAGCTTTTATTGGTTCAGATGGGGTGTTAAGACCTTTTTGCTAGGACAAGCTTCGGACCAAGATCCACCTAATCACTGCCTCCCAAGTAGCTAGGATTACAGGCTTGAACCACTGCATCTGGACTTTTCTAATTTCTTAAGGTAAAATGCTGTATTATGATTTGAGAACGTTCTTATTTTTTAATACAGCTCTATATAGCTATAAATTTTCCTTTAAGCAACCAATGCCTTAGCTGTATTCTGATTTTGGTATGTTGTGTTTAATTTTCACTAGGCTGAACATATTTTCTAATTTCTTATGATTCTTCTTCTGACCCACCACTTACTTAAGACTATGTTGCTTACTTCCACATACCTATATATTTCCCAGGATTCCTTCTGCTATTAATTTCTAATATTGTTAGATTGTGATGAGAGAATATGCTTTGTGCTCATGATTTCAGTCCTTGTATACTTACTGGCGCTTTTCTTATTACGCCAACCATATGAACTTGGAGAATGTTTTACGTGCACCTGAGAATGTGCAAAGTGCTGTTGTAGGCTAAGAATAGTTGGTTTACAATGCTACTCATGTCCTCTACATTCTTGCTCTTCTGCCTAATTTTATCTTGTCTTAAAAGCAGGAGATTAAGTCTTCAACTATGATTGCTGAATTGCCTATTTCTCATTTTTTGCTTCATGTATTTCAGGACTTGATGGTAAGATGCATGTGTCTTTAAAGTTGCTATTTCTTCCTGATGGACTGATCCATTCATGATTAGAAGATGTCCTCCTTTGACTCTAATAACAAATTTTAATGAACAGCCTATTTTGTCCAACATTAGTACAGCTTTTCCAGCTCTCTTTTGAGAGTCATGGTGTATTTTTTCTATCTTTTAACTTTCAATGTATTTGTTTTTGAATCTAAAGTATGTCTCTTACAGATAGCACATTGTTGTATCATGGTTTTTAAAAACCTATTCTCTAATTTCTGCTTTTGTTTTTAGTTATTAGTTCATTCACCTTTAATGTAATTACTAGTAAGTTATGATTTACACCAGCCACTTTTGCTATTTATTTTCTATATGTACCTCTTGGTTCCTCTCTTCTGTTAAATTGGTATTTCCTGGCATATCATTTCAATTTTCTTTTTTTTTTTTTGCTTCTACTTATTTTTAAAAGTTATTTTCTTAGTGGCTGTCCTGTTAATTATAATTAATACCTTAACTTCAAATAACCTACTTTGAAGTAAAACCAGCTTAATTTATGTAAGACTTGAAACTATGAAACTACTAGAAGAAAACTTCAAGATATCAG